>NW_020272875.1:96594-98035 GCF_003268045.1 Sipha flava
TTTTTTTATTGTAAAACTAAAATGTACTATACGATTTAGAATCGTAACGACCGATTTTGGTAAATCAGAGTAACATTTTTATATTAATAACTGTCTTAAACCATCGAAAGTTATAAAAAAAATAAATGTGAAACCATCCAAAGTAGTCATTGGAGCCAAAACTTGATCTAGTATATCACTCTTAACAAAATATTCAACTAACTTTCGTTAAGCTGCTCGCGGTGTCGAATTTTCTTATACCAGTTCTTCATTACTAGACACAATTAATGATCAGTTGACTTCAGATAAAAGATTATGTTTTGATAACAAATCTTGACTAAACCTTTTGTTGATCCTTCCAACGTTTTCAATGGAGCTAAATATCGTTTACACAGCGCACTTTTTCCATCGTTTGCATTTAGAAAATAACTCTACGCCGACAAAGTGTCTTTATATATTTTGTGTTTGATAACAAACATTATCTTGTGAAATTTTATAATAAAAGTATTAATACAGTTATATATTCAACAAAAAGACCCGTGAGTCGTGTCCATAGCGCTACGTTCTACGTTTTGTATGTATAACTATATCGTAAACTATATTACAAATTTGTTCATGTGTTCCGAACGGTCGTTAATATAAATCTCATTAAGACATAAATCATAATATAATTGCAAGATAAAATAATCAACGATATAAATATATAAGATAAAATAATATTATATATTTATATCGTTGATAACACGTTAATCGGCGTTAATATCTGTAGGATTAAGTCATCTAGTCACTGTATTTTCGGTACCAAAAAGTAGTCGGGATGACGGGATTGTAATCTCTAGTTAACGTGCATCGTCTATTGATTTTGAACGTCCCTTTAGAAATTCCCGTTGAGCTACGTCTAGCAATCGGGTCGAGAGTCGTCGACTCCGTATCTCACGGCAATCAGACGCACACCGGTGAACTCAAGTGCGCTAATTGGATGGGGACAGCTTGTCGTTTCAGGGGCAAATAGTTTCTGCACGTGTGTCATCAAGGGTGGAATACTGGTCACGTGGACGGACGCGAGTGCGGATACAAGAGGAGGGATATGAGGCCCATTTGATATTAGGCAGAACCATACCAAACGTGGGCACTTAAATATTTAAATAATTGGACATAAGAAAGACTTCGTACAAAACTATAAGCGAATTATAGTAGCAACTCACTTTACTACAACCCCCATCCCCTTATTTCATTACAAAATTCACACCCGAGTCATTCGGAAATTTTAACGTTCAGACCCAAGGCTTTAGCTCTTTCAGTGTTCAGTGCAAGAATTATTTTGGAAACCCTCCAATCTTAATTATTAACCAACTTAAAATATAACCCAAACGGGCAGAAGTTTGGGTGTTGGAGAAGTTTCATTATACACATTATATTAGGTATTTCTTATTTATTACAATGATATGTAATGAATTTTGAA
>NW_020272875.1:113035-195187 GCF_003268045.1 Sipha flava
ATATATATATATATTTACTCTTATCACTATCATTTGAACTACTATTTGTATTGATCTCTATATTTTTAAGTCTGGTTGACATTAGTTTTTTGACTTTGGTAAAGAAAAATAATTAGTTTTTCTAATCTGCTTATTTGTTAGATAATTTGCCTATAATAATAAATAATAATAATAATAATAATTTAGGAACTAAGAACTAATATAGGAACATAAATATTAGATATTAGAATATTTTCTGTGCAATTTCTTAAGTATAGTAAAATTAATTTTTAAACATATCTTACCATAATGTAATGTTTAGACATTTTATAATGAATTAAAATAAAACAAATATAATGGAATACAAATGTCAAATATAAACGAATAAACGAGTAGTAAGTAAAACAGTGAGACACCAACGGGCAACGACCAACTATTATAACTATTAATAACTATTAGTTTTACACAATAAAGTGCTTGTGTTAAATGATCGGCGAGCCGTGAATGCAATAGGTATACCGAAAATTAACTTTGAATATAGATAATGATATCGCTTTTATTTCAGTTATTGGGACCAGACGATCAATTTATAATCAACCGTTGTAGGAAACCTAAATAATATGTTCATAAGCAAAAATTTTCAAAGTAGTAGTAAAGTATCTTAATATGATCATAATTTTATGACTTGTGTGTGTGTGTGTGGCCTGTGTATAATACGTTTATAGTATTTATACAAACTATTAATATGATTTCCAAGTCAAAATTCTAAAATATAAAAATGTTAAAGAAAAAACCATATTTCATGTAAAAGTTAATTTACCACCTTAGGTTCAGGGGGGGGGGGGCGGTTCTGACCCCAAACTCCCCCATGGTTACGCCACTGGTTCAGATATTCAAAAGAATACAAACTTACATTGTTGTCGCATCACTCTTACAATGCGATAAAACAGTGAAACGGTACGACATGAGATAACGAAATTATTTTCGATAGATTTACAATATTTTAGGAGAGTTAATACATTCCTCTACCCAGTGTCGCATTTAAACAATTTGTTCGGCCCAGGCAAAAACCAATTGCCCTTCCCATTGTTTCCACGTATGTAAATATAGTAAATATATATTATATTTATGATTTATAATGTCTCGCATTTAAAAATGGAATTTGAAATCCATAGTGTAGTTCTCATATACCTTGCTTTTACATATACATATATTTAATTACATAATACTCATTATTCACCATAGAAGTTGTTTCATTTTTTTGTTATTTTACATGTTTTGTTAATTAATTCATTGTTATTATAATACAAATTTTCAATTTTTCCAATTTCAATTTAAAAGTTTTAATAATTCTAAGTATAAATAGATACTCGTATATTTTAGTGAATAATTTTTTAATCTCCTTATAAATTTGGCACTCCAAAATGTTGTTGTCCGGAGTGGTTGTGACCATATCTCCCGTTAAATGCAGCCCTACTACTACGACTTGTTCACTGTAGTCCATGCGGTCCGCGCTGTACCGAGCAAATATCGTTGACCGATTAAACCTGTCGTCAAACCCGGTCGCATTAGACCATATATGTAATGGACAGAGCAGTGGGTTGTGATCGTATGGGTATGATACAATTGTGTCCAATATCACTCCTGCATATGCACATGTATTGCCGTTAACAATTTGTGTGATATCCATCCCCCTCTCCACCGGAGAAATATCTCTACGACGTGCTGGGATGGGTTGACGCCCTGAAAGCCTAGATGGATAAGAGTTGTACGAACTAGCAAACAAGTGGCACGAGTTACAACCACAAATGTAGCTTGCAGCTCGAACAGGGACTGTTTAACCGACTTTAGATACGATCGATGCGTGCGACAGCACAGGGTGTCAAAATCAGGACACGTGAGAGGCGGCAAAATGAGAATTAAATCTGATAAATCACTGGAAACGAAAATTATCTACAATAGATAGAAAAAAATAATTTCACCATGTGATTTAATATAAATTTGATTATTATTATACGAGTACCTATCATTTATTATTTTACGGACATGCAAGGATTGGCTGCGCTTGTACGTACAATTACAGTTTTATAATCATTATACGAGTATTAATACAAATATTATTATTTTTGATCTCTGAATGATTTACAAATATGCACGTTTGAATAATTATTTTGAGCATTTATGATTATGAATGAGACTTAGGTGATAATATGTATAATGAGGCCCCTCCAGATCCCAAAATTCTGCCCGTTCAAATTGTATGTTTAATATGTATAATTCTTGTACTGAGCGCTAAATGAGTTAAAGCTAGCCCTGGGTCCGAACGTTAAAGTGTTGAGGGGGGGGGGTAGTAAATTGAGTTGCTGCCATAATTCGTTGCGCCCGTCGTTTTATACGAATTCTTTCTTACGTCTAAATTTTTAAAAATATTTTAAGTACCTACATTCGATATGGTTCTACCTAATATCAAATGAGGATTCAGCCTAATATTCTCCGTTCTTATATCCACACTTGCGTCCATCCACGCGACCAGTATTCCGCCCTCGATGATGAAGGTGCGCGTAACAGAAACCATGGCCCCCCGAAACGGCAAGCTGCTCCGTCCGGTTAGCGCACCTGAGATCATCGGTCCACGACTGACAACATCGATGCGCTGACGTCGGAGATGTATCCTGGGCCGAGGGTTTTAGATGGTGTAAGCATGAGGTAGGTGTACTTACATGATGCGATGTCGCTGCCGATACTATTTTTTCGCAACGGTTGTCGCAAAATGTGCAGCAGCAATGGTCACCAGAGTTGAATATAATCGAATTCGGTTCCGGTTATGTTACTCTCAAATTGTACTTTAAAAGACGCGCTGACAAGTCGAAATGACTTTTCCAAATCTGTTATTTCGACTAGGTACATCCGTATCCACGATACCATATATTGTAGTAACGTATTTGTTTCGAACGTTTTTCGACCAGTACGAGGTATTATAAATTGTATAGATATCTCCGTTGCAACCTATTCGGCTTGTTTTTGGACGATTATGTCTAAAAAAATATGATAGATTTCACCCTTACCAGTTTTCGCGCTATCTTTACAGAACATGTGTCCGCTGTAATGTGTTATCGCTGAATCCTACAAATGTAAAACATTGCGTGACTGTTACCATACCGGAAGGCATTCTCTTTTTTGTTTCCATGACTGTAAGACCTACTCGAGTTGTAGCTCACTAACTCGGATGATAAAAGTGTTCCTTTGCTTTCCGATTTCGGCTCTACGTCGATAGTTATTGCAGCAAATCTTCGATTTGACCCTACCGCACAGGAGGCTTTAGCGTGAAAGTCACCTACTATATTGTGTACGGTTTTATTTATTAAAAATTGTTTACGTAATAAATTGTTCCATTGAATTTAAAAGGAAAATAAAATAACTAATAATTTATGCATACTAATCGATCAGGCTATTTTTTTTTTTATCTGACAGTTTTTATTTTTTATTAGAAACTTCGTGATACAATAATTATTAATTATTATTATTATTATATTATAATTACTAATTATTAGTTTCGATGATTAAGTATAGTTAAGTACAATGAATAACAATATTATAATATAAAAATATGGAATTGAAAAATAAATAAAAATAAGAAAAACAAAACAAAACAAAATCAAAAAAACACAAAAGTAATTACATTTTTAAACTAGCCTGATTAAAGAAGGAAATTAGTGAGATGATAATTGGTAAAATTTGTAAGAAGAAAATATGCTGGGTGTTGAATGAGACGTTGAAAGAGGATATTAAGGCAGAGATGAAATTACGTTTGGGTACTAGGGAAGGACAATAAAAGAGTAAGTGAGTGATATCACAGATCGCATTGTATTCATGTAGCATGCATAGAGGAGAGTTGTTGAGAGAAAGTTTGTAAGAGTGTGATGGATGTAGTGTGTGTCCAAATCTTAGTCGTGAGGAAGAGATAATTGTGTTTCTATTTAGTTATAGGTTGTAAAACTAAGAATGTGAGGATATCGTGGGTGATACATTTTTGTATCAAGTGGCATAGGTGAGGACCAGATTGTTCCATTGATTAAGTTATAATTTATAAATATGAGATTTTAACAGGAAATAAAAATCGGTCCAAGGAATCAGAGTTGGAGAAGGACTGCAAAAGGATGAAGTGGATTTTTCAATGGAGTCCATTGTTTTATCCACTTTTATGTCAGAATGGCATTATATGGATATTATATGTAAAATTAATAAAAACAAATGTATTCGATTAATCAGATATTTTTGATAGCATTTTATATTTCACAGTTAAATGAAGTTAGAATAATTTGGAAATAATAATTTTTAATTTAAATAAAATATACATATTTATTACTACCAAACAGGAAAACTATACGGTCAGCTTGTATTCGATCAAAATAATAAACTGATATACTTATATAAATATATAAATAACACGAATACGACCGATAATTGGACGTCAAACGTTAAAATATTACCAAATAAGGTGAAAAATCCTGAAATTTATTATTGTCATTCAAGTTAAGTTTCGATGTCGACAAGGATACCGAGGGATAATTGAATATTATAATATCGAACAAATAGATACTTATTTAGGTACAAATTACAAATTCTACTTTCGACTACCTGAGGGTGGTGCAAATGACAAACTTTTATTATGGTGCAAATAACAAACACTACTTTCGACTACCTGTAGTGGTTCAAATTACAAACTCCCGTTCAAATATGCTCTGCAACCTAAAATATATGAGAAGGGAAATTTAGATGGAAATTATCTTCGTTCCATACTTTTTGAACAAATGAGTAAAAACGAAAAATTATCTTAATCAGTGAAAAATATTGAAACATTACTTGTAGTATTTTGTTAAATTAAAAAATACGATGAAATTACCAACATTTACGGCTTTGTTGGTTTTTATCTTGAAAATGCACCAAATTTTGTTTCCTATTCTAGATCAATATTGTATAAGATTAATTACTAATATGTAACGTATATATAAAGAGTAACCTATTGAACAACATCGACTGAACTAGCATTACTGTGTGTGATTGTGTTTTGTATAATGTGATTTAAAAAGTACGTCAAAAATGTATTTCATAAAATACAAGCATCATTCATTTTACTTACCGAAAAAGATAAACTTTCCAAATGCGAGTCTTTCACATTTTTTCCAATATGAAATCTTTTAAAATCGTTTATGTCGAAATTCAAAATAGTTAAAACAGTTCCTATCTTCGTCGATACTTGAGTTTTGTATGCGCGTGGAATCGGAACTCGGAAGAAGTTTTATAGGTTAAACTTTTATGCAAAACATTTACTATTCTACTATCATAATATAGTTAACAAGAAATCCGATTCTTCTATTATGTACAAAATATTTAGAAATATAAACTGATCCACCCGACCTCTATTGCTCAGTTAGAGAACAGTGGTACATTGGTTTGAAGTTCAAAAAACCATTTCGGCAACACCATTCACCCATCTCTGCATTACCCCCGACCTAGGAGTTTCGTCCCTTATATATATATATATATATTGTTATATTTGTACTATTCGTTAATAAATTATTTATAAATTTGATGATATGTATATGTTTTTACAACAAAAATAAAGAATGTTTAACCTAAAAAAAAATCAAATACTATTACATTCAAATGATCTACAGGCATGTAGGATTTACTTCATTCCGAGCATAATACGATTGTACGGAATTGAATTGGGATATTTTAGTACGTGGTATTTTAATGGTCGGAGAACCTTGTAACATATTGTACACGAATAATCATTTAAACGAGTCATAAATCGATTATTCAATGTACCGCCAGCTCGATAAAGGTTACGGGCGCGTACTTGGTCATCTCTGCCATCACGGCGGAAATAGGTCTAACAAAATAATAAACAACAATAAATTACAAAATAAAATAATAGGTGTACAAAAATGATACCGTTGACTTTTCACGAAGCAACGGCGGAGACGATAACGGCTCCAAAGATTATATTCAAAGTGAATATTGTTGTTTCGTTCGGTCGTATTTCGGGAAATATTTATGATTTTTTTGGGAAATTTGATTTTTTCACGATAATTGCTAACCTTGGCCTATTTTTTTAATGCGCGGCTGATAGTTGATATTATCGATTTCAAATTTTTTTATACTAACTTTTCATTTTTCCGAAATGTTTATTTTAAAAATGTTCATTTATTTATCATTAAAAACTAGTATGTGTATAATACGAACGGATCTCAATGCATAATTATACCAAATGATTGGCCTTCAGTTATTATTTTTCGATCCCCTACCGAGTTGGACTATAGACAAATAATTATGTATGTACTATATATATTATATATATATATATATAACTAACTATAAGCTTATTAGCTCATTAATCATTAGCTCGATAAAATGTATGCCAAACATTTTGGGAACAAGATTATATAGAGTTAGTAAAACTACTTATTTTGCTATTGAGCGTAGGATAAATATTTTTCTAAAGAATATTAAAATATTCTTATTATAATAAATAATTTAGAATAGTAAATATTTTCGGAAGAATATTGAAATCAAAGATTTATCGAAATTTTTGGGGGTGATTGTACCATAAAATACCTAGGTGTGGAAAAGCGCATGGATGGGTTTCAATTAGTTGCACTGTTAAATAAGAGCAATAGCGATGATCCATTTAAAACGATCAATAAGAAACAAGAAAATGGATTTTCTCAATATGTTGTACAAAGGAAACAGTTAGCGACGGAATCGATATTGATGACATTGACAAACCAGATAAAAAGTTTATAAATCAAATAATTGTGTGCTTTTTAAAGTAAAATAATTTTTGTTTTATTGTACATGATCTGGAAATATTATAATATTTTATAATTTTAGTAAAAAAAAAAAAAAGTTTACCAAACCATGTAATTATACGCTATTCAAAATAATGACTTCATATAGACTCTAAAATTGTTAGAACTGTATTATTAAAATATTCCGTCCGTGTCATACACTCGAAGTCAACATCTAACAGTAGCCGATGAAAATAAAGTTTAGTTGATCTATAGCAGTGGTGGTCAAACTTTTTTTATCTCTCGTCATAAAAAAACAACTTTTTTTACCTCGGTCCATAAAAAAACAACTTTTTTTACCGTGGGCCATAAAAAAATGTATTTTTCAATTTTTTACGTAAATGTACAATATTTCAGTTATGCAAGTTGTGTTGTAATGTAGAATACTTTCGCGGGCCAGATATTAATGATGGCGGGCCATAGTTTGGCCATCACTGATCTATAGTTACGAGTTTTTTCCCGTGCACTACGAACTCGGTAATATTACATTATTAACACTACGATTGAGGCAAACGAGAGCGAATTAAAGGAGTTGCAGGTTTATACACTGTCGACTGGGGCAAGTATAATAATTCTACAATTTAACAATTATTGATAAAGGCAAATTTAATTAAAAAAAAAAAAAAAAAAAAAACAATTATTGTTAAAGTGGTTTTTTCTAAACAGTGATTAATTAGTTTAACATCAGTGATGTGGCAAAAATTCTCAGAGTGTTTCATCCGGCATCCACCAATTATCTGTCTGCTGATAATAACTACTATAACATATTTATTTTTATTTTTTATTTAAATTAATATCGAAATATTACTGGGCCTCACTGAGAAAAACTCGTGGAAGGCCCAAGGTTATCTTAGATAGCAAAATAATTCTTATTGTTTTAGGTACATATTACATTTTTACATAATAAAGACAAATAAGGAGCTTTTTCATAAATAAATCACATAAATAATTTCAGTAATATTGTAACCGTTGTTTAGTGCATTACATACAATACTAAGTCTTAAACATACCATATTCCTATCGGAGCCAATAGGCTATTTTTTTTGTTGAAAATAGGTAGTGGTATATTAACCATATCACTGGGCATAAAGTTATATGTGCGTCCCAAGAAAATAGAAAACTTTTCGTTAACTAGTTTTTGAAGTTCAGTCTAAGGAAAATTTACTAGTACTAATTAAATATAATGCTACCACCACTGCTATTAAAGAGTAAGGACTTGAGAACAACCGACAATTAAGAAAACATAAAGACGCATTGCCGCCGAATGTTCCCGCTCCACGTCATTGAATTGAGTTTCTCGATGTACCCGTAAGACATTTTCACTTTCCGACACCATGTATGGTTTCGTTTCGAATGAGAGAAAATAATTTCGAACGAAAATGTCATGGCTCTATCGATACGCGACTTTTTTTATTTTTTTTTTATTTTTTTTTTATTTTATTTTATTAAGGCGTTCCTAGCTAGAGTAGCTATCTAGGCCTATTTATAATATATACATACAAATTTTCTTACTTACATAAGTGCGATATAAAATACTAAATATTAATTATTAATTAAGTTAAAAAACTAGAATCTTTCTGGTTTGTTGTATTCGATGTGTTGTTGGTTAGTGTTAGGACATTTGATTCGGTCGTGGGGTCTTCCTCTCTTGAAACGGCGAATTTTTGGTGGACTCACACTTAAGTTGTAGTAGGCGGCGCCATTTGAATTCGTAAGAGAATGAAAGAATCTGTTTGATAAATGGTTTATGTGCTCGTCAATAGAAGGGATTTTCAAGTCCTTATGCAGGGCTTTGTTGCGTACGAACCAAGGGGCGTCAGTTATTATGCGGAGTATTTTGTTTTGAAAAATTTGAATCTTGTTTAAGTGACTATTAGCACAACTTCCCCATATAGGACTTGCGTATAATAATAAAGGTCTCAGTACTTGCTTATATATAATAAGTGAGCATTTTTTACTAATAGTTGATTTTCTATTTAATAATGGAAAGAGAACCCCTAAACGTTGATATGCTGCTGTAGTTTAGCCGATATGTGAGGCCACCAGCTTAGTTTCTTGTCGAGGATAACGCCCAAGTATTTTACCGACGATTTCCAGTCAATTGGCTCGTTGTCGAAATTAACTGGTTGAGGTGTTGGTGTTCTGCTTTTCGACTTTTTTTAATACCGTGTAAGAATTACGACCTATCGGTCTTACGCAAATACAATGATTTTTAACCGACGCGCAAAGCTGGTCATACTACGTTTTCAAACATCATCAATTCGATTTTGTTCTATTCGATCTGAATTCCATACAGTAGACTCGCGTGTATTATTATTTTAGACCATTATACAGGACAAAAACGTCAGTTGTTCGTTTTGAAACAATGCACATATTTGTATTGTTTAATAAATGTGCATTCAATGAAATATGTATTAATGAAAAAAAAATAATAATAATAATAAAATAATGACCTTAACGCGTCTGTCCTACAGATTCGCGCGAATATGAACCAATAAACCGAATTATAATCATTGTGCAAAGCACTGGCATGGGATTTATTGACCGTCGGGAAACCTCCGGGAAAAATCTACAACCTTCGTTCGGCTCAATGTCACCGCCTGTTTTGTAGGTATAAAACTCAATCGCACCGTGCCGCAGTTCAGTCAGAACACCATGTACTCGAGAGCAACGCAAGCCGTGTGGCTTTTGGCCATCGTTACAAACCATGTTGTGAGTATATATAATGTGATATTATTTCATTTATAAATGCGAGTAAAATCGTAAAAACGATTTCGTTCGGCAACGGCGCGATGTCAATTGAGGTTCCGTTGCGTGGATTTTATATGGATACAAACTAAGCGTTATTTTATTTACGAAGTACCGATAAAAAAAAGTAAAGTAGAACACAATAATTATATTACGCTAATGTACGACGTTGAAGTAAGTATACGACGCAAGGCCGATAATTGTTGATTTTTAATTTTCATATCATTCAGCCGTTCACTAGTATGATCAGTTTGTTCCGCCGTTTTCGTTGAGGATAATTCCATCTGTTTTTTCACTATTGTTTCAGATGTGTCAAGATAAATCGGGAAATAGTGGTGGCGGCGGCGGCGGCGGTGGAGGTGGCAGCGGCGGTGGTGGTTCCGGGTCCGGAGGATCTGGTAGTCATGGATCAGGATCCGGAGGATCTGGCAGTCATGGATCAGGATCCGGTGGTTCCGGATCCGGAGGATCTAGCAGTCATGGATCAGGATCCGGTAGTCATGGATCAGGATCTGGTAGTCATGGATCAGGATCCGGCAGCAGCGGAGGTGAGGGATCCGGGTCTGGTGGCGCCAACATGGGCTCGCAGATGTTCTCTATAGGCGGCATGAACGGTATGCAACTCCCGTTTCCTTTTTTCCCGCCATTCGCATGCGACTTGGAATGTGTGCCGTATCAATTGCAAGTCGTCCAACAACAGATGCAGCAACCGCCGAAAACGACGACACAAGCACCAAGTAAGCGTTAAAAGCTTCGGCGCGACATTTCATCGAGTACGGGTTCGCGTTCGGAGGGTCGAAATGGACCTGATTGTTATTAGTGACGGGAGGGAGTGAGGTTAACGGGGATGGATTACGACGGGTTAAGAGTTGTACACGTTCGTGCACCGAACTGTTCGCTCTTCCGGACTCGGTCGTAACGAAAGGTTCGGCCGAAAACCGTTCACGAGGAAGTTTCGTTTCGTCCATCTTCGTGCCCAAAGGTCTAATGCGAAATCCGATCAGTCGATAGAGTTCAACCCCACATGATGGATGTTAAGATCGGCCGACCATTATCGTTACCATGACTTATGGAGTAATCTCTACACCCATCCAACGCGTCGGGAAAGCGTTTCGCGATACGCGAGCGGCGTCGCTGTTTTCGAACATTCCGACAACGTGTACATAATTTTCGTACGCCTGGCGCGTGGTTTGTAGTGTTTTGCGCACTGGCGCGTTCTACGCGAAAAAGGGTTCGATCGAATAACGCGTTGTGTTTGTCCATCACGTAGACGCCGTGAACCGAATTGTAACGGTAAAGATTGTAGCCGACAAAAAACGAACGAACGTTCACGCCGGGTTAGGTTAAATAAAATAAAAAAGAGGAGTGTTGATGTCGGCAACCAGACATCAAGCAAGAGTGGTGGGTACACGTTTTGGGTCTGGCCGTCAGGATCGTAACAAGGGGGTGGCGAGAGGTGCAATTTCTGGGAGAACGCAAAAACGAAAAATCTTGCATTTAATGTTAAAACTACAGCGGTCATTGTCGTACATTTTGTTTACGAAATCTTTAACATCATTCATATTAACTAAAGCAATCATTGAAAATAATATCTAATAAGAATAATATTTTTAAATTAAAAATATATAAGGGCGCGATGTTCGGTTACTACGGTACTGCTGACCGCCAACAACCGGAAACCGCGATCGGTCGCACATCCGTTGCGAACGTCGGATCCCGTGCGCCACACTCGTGAACGGTGCTGCAGCGGATCCGGAAGGGATGAGAAATGCATAGACGGGGATATTTTATCATATCCCAGGGGTGACTTAACATTTTGTCTTATCCGTTAATGTAAGCACACGTTTTTAGACGCTTCAACCAACTGACTCTAGTGACTACTCCTACTTTATTCCAATTGAGGCACCAAATATATGTGTACAAGTAATAGGAACATAATAATAAAAAACATTGAACAGCTACTCGTTTTATTTTAATTGTAGAAATCTATTCATTTATTAATGACGATAGTCCGTAATTATTCCAGACCATTCTCGCGCACCGACAAAATAAAATAAAAATTATAAATATTAAACATTAAAATACACGATTTACTCCTGATGACCTTCGATTACGTTCAGGGAGGCTTATGCTCTCCTAGTACCCCTCCCCCCCAATATCCGCTTTTGGAGAGACGAGCTCACCGATCGAATGTTTCGAATGTTTCAGCGACACATCCGCCGACGACCATGAAACCCGTGATAACGACGCCGGTGACTACGTACACGCAAACGACGTACATGATGTACCCGAACTGGTAAGCATGACCACGACTTCGGTGTTCCGACGGTAGTCCGTTGTGCCGTTCCCTAATCGATCGACAACAATTCTCTTTTATTTTTATTTTTTCGTTTCGTTCGTCTTTCTACGGTTCAAAAACGCTACGGTGCCGTTCGTAAAAATATTTCGATACACGTTTTCCACATCAAACCGTATACCACATTGTAACACGTTAACAACTGGTAAAATGTTCCGTTACCGTTACGAGCAATGCGAAAGTTCGCTTCCTCCCCCCAAGTGTTATTATTATTATTTTGTGTTATCAGTACTCACTGTGCGCGACGTATTTCAGGTGTCAAGGCTGGTGCAGATTTTTCTATAAACCACAGCCGCCGGTGTACTACCAGCCGAATTGCCTGTTGTTCTCGTGGATGGGATTAGGAATGCAAAGCGGCATGGGAATGGGGATGAATGGAGGCATGGGAATGTAGGCACAAACCGTGCGAAGAGTACCCCGCGAGCGGCCAACCCGTTTACGGGACCGTCGCATTAATTTATTAACTTTTGTACACTTGCACCTATTGATATGGCAATAAAAGAAAAAAGAACAATTTTAAATAATTTTGTTTTATTGTTATTTTTAATAAAATCATTTTTTTTTTTTAATAATCATTTTTACACTTTACTATTCACGAGAACAATCGAATGATATGAATCCTTAAATCGTAAGAGCAATTCGTGTCTATATACAAAATTAATATGTTTTTGTATATATATATATCAATAAATAATATTTCACTAGGTAGTTATCGATTAATACTAACGAGATATTGATTATAATAATTGTATTTATTTATTTATTGTTTTCTTAAAAAAGGAAAGACGGTGAGATGTCACGTGGAAATTTTCTTAACTAAATCAATGAAAATAAATTAACAATTATCATTTATAATAATATTGTAGTCAACACCAAATAGTTTAACTTATAGAAAATAATTATAAGTAGAATAATTTAAAAAAAAAAATAATAATAATAATAATAAAAATATCGAACAAACAAATTAATATCAGAACAAAGAAAAAAATAACAATATCTATTATTTTTGAAAAATTTTGATTTGATTCCACAAAAAAAAAAAAAAATAAAATAATCAACTGCCTAAGGTACAACAATAATAAGCGAGTGAAACTTAATAGAATAGTTTAAAAAAATGTAGAGTATTTACACTAAACGATTTGTTTTTATTTTATACATATTATTTTTGGTGCAATTAGGTAGGCTTATTTTAGTACATTCATTATCGTTCTCAGTCCGTCACTGAGCCATCATTGTTCAACTGACTAGTCACAAACATTCCGAAAAAAAGAAAAAAAAATAAGTAAAAACTCCTGTTTTCGAAAAATCTTAACAGTTCATTTGTATATGTATGTATGGAATGTCGGCGACACAATATACTAGTAGCCGCATCGGTGACTACACTGATGATGATGATGATTCAATAACAGTTACAAAACTTTTTCAAACCTACTTATCTAGTGTACGATTTCATTAAAACTACAAAATATTATACAAATAAATATATTTAAAAATTACAAAATTATAGTAGAATAGGTACTCATTATTTACACTAATAATAATAATAATAATAATAATAAGTAAAAGGTGTAGAAACTAAACGGACCGTATCCTTACATCGAAGTGAAGATATATTTTACAATCAAAATTATTTGATTTAATAAATATACATAGATTGCTTCGAGAAAGAAGTTTTTCCATATTTTTTTTTCTTTTTTTAAAGATATTAGTATCTTAGTATCTAGATTTACTAGTTAAACGAAATAAATCAGGTTGATCCGTTTGGTTTCATAACACTTTTAATAACACTATAAGTCTTATTTTAACAGGTCTCAAATGGTTCCCAATGGTTTTCGGTTCGAATATTATAATTATAGTATCATATTATAATATATGA
This sequence comes from Sipha flava, assembly GCF_003268045.1. Lineage (NCBI taxonomy): Eukaryota > Metazoa > Arthropoda > Insecta > Hemiptera > Aphididae > Sipha > Sipha flava. Next base: position 126,849 of record NW_020272875.1, read on the forward strand.
TATTATTTTTTTATAAGTGAAAAAACTTTCCCAAGACTAGAGACCGTGATAGACTAGAAAAAATTGTTTACATCGTGGAACTAAGAAATTGTTGACGCTGCATTTAAAGATGTGACAGTCTTTCTAGTTATTTAAAATTGTTTTAGTAGAAGTTTTGTTTTTTCACACTTACATTAAATTTAAACAAAATAGTAAGTTATAATAAAGAAACTATATATGATCACAAAATAATAGGACCACTCGAGTGATACAAATCAAACAATTTTTGCATGGTTAAATCTAAAAAATTGCACATTTTTTATATTTATATATATATATATATATAATATTATTATATTATATAATATATAATATTTCAAATAATATATGTATATGTATAATAACTATTTACAAACGGTGTGTACAAAATGTTATAAAAAATTAACTAAGTTATAATTTGTTACTCACGGAGGTCGCGGTAACATTTCGTTGGCCTAATCTCTAAAATTCGTTGTTCCACGATTTCTCTTCCTTAACACTGATTGCTTCTTGTTCGTGTTCACCATCTGATTCTGGTTTCAAAGAACTGGCTTCGGAAGGTGTAGATCTGCCAGATTTGTCTTCATCGTTAACATCCGACGGTTCCACCCGGACGGTCTCCGATCGCCTTCTTTCGTTACAGCTGTCAGTCGCTTGCATCACACAAACCCCGTTTATGATTACTTCGGACTGTTGTTGTTGTTGTTTCTGCTCGGACTGCAGCCAATCGGGATTGACCCATTGCGGAGCCGCTGGTTTTCGGCGAGAGCTGCCAACCACAGGTACGGCCGGGATTTCTTCGCGCGGCTCAGACTCCTCCGATCGGCTGTCTTCGTCGTCAAAGTCGGTGTCCACTTCGTGTTTGACACTCAAATCCAACCCGGACATTTGTTCGTCCACGGTCGCCGATGATGACGATGTCAACATTGGTATGAAGGAAGAGAGATCAGCGCCGTGTTGTAAGTAAGGGTTGCCTGCGTTGAACGGAATCGGTAGCCCGCCAAAGCCAAGTCGATGGCTCAAAAGAATTCTGAATTGAATCGGATCGAATCCCGGACCGTTTTGTGGTTGTTGTTGCGAATCAGAATGAGGTGATTGTTGTTTGATTCTCATTCTATGATTATGGAACCAATTGGTTATTGTCCTAGTTGCCAAGTTCAACTCGGATGCAAGGAACTCGATAGTACCGACACTTGGGTATTGATCTAGAGCAAACGCTAGTTTCAATGCTTCTTTTTGTTCATCCGAAAACAGAACCTGAAAACAAAATTAGGAATTAATCGAATGTTAATTTGTAATCATTTTTAAAGATGTAACATAAATTATTGAAAATTATACTGATGCTATTTATTTAATTCTTACTCGTTGTTTTTTTGCAGCAGATGGAGGACTGCTTGTGCCACTGTGATAAAAGTCAGAAGTGTCATTTGAAGATGTATCACTTCCATTGTCTTGCTGACCAGATCCTCTTCTTCTTTTATTCATTTCTCTACGTTCACTTTTGATCGCTTGCAGTCTTTCCACGTTGTGTTGATCGGAAAGCCAAAGTTGCATTCGAATGAATGGTTCACGACCCTTTATACTCAACATATGCCAAGGTTTTGGTTTTGATAGTAATTCGCTGACTGATCCTTGAGAAAGTCCCAAAACGGCTTCACCGAAAATCTAAACATTAAAAAATATTAATTTCATTGTAAGGAACATTTATTTAAAAAAACCTTAATAAATTTATTTATTTATTTTATTTATAAAAATATTTATTTCATGTTTTGTTATTTTTTTATTTTTTATCAATTACTTTTTGTCCAATATTGTTTGCAAGCAGAGCCTCTTTGATTTTGGTAGTGATCGTCTGCGTGTCAAGATCCTGTGTCAGAGCAGCCATTTCGTAGACTGAAGGTACGACAGGAGGTGGGTGACGTGTTCCAGAGTTTTGGAAAGCTGCTGCTACGTGTTGTAACATCAAGTTTTGCGGAATTCCATTAGTTGGGATCGGACTTGCTTTAAGTTTATTTTCGCTGACCATCATAGATGCCAGTTGACTTCCTGTTGACATCAACGAAGAAGCAGTAGATGAACTTGCGTGATGATGACCACCTGGAGACTGGAGTTGGATGTGATGGTTGCTCGGTGATTGCAATGAAGACGCCATATCAGAGTCTTCCGACATTGTCGTGGATGTATTGCACATTGAGGTAAGTATATGATGATGCGGTGTTTGACGGTCCACGTCAGCACTAACTTTTAAGAGATCGAGTGGCGAAGGTGTCATTTTACCACCAAAAGTGTGTGTTGATTTTACTAAATTCTGGTTCATAGCTGTCAATTAAAAATAAAACATAAATAAATATTGAATATTGAAATATTTGTCAATAATAAAAAAATAAAAATTAAATAAAAATTAAAAATTATTAAATTATCAATACTTGTAAATTAATATTTGAATAAATAAACTAATAGGTTGTATGGAGAAATAAACGAATAAATAAATAATCACGAAACCGGTCGTACTTTACAAATATTATAATACTCCAGGCTGAGCATTTATTTATTTCTATACATAAGCTATTTAATTATTTATTTATACTATTTGTACATTTAACTAACGTTTGAACTGAAAAGTATTATACGTACGACTTGCTCCACCATATCCTCCAGTTCGCATTAGCTTTTCTGGTGCTATCTTGTACTGAGAAGCAACTAATTTATGCACAGCTTTGTCGTCTTCTAAGAACATTTTCATTCTTATAAATGGTTCTCTTCCTTTCTGTGTCAACATATGCCATGGTTTTGGTCTAGCTAAGAGATCGGACACACTTCCTTGAGAAAGACCTAACACGGATTCGCCAAACAATCTCTGACTGATAGAGAATTGACTTAGTTGCTCTTTGACTTTCCTTACAATTTCTTCGGTATTCAAATTGTTAAATTGGTCAAACTGCTGTTGAGTGATTGGTGGCAATACAGCTTTCAGAGGTCTCTGTGAAGGAGAATGGTGGTGTGGAGTCGCTGGTTGAGATATCAATGCATTTGTAATTGAAGCCATTCTTTGCAGTGGACTGACGGCAGCCGATTGACCGAAATCTTCGGGAGGTAGAATGTTATTACCTAATGGAGAGCTAGCTGAACTTCCCACAGATGATGTGCCACCTGATTTGAATAAGTATAAATTAGAGTTTTTTTTTTTTTTAATATTAATTATTTTAAAATGTAATAACTTACTTTGTTCAGTTTTAGGACGAACTAGTGAAAAAGCACTTCCCGCTTGTTTCATCGCTTCTGTTACAGTTTCAGACTCCTTGTCAGACACTTCAGTTCCATTAACTTTAACACCGAAATCTTTACGTTGTGCAGCAAACGAATACATATCCTTTCTGTCTTTTGGTAATGATAAATCTTGAGCCATACCGTTTCCTTGTATGGTGTTGTTATTATTGTTGTTATTCGACATGGCCGCAACAGCAACTTGTTGTTGGAGAGCTAACAATCCTGATAATTGGCTTTGTGGACAGTTTTGTAATTTTGATTGTTCACGGTGAAAAGCATCCAATGCAGTCCGGTAATCATCATGGCTGCCAGTATGGTTTCCAAGAAAATGCGGGAAAAGCCATCTAAAAATACTGTTGTCGTAAATTATACTTAACCATCGATGTTTATTTAAAAATATTATTAAAACTAAACTTACCCTGCAAATGGTTGTTCACCACTTCTCATGGAATCTTCCAAACGTTTTCCCATAATTTTTGAAAGCTCTTCTTGGTACAGTCTGGCCACTTGTTCTTGTGGTATGTCTTCTTTGGATCTTTGTCTGGACGGTGAGGTACTCTGTACGAGAAACATAAACGATTTATAAAGATAAATGAGCTCGTAACAGTGATTATTAATATAAGCTTACAGTTAGTTGGTTTGGCGATGTACTGTCGTCATTGCTCTGGGTATCGTCTTGTTGATTTGGTTTCATCATTTGACTAGCTTCGTTCAATATGTGCACAATCCTTTCATCGGTGACGTCGTTTTCAGTTCTTCCCATAACCGCCGGTATGCCAGAGTCTTTACCTGCAATCAATAAGTACAAGGAGTTCTTCTTCGACAAACCCTAATGACCTATACCCAAAATGACGGTAAAATGAAGGGACATTTTCCCCTGTACTGTTGTCAGTACAATAAACACACTAGAATTAGTTTGCATTAGTTGTACCGATAGTAAAACTGTACGTTTATACGACTTGACAAAGATTTATTCCTTTTTCACATTGGTATTTTCCATGGGTTTATGGTGACCCCATTGACCACAATTGTTTAGAGGGGTTCTAGCGGGTTTCGTGGTTTTAATTAGTACCCCCAGATTACTTCATCTACTGCGTGAAACAAGTACTTAATTGATTTCGGACTTTTGACCCCTCGTGTTTGCCTACTTGAATGGTCTTGATTAATGGAATTTCTCGAGGGTAAATTAACTATAATCGCTTCGTAACACCATACCTTTTTTCGGTATCAGCGACTTGAGGAGCATAACCGCGTTCTCGTCACAGGCCCATGCATGCATTTTCCTGTAACTATCACGTCCCTTTTCGGTCAGCTTGTCCCACGGCTTCGGTTTTGACAACAATTCACTGACAGTCCCCTGAGAGAGTCCGAGAATATACTTGGCAAATAACCTCTGGCCAACATTATGAATCGATAACAGTTCACGCACACGACGAGCTATATGTAACGTATCCAAGTTCTGTGTGGAATACTTGTCCATATTATATCTGGAATTTTTTAAGTATTTTAAATCGTATTAGCGCCGTTAAAAAAATGTGAAAAAAAATTTAAAACAATTTAACGTGACAATAAATTGTTTTATTTTTACAATAATTTATGTTTATATATACATACCTTAGCATTTCCTGGAGTCTAGCCTCCATTGGGTCACCTTTTGGTATGAGTGATTCACCGAATCGTCCGACCATGGTACAATCACCATCTCCAAATCGATAAGGAGACCTGTGATCAAACGGCGACTTTATTGAGTCGAATCCCAAAGCACCAGCCGGTCCTAATATGTTATTGTTAAGTCCAACGTTGAGACCATAGAGACCATTTATGAGGCCCGCCGAGATGTTGTTGTTGTTGTTGTTGTTGTTCAACTGAGACGGATTATTGTTATTGTTATGAGGAGAACTGCTGTTCAGTCGTGGTGAACTGTTCGATTCGCTCGTGGGCGATTTGCATGGCGTCCCGGACCTACTGGTGGATCGTGGTGGTTGAGCCATGTTGGTCGGTGAATTCGGTACCGGAGAAGTGCTCGGAGGTGGCGTTTTGACCGATTCTAGGCCAGGAGATTTTTCATCGCCTGAAAATAAATTAAAAACATTTATAAACATAAGGTGATATATATATATATAATTTTTTTTGACGATAAGCGTATTGATAATGTTCATATAATTAAAATAACAATTCTCGAGGCCTCCTCCCCCTCATTTCAAGAACACGTCTAGACTTTTCCTTACCGGTAGTGTCATGTCGGTTTGGAGAAGTATAGACTTTCTTTTGTTCAGAATTAAGTCGTTCGAGGGATCTTCGCCAGTTCGCCACGATCTCTTCACCGAGTATCGGGCCGAACTGTTCGACGTTTTGGAGCCCGGGAGGGGGTGGGGCCACCGGAACTGAAAAATCATCTGTAAGACAGACAGACGGCCGTTTTAGCGATACGATTCGTTTATGTGTTACCAATAATCGGCGGATGATAATGATAGTAATATTAATATATTTGTAAAAAAAAAATACGGGTTCACTTACTTTGAATGTCGGGCACAGGACTGCAAGACGACCTCTGTTGTGGAGGTGAGGTTGTGCTTTGTGTGTTTTCAGATTTTTCGTTGTTCGGCGACTTGTTATTACGGTCGTCGGAACATTCGGTGGCCTTCAGTACACTGGAGGAAAAAAACAAATAAAAAATAAATACATATAATTAAATAAAACAAATCGAATAATAGTCTTTTTTTTCAGAACCGTAATATTCTAGTTTATTGTTAAAAATCATTGAGCAAACAAATATTTCACTAACGTTATGACTCTTTTACTGTGTAGGACCCCCCGCTGATGTCAGAAATAAAGATGATTCTGTATCGATAACCATCTCTCCGTTCCAAATAATTAATATCGATGACATTTCCTACTTCATCCTTGCATACCACATTTCATTTTAATATAAACTAGTTTGTATCCACATGATCGTATAAAATATCGGCATTGATGTCAACGATTTTTCGGTCGGTTATTATTTTTATTAAAAATAACATATGCGTGTTTCGTTATTAACAAGCCTTGTTTTATCTGTTTAAAATACTCCACTATATACATATATGCGTGTATAAGTGAACGAGCATGGTAAATATTATAAGATTGAAGAAAAAATAAATAAATAATAACGAAGAATAAATAAAAATACGACTGATGCCCACGTCTTCAACGATGTACAAATATTATCGTGCACAGGAAATATTGTGATCGCGGGATACAGCGCATTAGTCATGTTTTTGTTGGCTCGAACAAAGGCCGTTTATTACATTACATACACGCATATATAAATATATGTTCAATATGTTGTGTACAACATACAGTGTAGTAGCAGTATCACAGCGAATAAGTATTTATAGTGATGTTGCGCATTGGAACCGTATCACCGGGATTGAACGGGCTTGATGAACATAATATTAAATTGCTGGATGCAAAAATAAATAAGAAGACTTGTGAACGATTATGAAAAAAAAATTAAAATATTCTTGGATCATAAAAAACTGTGTAATTTGGCCGGGATGCCAAAAATTAAACAATTAGTGTAGATTGAAAATGTGCCAAGAACAGAAAATTAACGTTTTCAACTTTGAGATTTTTGTCACGACAATCCTTGCGCGCCTTGTAATCATTTATTCCATCGAATACTATAAACATTATTGTCACTCACCATAGCTGTCTTTTGACTTCTTCGTAGTCCCTTTGGGCGTCCAGTCTGGCTTCGAGTCTCATAATGTGTTGTCTTTTGTCGTGTAACTCTTCTTCGAGTCTGGCGATCTCTTTGGCAGTGTGTTCTTGCAGTTTGCCCATGCTCGATTGCAATCTGCGTACATCCTCCACCAATTGTGAAATCTAAAGTATAATTTGAAAAAAAAAAAGAAAAAGAGGGTGGTGAGTAAGTTTCGTATACGAACGAAATCGATATCCAAGATGGCGTTTTCACCAAACATAAGGGGCCTCAAATATTATTGTTTGTATAATTTGCATTAAAAACCCGTTAAGAGCGTCCCGGTTAATTACTGAAACCGTTGTCGCCGCCGATAGCCATAGCAGATAGACACGAAACAGAACTATTTACCTTGTGCGTATACGCATATAAATAATTTTTTTAATTATCATAAAACTTGTGCGAGTGTTCGATATCAAACCAACAGTAATTACATTATTATTATTATTACAACAATTCCTCTTTCTCTTATTAATTTTTTAATTTTTTTTTTTTAATTTTAATTTTAATATTAACGGCCCGTAACGAGATACATTAAAGGGATCCGAGTGTGCTCTGTTTTCTGAAAGGTCCCCCTTCCAGTCCGTTTCCGTAATATCAGTAGAAGTAGTGGTACGCAACAACAGTAGTGTTAGTCGGGAGGAGTTCCACGTGCAGACAGACAGACGTTTCCGATTTTCTCTTCAACAATTATAGTCATTATTATACGCCGTCTGTATCCATCAGGATTGATTACACTTTTTTTTCCTCACCCTTTTATTTTACCACGCGTATACCGAGCTTAAATAATATATGCGATGGGTGTGAAAACAGTGTACATACGCTTTTTCCATTAAACGTATTGAAAACCCATTTCATGAGCGTCCAAACACAATCTCGAACATATCGCTACTATACATGTATTACAACACAGTTTTCGCGCACGCTGCCCGAGACCATATATTCGAGCGGAATGAAAAAGAAAGAGAGAAAAAAAAGCAACAATCATAATAATATACGCGTAACGTATTAAAAACGATTAGAGGTATATTTCTCGAACGAATAAAGCGCACGAACGTCTCCCGGACGCTTGTTCGCGGTCGGTATCAACGCCAGTAAAGATGATAATGGAATACAAATGTTTGTATAATTAGATAGAACACCGAACGGCTAGTGGGACGTTGTACATGTATATATATATATATATACGTATATGTATGTATATGTATGTATATCGTTTTAGGTTTTATGACGACAACGAATGGGAAAAAAAAAACAGATAAAAGTGTTTGTCCGATTATGCATTACCATTGCGAAGGTAACGTGTACATAGACTGACGTGTAGACAATTAAACGTTATGGCAAACAACGAAACTTTACAGAGAAGAATCAAACATGGCCGCCGAAAGGATGCATCAAACGAGTCTCATTAGACGGTGTTCCGATGTATAATGTTATTATATACGTGTATATTGAGTAATGACCGAAAGGAAAAAATAAAATAAGAAAATCGTCCACATCGATATGTATACACGTGCGTGCGTGCGCGTGCAACAGCGTACACAGCAACCTAAAATTATTACACACACACACACACACACACACAGCTCACATGAATAAACATCACGCGAACAAGTAGTTATGGCGGGGGGTCCACGGCGATGGAAGCAGCGTGTATTATGGTATTGTAGTGAACGTACGGCGGCCGAGCACATTTTGTAGCGGTCGCGGTCGTAGTGCAGTAGTATTAGTAGCTGTGGTGGGCACGCGGTACAGAAACGTACGAACGCGAAGGAAAATCGTATTAAAGCGAAACAGAAGTCGTTGTTCGGGTCAACCCGTAATTTGTTCCAATTGACTAACCGCAATAAATCTTGGGATGTCAAAAAATCATCGGTTTCCTGTTTCCTGTGCTTTTATAAACTGTGCGCACGTATAAAAGCGTCGGTAATATTTTCCGTCTGTTAATATAATAACGTCGATATAATCCGAAAACCGTCTAAACTACAAGGTCACCTTGACGAGTCCGCCGCCGTCGCCGCGCTGAAACATTATTTAACGACGAATGGTGTTGGCGACGGCCTGCAGCGAACCAATCAGCTATCGTACAATATACGTTAAGTTACAATGAATCGCGCGTTACGTATGCGAGCGAAAATCACGACTTTGGGCACCACCATCACGTCGGTGCGTTCGTTGGGGTGAACGCTAAAATACGTACATCCCCATCCCCCGTGTGCGTGTGCGTGCGTGTGTGCCAGAGTGTTTGTTTGACCACCCTCAAAAGAAAATGATTATTTTGCATATCGATTCCTACGCGTATGTACGATGCGCGAGTACAATTAATTTCGTACGCACCCCAACGCGGAGCACACCCCCGAAACGTTGCATCAGGGTCGCGTGGGACATTATACACGATTCGCAAGTATATCTAATTATGGAAAAAAATATGACCCACGAACCGCGTCCCCCGCAGATACCGATTCGTATACTTGGAGTAGAGAGTATGAGAGCGAGAGAGAAACAGAACCGGTTATATTTAAATCGTCAGATCGACAAACATCATCGGGCGCATAATACCGGTTATCGATCCCATGTGTAACGCAATAACGGTCATTGTCATTGTTCGACGCGATTTTTGAGAGGATCTGTGTGTGCACAATAACGAGTCGCGCGTACACGTAATATCGAGCCTATACATAATAGTAATAATAATAGTAAAAATAATAACAACAACAATAATAAGAATAGTAATGAATAATACATTGTTTAGATACTCGTAAAGTTCTGTGATATTATTATTTCAGATTTCCTATAAGTCTCTACATTTTTCGAGCATTGTTTTTCACTCGTTAAAGTTTTTTTTTTTTTATAATTATTTTATTTTTAATGCATAGCGTACTATTGTTGCGCGCCGCTTGTACGTGTACCAGGCTCGTTTGTTCGCGATCAACCGACCGTGCACTGTTTGGATACATGCGTCGTCCTCCACGCGCGCGCGAACGTCTGTCGAGGAAAAAGACGCGTGTAATTAATTCGGTAGACTCGAGTAAACAATAAATAAATGTCTGCACGCGGGTGTCCGTGTGTGTGTAAAGCCTATTTTAATTGTGAACGTAACGGCGGCGAATATGAGCGTCGACTATATTTTCTCGACAGTTTCGACGTTTAAAACGACCCGCGAACGCCGTATAACAATATTGTCGTATTAATGCCCGTTCGGCACGATATTATGTATAATTATAATATGCTCGCGGGATTCCATATGGCGAAAAAAACCCGAATTCGTGGGACCGCCACGGGTCCTGTGTATGTTCATTAGCACCGGATGAGATCCTTTTTCTCAGGGTCTCTCGTACGCATACACGAACACACACACTCGCACACCCCCGCAACCGCATTCTCTGTCGACGAAAACGCCATCGCACCGCCGACGGGGGTACGTTGTGTCCTTTTTTTCCCCCTTTCTTTCAACCACACGTGGTATCAAGTATAATATGGTATAATTATACGCATTCGATATATACCACCCCCGTATGTATATATAAGGTTTACGTCGGTGCAATAGAAATATACGAGTATATAATATGCATAATGCATACGTGATTTTGTGATGCTGGGAAAAATCGATCGACGGGGAAAGGGGTGGGGTGAAAATCGTTTGTAACGAATATTCTTGAGAACCATGCGAGCAAGTCGCCAGCCAAATGACCGCGATCGTTTAACGGCCGATCTCCTTACACCCTTTTTGTCTATTGTCCAATAATGCGCGCTCGAGGCGTTTGATGGTTTTTAATTTTCAACTCGATTTTGGGATTTTGCCACTATGTCCAATGGTTTTCAGTTACCTATGTCTTCACCGTCAATTTTTACTTTGTTGTTATTTTTACGTCCACTTAAACAAAAGAATCACATTTATTTATAAATATTATTAAAACGAATGTAACGACTTCGGGCGATTTTAAATGTCGTCGTTTGAAGTCGGTGCCGAGTGCTAATTTTTAATTTCCCGAGAACATCAAAGACAGCAGGCACCCGAAAATGACGGATGTTATGCAATATTTTTCCATATAACGATTGTTGTGAATATAACATTTTAACGTTGGCGAATATGCTTATTCATAAATTATTACTATTACATTATTACATACATTTATCTATTTAATATATATATACCTGTAACCTGTAAATATTATAAACACATACATTTATAGATGTGTTCGATTCATAAGATAATATAATGTGAATTATATAATATTATAATTTTGCAACAGTTACTTTTCTTCATTGTTTATTATTTTGTGTAACAATAAGATTCGCGTTAATAAGAGATACTGCCGGCGAAAAAGAGATGATTCACGAATAACGGGTATACCATGTACATATATATTATAATAGGGGAAAACATGGATCCGACTGGGAAGAAAACAAAAGGCGACCGTGGTGTAGTGGAATACGCCGATATTGATTATATCGACAAGTACCGATGAAGGGATTGGGAAATCGACTGATGAACGCGCGTGTGTATATGCGTCTGGCAAGGCCGGCGGCGGTAACGGTGTTGGAGGCATTAAGATAACGGTCGCCGGAGCCTGCAGGGCGAGTGATTAAGCCTTCCTTTCCTTTCTCTCGCCTGCACACACGCGCCCATCTCCGTCCATCAGTTTCCGTGCTATACACCCTCTGCTACAGGGACAGGCATATAAAAGGCGAAGGAGTGTGAGGACGAAGGAGCGGTAGCGCCCTGACAATTAGACAGATACGGCAAGTTTAAACCCTTTTCTCCCTATACATATTCATCCCTCACGCGAACGCACGCACACACATCCATATACATACACATACACACACCCACACCCGCACACACACAACCCTACTGATCATCACACTCTTGCCGCCCGTCGAATATTTCTTCTACCCATCATCCCTATACATATATAAATATATACACACACATACACGCACATACACATATACATATAGCAGGCCCGATCAATTCGCTCTCATGCAAAACACGCCAAGTAGTTTTAGATATATATCCCTCGCCTTTTCCATCGACGACCCTCCACTACCCATTCTATACCGCACCTTTCTTCTCTGTTCACCACCGCCGACGCTACCACTCGGAACCACTGTCAATCCTTTGCACGTGTGAGTGCATGCGAGTGTGCGTGTGTATATGTATATATATATATATATATATATATATAAAACAAAAGCACATTCGTGACGAAACGCGGGCAGGGAAATTCGATTTTATTGTGTATTACGTCTTCCGGTTGCGAAACGGGGATGCACGGACGGTAGTAGTTGAGGCACGTGATGACGGAGAAAGGGTGCCGGCTTAGAATATTTGTCAATAGCGTGGTAAAATTATTATATAATATGCATAGATACGTGCAGATATATTTACTTAAGTAGAACGAGAGAAAGGGAGACGGAGAAAAAAACAACGACGTGAGTTTTGTGTAGTGAGGTACATAATATACGAATGTCGTTGCAAGTTATTATTTTATCAGTCGAGCCAAATAGGTACGCACTACACCGATGATTTATCAAGAAAACAAAAATTATTATGCTACACGCTATTCGATATATTTTGTATACCAAGCGTCAGCGGTGGTCCGTGACCTTTGGGAACGATTTAATTATTTTATTTTAGCCGAAACACAATAGAAACCTTGACGGCAATGACAGGACCTATTGCGAAATAATTATTACAACCAATAATAGAAATATTAATATATAAAACTGGTTCTGAAGAACTAAAACATGTATGTCAATATATTTTTTATGTGTTTACCATTTATGTTTATAGTTCTATAATTATGTTATAGGAACCAACACACGAGACAAGAAAAGACGAATACTTAAGTCGTTGTTATTCTTATGATTATTATTATTTTAGGTTCTTGAGAAAATAGATAAAAAAAATATTACCCTTCAAAATCGTCAGAAAAACTTGTGTAACGATCGCTATATCATAAATAACTTATATGCGTAGTATATCAATATGTGTATTATTTGATAAGGCACTTCGTCCCCCTCTAGTCTTCTTTACCATATGCCTATGGCCAATATCAAATATATGTAAGAAATGGTAGTTCGACCACGACGATTGTGAATAAACTCCGTATTGTTCTTATGTATAAATACATACTCGTCAGTTATATTAATATTTTATATATATTATATAATATTTTTATATTATATTAATATTTTTTTTAATAATTTAACTGTTTGAACCATTAAATTTATTCGTAGTGTTAAGATCGAAAGGACTAGAAAACTTCCTTTGAGTATTCTGTATTTAACTGGTCACTCCCGACCACGTTATATTTGAAAGTGGCTCGTGCAAAATATATAACACATATATACATTTCTGTATTTAGTATTTAGTAAATTTAAATATCAATCCCTCGAAATATTTCATAATAAGTTTTATGGTAGGGTCGATAATTGTTAAGCGATATAAATCATAATATATCAATAAGAAGCTATGAGTGTACATTGGAGTCTTATTCTTATAAGAAATTTCAATTTATTTTAAAAATATTATCATCTCACACGTAGTTATTATAGTTTCTAAAGGATAAAGTTCGTATGAAAATAGATACGAATAAATATTCATTTTTTATTTATCTTTCTTCGCTGTAAATAATTCCAAACGAAAGTAAAAAAAACAAAATTAATCAAAAGTTATCTTATATGTAATCGGGTTTACGTTGAAATAATCGTTCGGTACACACGTACGTAATATATAATACGTGTGTGTGTGTGAGAGACATTAACATAATACGAATGTATAGCGAAACAATTCGATTTCGTCAGTGACACAGCAGTGTATTGTTTTTCTGCGCACACATTCGCCCGGCCCGAGGGTGGAGGTTTGATCCGACGTGCGTGTGCGAAACGAGGGGGTGGATTTCGGTAAAAAGACATTATTCAAATGTACAGCGAGAACAAGAGTGGTGGTGTGCGGCGACGTTCGGCGAAGGAACAAATGTCGAGCAGTACACGTATTTATCTATACACATGTGTATATAGACAAACCGACCGGCAAGACCTCATAGTGAATAGTTCGCGTTTATACGCGCACCGTGTGGTATACGACCACGACCTACTACCTATTACACACACACACGCACACGTATGATCGAGAAGACAACCAGTTTAACCAGTTCCTCCCATAATAGTACGATTTTTTTCTTCCTTTATTAATATTATTATTATTTCATTTTTTTTTATTTTTTTTTTTTTATTTTATTGTACGTCCATCATCCGACTCGTATACACATCATTTACAATGTATGTGCGTGTATGCACATTATAATAATATAGTCAATCCATTGATTGCCTATACGCGTTGACCAAGTGTGACGAGAACGTGTGTGCGCGCGTGTGTGTGTGTGTGTTGTGTGTGTGTGTGTGTGTGTGTGTGTGCGCGCGTGTGTGCGTGAATGCGATTGTGCGCGCACAAGTTTTTTGAACGCATCCGGTTTTTTTCCTCACATACGCGCCATGTTTCGTAACGCCGGTGGTGATTAATATTTATCCGATGTTTACCGCTTGTAAATATATGTATCTATAATGCGCGTACCAGCGTTATCGTCGAACACCGGTACGCAACTACGCTAGGCGTACAACCCGTGTACACTCCCTCCCCTATTCCCCCTCCCCCCGTTAATATATTACCTCGTTCGTCGAGTGCCGAATTTATGTGGAGCGAAATCGCAGACGAGTGTAAATCTTACGCGTGGTAACAGATTAGAACCGTGGCGGCGGTCTGAAGATATTATAAAACATATTACAATATACAGTGCCCGGTATAATGGAGGCAAGGTACGTGCGTAAATTCTGAACACGTCAGCGCAGTGCCATAAAACGAAACACGCGCGAATCGTAAACGTAAAATATGGTTCGATTCACCGATGTCGTAATTTCGTAAAACGTTGTTTTCCACGCTAAAAACCCGTACGACGCGTCTACGGCATCGCGCGCCGAATCACATAATTAGAGGCGCGCGTGGTCATCGTTCCGATGTTCATTGTACGGCGAGCGCAAAGAGATGGCGATGAGACGGTTTTCAAATAACCCCGCACGTAAACGCGATTTAAGGGCGCGTGCGGTACGCGTTTTTTCAACTCAACGCGTACTGCAAAAACGAATAATTATAATTTACGCACTATTACGTGAATACGTGCATCGTGCAACCACGAATACATTGTCGATGCAATCAAGGTCGACACAATAATTACTCGTACGGCCGTTTCGTGCAATAACCCTTCCACAACGGTTCAATGGTGAAAAAAAAAAATTCTTTGCCCTAACCTAACCTAACAACGGTGCATAACTTTTCGAGGGCAACAGTCTCGGAGCACATCAGCTCCCTTATCCGTTCAAATGTATTATAACATCCGACACGTTGCTTTCACGCAAACATGACACTTTTCATTAACAGCTGCGTACGTCTAGATAAATTATAGCGCTGTTTTCGATCGTTTTTCTTTTGTACCGTTCGTTATTAAAAATTGTTTATATATATTTACTCGTATTATAGATTAATAATATTTTTGTGTACAATTTTCGAGTTTTAAGTCAGACGGCGCAACCACCTCACGGAACATTCATCAGCAGCTGATACAAATAACACATGATATTACCGAACAATAGTTATACTATAGTATATATACATGGAAATTAAATTAACTTGGTGCATTCCACTTTTGATCGAAGTTTTTATATGCTACGCGATTAGACATAATCATTTTGCGGCGTATGCGAGTGCAAAATATTTCAGAACTTATATGAACATGTATATTGTAGACAGTGAATTGGCGAGTATCGGTTTCTACGGTCTCGCGTATACACACACACACACACACACACACACACACTTGTATATATATTATGCAATGGCGAAGGTGAGGCGGGTTCGACAGACGGGAACGGGTAGAGGTAAATACGCGCACATATACATGACCGAGTTTACAATCGTTATGAGGGTGAGGTTTTGACGGACTTCGAAAAGGATCTCGGGGATCGAACGGATATGTACGATGGCGGTGGACGCAGCGAAAAGAGAGAGGGTGCGTGGCGCGGGCAGTGCGTGCGTGTGTGTGCGCGCGCGAGGAGATGACGACGATGGACGACGAAGGCTCTAGGACGCTCGGGTACCGAAGAGGAGGGGGAGGATATGAAATATGAAATTTCGTAATTAGAAGCCCCGTCTATAGAATCGCACATATATATAAATATGCATACGTATACGGTGCTCACGAGACACCGACAGAGAGCCGGAAAGGGTCGGAACGAGACGCGCGTGATGGGGAGAGCTGATCAATAATTCAATCCCGTTTTAAAGAGCGGACCCGTGCGTATGTGTGTGCACACACACACGTGTGTATGTGTGTGTGAGTGTGGGTATGAGATGCCGAACCCCGGAGATATATCTTCAAATCAAGATGGCCGCGTCAATCGTCTATTGTTTTAATAGTTGCCCGTAGGTGGGAGTTACCCCTTTCTCGGTGAACGGGACCGATAAACGGGGATGAGGAGATGTAGACACGGTGGTAAGTGTGTGTATGTGTGTGCAAGCACTGGGTATACAGCGGATGAGAGGATGCGAAGTTCCGAACTCGTATACACACGTATGAATGTACACGTGTATATAAATATACGTGTGCACACACACGCATACGCCGTACACGTTATATGTGCCCATCTATCAACCCTCATTTTCTACCCTTCGGCGACCACTCGTCATATGTGCGTTTATACGTTCGTGTGTGTGTGTGTGTGGTACACGTATTGTAAAGCAAACGTCGGCGGCGGTCGGCGAAGAAAATCGGCGGATAAAGGAGAAAGAGAAACCATAAATATAGACACGCGGCTGGTCTGCAGCTCGTATGCATGATATATGTTTGGGTATGAAGTGACGAGTAGGGATCGTGCACGTTTTGATATACGTGATGTGTACTCTACTATATCAAATTAATAAATTATATATTATTATGGGTTTACTTATATAGGTATATATATAAACACACACACACCTGCACATCATTATACAATGTACACTAATAACCAGTAAATTTGACCAACGATATTCGATGTGTATTTAATATACATATATACGTATACGTTAGAATAATACAATTTTTCACGTTCACGAAGCGATGATTTTCGTACAAGTTTACGCGCAAACTTTCTTTATTTCAAATACAATAGATTTGTAGCACGCGGTACAATTATTGAAATGAAATAAATCTAAAAGCCAAGGTAAAGTGCACCTAACGTACTCGAGTGGTTTCAAAAGAATGCTTATCAAACTTATAAATAAGGGTTTGCAACGAGCTATACGCACAGACGTTTATAAATTTATCATCGACCGGTGTTAAATCACCATCTTGTAATTAATTTAACATCAGTTGATAGCACCAACTTTGGTAGTCAAATTAAACGTGATTAACGAAAGCTAATAGCACTATGTCAAATAGTTACAAGTTTCTCGGGAAGTTTCGAAACGAGTGCCGCGATCTAATAATTCTCGGCATGACCAACATTTTTGCACGGATCGGCATAATCGAAGTGGATACGGATTGTTACACGTCGACATAGTAGTGCTCGTAAGATTGTCGATGTCTTTTTTTTTTTTTACATTTGGACAACATAACGGATTCAATAATCAATTTTTACAGCTACAAATTTTTTTTTTAATTTCTAAGATGCACGTTAAACGCTTCGAAGCCTTATTTAAATATGCTATAACGTATACATAATTGTACACGGAAAACAACTAAGTCGCCGCGAAACGACGGGTAGGTAGGTGGTAGTTTGTAGCGGAATGGACGGTGACAACAACCGCGCCCGATCCCGCTCCTGTCGTCATCGTCGTCGTCGCAACTGACAGTGACGGTGGTGGTGAAGTCGTTTAACTAATTTGGCCGCGCACGGAAAACCCTTTGAGCGTTTAAACACTCGGAAAACCAACAAATAATCGCATGTTTGCATATCAATCGAAAAAAAACATATTATATTAAAATTGCACCGCTATAGATGAGTGTATACAAAACAACGTGTGCATTATACGAGTTTGTATTGATATAGGTACCTAAGTATAAAAATCAGTAATGTTAAAAGATACGTATAGGTGTAATGCTCAGTGGGATGTTTTAAATCAAATGTAATATTTAAATTAGCTACCGATCACGAGAAAACATTGCGAAAGATGAATATTTCGTTGCAGGAGTCGTTTTTTCTGATCTCAATCGTATAACTTTCGATCGTTTTCGCAACAGTCAAACGTGATCGATGCTTTAGCACGAATGTCCTGTTTGCAGCACCAATGTGGAAATATTCGACAGCTATTCGCGGTGCGCACCGATCGCTTTGTACACACAGCATACACATGTATAACCGTTTGTAATTATACATCAATATATACAGGCAAACCAATATACGATGTCACAATAGAATACAGAGTGCGCAAATAGTGTATCAATTGCATGTAACAACACGACGTTCCTAGAAGTTAATAATATATGCACGCGACTTTCCGATAAATTATATAATGTGATGATGATGATGATGATGATGATAATACGACATTATCGTCGGATGAAGAATGCACAGAATTATAATGCAGCCGGTATACCTTTATACACGTATACGTATATGTGCACACACACGAACACATGGACTATTAAAACACTCGTGCGCGTTGTGTCTGCGCGGCCATTAATAGCTCGCAAGAGCCTTCGGCGTGGGTGGACGAGGATATCGGCGGAGGGGGGCGTATACATAAGTCTACGATTTCGGTCCTTCGCATTTCCCGTGACCTCATCACTACCACGCGCGTTTATTATGAGCGTATATATGTAAATACACATAATGCGCGTTATACTGCCGGTCTATATAATATATGTATAATGAGTATACGGCGCGCGTGTGTGCGTGTCGTGCCGGTCGAGCGAATTCGATTTTTAAGGGCCTCGCCCGATCATATCAGACCCTGACGGCGACGACGTACACAATAATAATAATAATAATAACGCATATACAACGTGGTGTAGTGCACGTTGAAAATGCAGATGTAATAAAATCAATCCCAAAGTTCTCCGCCGCCGCCGCGCACAAGACTTATTATGCGTCCAACGTAATAGCGTGATCGGACGCGAAACGGAAGGAAATTGCGTGATAGAAGTGGAAAATTTATACCGTTACCTTTTCCCCCTCCCCCCGTCCTTTTATACATACGATAAACCCTTCGTCCTCGTGTAGCCTTTCCGCGCGTCGCTCACTCTTGTACGCGCGTACACACAAGACCACCGAGCGTTTACCTTGTTTTCGATTCGATGGCGCCATTGGTCTCTATATATAAATATATATTTATTTTATAAGACGTGTACTCGACGTTTTCGTATTACGATGAGCGTATTTTTTTCGGTAAGAAAAGTTTTATACTTTGTTTACGTATGTGTACACCAATATGCCGTACGCACGCATACTAATGAATATGTATATAATAGTATTGCGGTATGAAACGGTTGTTGCAGGAATTTCCGGGAGGTAGCTTTATTTGTGAAAAAAAACGTAATAATAAAAAATAAGAGAATAAAAAGAAAAGGGGAAAAAAACGAGGTGTTTGAAAGGTGATAAAACATGAGATTATAATGTGGAAGAAAACATCATCCGGTATACGCGACGCGGTGGCGGACAAATATTTGAATAAGAAGTGTTTGAATAATATTAAAAGAGAGAAAAAAAACCGACACGAAGAGAGCAAATGCCGGAAGTCGTCTATTGTACGCGCACCGTATTATTACGTATGCTTTTATTATTGCGGGCGCAATAAACGCTCGTCGTAATTCGAAGTGATAAACTGTCATCGCGCAATATAAATATATGCGTATACGTATTGTATATAATTTATATATTTATTCGTAATTTATCGTGCACTCTTCGCACAAACAAATTGGTACAGCTGAATCGTGGATCTGAGAAACTAACGCATACCTATACGCGTATTGTGTTGCCGAGAAGAAAAAAATGCTCACCTCTTTTTCCTTGGCCGAAAGTTCAAGTTCGGCGGGTGTTTTGTTTTGGTCCTCGGTGGATTCGACGTGATTGCTCAAAGGCGTGGCCATGGTCATGACGTTCGTGTCTTGTGATTTGTTGTTGGTCAACTGTTCTTTAAGGGCAGTCACTTCTTTCTCCGCCAAAGTAGCTCTCTGCAAGCGAGGGGAAAAAAACATAAATTAGAAATATATAACAATAAATATATAAGTATTCGTTATTTTTGCACACGCATATAAGTATGGTAAATAAATATACGGCGTATACACGTTGGAATCATTATTGTATTATTCGAATTCCGGCTCTATTACAACGCAACAATACGCAGAGCAGCGTCCTGCGAACAAAATCACTGGTATCCGGTCGGTCGCACTCTCAATCCACTCTTCGCACGTACACGAACGTAATATAATTTTGCGGAACTCGTACACACCGGCGGATTTGAACGAGACGTAATAATAATGTTGTGCCGCACAGTCACACGCTCCACACGTGTATTTGTACACAATAAGGTTATATTGTTGCAGGAACGTATCGTGAGTGATTGAAAATAATGGTCGACGGTGCCGGTAAATTTACGGGACGACCTGTTCGTCGTTCGTTGAGTACGTTATCAGATACGAATTTTTTTTTTTTTTTTTTCATGGATGTACGCAGAAAGGACAAGATATTATACCGAGGAAAATCGATCAGATCGTAATCCTGTTGGCGGCAGCGCCGGACCATTCGAATATCGATCGTTATTGGTGTACGATGACGTTTGGAACGCAATACGTGAACGGCAGAACCGACCCGACGACCACGACCGATCTCAGGGTTTAGCGTTTTAGGTCGTTCGTACTTGGAAATCGTTCGTGATGCGTACCGTACAACATTTAGATATTATTATTTTTGCCGTTATTACCGTAACAATTGGACGTGCGCGCAGCGCACGTACGTAATGTAATAAAACGATACATCGCGTTTGGAAAATGGCTACAAAAATCGACTCCACCTCTAACCCCCGCCAGAGGGGCCGCGTGCGTGCGTGCCCACCGGTACCGTACAGCGTGGCGCGGCCTCGAAACGAAAACACAATGAGAACGGACAACGGCGCGGCGAAGAAATCGAACGCAATATAATATATAAAAATTGAAAAAAAAAAAAAAATCGACCTGTAGCCGTGAGTGGGAGGCGTCTTAAAGTAGGTGGAACTATTGGACCGTATCACGCGCCATTGGACCGGCCCCGTCGATAGATCGGTCCGTATGGACGCGCGTGCGTGCGCGCCCGTTTTGTTATTGTTATTTTTTTTTATTTTTTCTCCTCTTCTTACGTTCGTATCCTTATTTCTTTTCTTCCGCGGCCGCTACGTGTGAACGTGCGAGACTACCAAGCGTTTTATTTTTGCGTACGAACCCGTATGAAAACGATCGTCAGGTTCGGGTGTTTTTTTATTTTTCTATCTCTCCTATATCCTGCCCCGCCGCGTCTTTGTCGTCGCGTTTTTTCCACCGTCCGTTTTTCTCTCCCTCGGATATAGTCGCCCGCAGTCACGCCCACCGCGCGCCGATCATCGGGAATTAATGTAACAATAATAATACCTATACGTGCCGAGCGCTGCGGTGCGCGCAATATTCGGACGTCGACCGAACGCTCGAAATTATAATATCCCTCTCCGCCGCCACCGACACCGCCGACCGCCCGCGCGCGCGAAACCGCTCCTCGAACGCAGGACACCGTAACACACGTAGAATATATAACATCGAATAATAGCGATTCTCATCGATTCCGACGCCTTAACACGACCGGTGTACTACACATTCGTCTAGAACGGATTCCGCCGGTCAGTTTACGTGTTTTTTTTTTTTTAATCATCCTCTATAATTACTATACGCACATACGATTTGAGTATTATTATTTCCCCTCCATCCCTCTCCGACACTTTAACAAGCGATAGTTTATACCGAAGTTATAAATATTTATGCGCACATGTGTATAATAATAAACATTCGTTCAAACATCTTTTGTGTTTTGTGATTATTTTTTTTTTTTATTTTTATTTTTTTTTTTTTGAGATTTCTTTAATAATTTATTTGTTAATTGTTTTGGTAATAATTTCATACATGTACTAGCGTTGTAATAGCTATTATTAATAATTATAACTTAAATACACCGGATCCGATGCGTCAACATTAATATTATTTCCTGGATTTCCCGCATTGTTTATCGTTCGTGCCTTTATTAAAAAAAAAAATATAATGCATTTACTGTTAATTTTTAAAGATATTCGTTTATATATATATATATATATCATGTGCAGGATATTAGAAGAAAAAGGCGTTACTATATACTTTACACGTACACGTACATCATAATACATATTTAAATATTACATTTGTATTATATAATATATTATATTGAACGCGAATATAGCCGTATACAGTTTTATACAGTTTTATGCTAATAAGAGAGCTTCCGGCTCTCGACGATTATTTTCAACAGCTGTTTTACAAGACTATACAATGAGTACTCACAATGCGAATCATTATATAATGGCATAGAAGTATTATTCTCAAAAATCAATGTACATAAATCTCGAATAATTGTGTTGAAAATTTACGAAAACTTGTAACGATCAAAATTAGAAGATTATATTTATAGAGTGCAAAATACGGAATATTGAATAACTTACTGTATGATGGTTATTAGACCACTTACGAGAAGTAAACTATAAAAGTTTACATGCACATGAGTATAGGAAATACCTGTAGTAACAAGCATATGTTGTGTACGGTCTAAGTACTTAATCGAAGTTTTCACGCGCAAATTTATACTCGTCGGCAACCAGATTTCCCCCAACCGTGGAATTCGTTCAAACATATTAGCTCCATTACCCGTCATTATAAGCTAGGGTGCGCGAGATAAAAATCGCGGTTTATTCCCCTCGCGGCGCACGTATAAAGAAAAAAATCATATAACCTGTGTTTTTCACGCCAAAACCCAAATGTATGTACACACACCGCATAAGAGAGGGTGATTTCTGTTTTTTTTTTTATTTTTTTTTGCCAGACAAGACAAACACCCTTCAAAAAATATCTGTGAAAAAAAAAAAGTCAACCCACTATTTTTCATTTCCATATTTATACTTAATATTCATTAACGTTTAAAAAAAACCGGTATTTTCATTTTGTCAGGGTTTGAATAATATATATATATATATATATATATACGTATATTTGAAAACAAACGCACGTTGGCTTGTACATAAAACATATACCTATGTGCATAACAACTGATCTTCGTGTTATTAAAAAAAAAAAAAAACATATATTACCCCATTGCCGAATTTTAATGTAACTGTTCATACACGCGTCTATAAATATATGCATATATATTTGTTCTCTGACGCATATTGAATTGTTGCATAAGCTCATTAGCTTTTTTCCCCTCGTATTAACACATAAAACCCATATGGCTGATAAATATCTATAAGTATTAATTAATTAAATACAATAAAACACCTGCGAACGCGGCAGCACCATATAGGTACTCGTAATATATTATGTACATTTTCTTCTATAATTTATACAATATTATCGAATCCGTCCCGAAAAGTTAAAGCCTTTTGAATTATTAAAATAAACACTGCACCAACTGCGCATTATACATATATCAGTTAAATTTATTTAATATATACAATATATTTATTTTCTAATTATTATTTTACGTCCATCGAGTGTCAACGACGGCGCGCGTTTGACTTCCGCAGGGCAAATCCGGACCCTTTTGTTTTCAATGCGTGGGCCCCCTCCCCCCTTCAATCGTATTGTCGCGACCGTACTGTAGGAAAAAAATACCCACGGGCTCTCGTTGTTTTTTCTCTCCATTTACATATTATATACTGACAAACACACACACACACACAAACACATGCGCGCGCACACTGAATAGGTCATATCGTTTTGAACAAATAACAACAATAATACAGTCGTGTGCGTGTATATAGGTGATAAATCGGATCAAACAGAAGAAAAACCCGTTCGTGGGAGGAGACTGCTTTCGAAAAGAAAAGAAAAAAACGGTCCTGACACTGACGAATTGAGACTTCATCCGTATAAACATAAATCGCTTTGTGTTAATATTTTCTTCGCTGGTACTTTTTTATTTTTTCCCGTTCCATTATACTCATTTATATTATTTATGTGTACCTATACTACACATCTCTGCTCGCCGTATGCACTCGTATTCAACGTCAACTAGCCTAACCTATTCCTCTCCTGAATCACCGCGATGTCCCATTGTTGATCAAGAGTCGACACTACGACACACATACGTGTAGTACACATTAAATATATTATTTTATAGTGTGCGCGTGCACAATAATATTAATAATAATACAATAATTTACATACACGTAGAACCGTTGACCTTTTTTCGATTAATTAAATATCATGCGGGTTTATTGTGTTAAAAAGGTGTTGATGAAATATTTAATTATTATTGTTGTTTGATTTAATAATCCAGGAAAAAAAAACTTTCTATCGTTTGCGTGTGTGTGTGTGTGTGTACGTATGTTTTAGTCCTCGTGGTTTCCTGGTAATTAAGGCGGTATAAGGCGCTTTTATGAACACGTTCAATCTTATCTTGTTTTTCTGCGTATGTCGATAAAGATTAAAAAACACCGCCTTTACAAATAAGAATACTATAAACGGATAATATTGATTCTCATGAGAGTTGCAGATTTTCTATCATTTTTTTACGCCTACTCTCTTCGTATCCCGTATACATAAACCGTCGGCTTTGTCTCAAAAGTAGACAGATAAAAAAAAAAAAGAAAAAAACAATAATAAAAATAATGCAAGAACGTGTCTAATAGCACATCTCAATAACATATATAACAACAACTCGTACAACATCACACGTTTACGGTGTCGGCGATGGAATTACATAACTTCTGTGATTTCAGTGCGAAACACTACGCACGGCGTTTTTCTTTCTTTTTTTGCATACCGATGCTATGTGTATGTATGTGTGTGTGTGTGTGTTTTTGTGTGTTTGCGTTTACGTTATATTACAACGTATCATATATATTAATATAATTTTTACAGGTTACTACTGCATATTCCAATACGCAATATGCGAATCTATTACCTATAAGTACGTAAACATAGTTGCGATGTAGTTGATGAGTGATTACATGGATTATAACGAAACACTATGCGTACCGAGCGAAATATTGTACCTATATCAGTGTAAATAGTATTATCACGTGTACACACGGAAAATTATACGTTCTTAAAAAAAAACGTCTCGTTCACATTTTAATGATTGCTGAAACAATATTATGTTCCGAATGTGCACGGAGTTTTTCAATGCAAATTTTTATTTCGTTTTTTATACTCTTGACGTACACGTGCCGCGGCGGTATAGTGCGCGATGGTCGTGTACACGAGTTGTATACGCGTAACTGCTTCTGGTATCGATCTGATCGTTATCGGCGGTTCGAAGACAAAATGGACAACGAGAATGACTCATTATGAGCGTATACGCATATATACACGCTCGGTACGCGAGATGAGGGGGAGGAAAATAATAATAATTGCGAAAGAACACATTACGCGCTGCAGGGAGAGCAAAATGTTTGACACGGGCACGTATGCAAATCACAAGAACAACAAGACGGGGGCGGAAGTGCATACAACCGAAAAGGGGTCGTTCTCTTTTTTTTCTTTTTTTTTTTTACCATACATAAAAAATAAAACCAAACATTTATATTGTGTGTTTGTTTACGCACAATCCGACACGTTGACATGAGAATATCGGATTTCATATTTGGAACATGCTAATAAAATCGTTCAACGAAAAAAAAAAATCGAATCAGTGATTTCTGCATTTTCCGCTGAATTCGTAGTAAAATAAACCACTATATACACACGCATAATGTTCAATATTATTGTCACAATCGTTTTCTGGGCTGTTTGAGTACACGCCGTTTCTCTTCTTATACATCGCATATATATATATGTATGTACGTATTTTCACCAGTCCCGAACTACAAACCAATAAAATATGAAAGGAATTCCGATTCGATAATCATTTCCTCGCGGTAAGCACAATTCGTCGCGATTTATTCCACTAATATCAATACATTGATTGCATAATATGTTTATATATAGATATACGTTAAAATACGCATAGTTTGTACATTATCGATATTATTACGTTGTTATTATCGCATGAATATTACCTACAATAATATATATACATATAAAAATATATACTTTTATATCGAAGAAATTTAAAAATTGTTATTTATTTGAAATATGAGATCGAAATAAAAAATGTTTATCATTTAACAGAAAAATATGGATTTTGCTTAGATACCTGTAATTGAAAATGTATGATAATAAAAAATATTTTGACACTTTACGAATATCGCGATAATGTGATCAGATGCGGGTAATCCGATAGTGTTATCAAACGCAATATTGTTCATTACAATGTGTACCCAAACATGGTTACGTAAAATATATTAGTCTTTTAAAACATTTTCGAACAAACAAACACTAGAAAGTGTTTTGTTGTAATTTAAATTTACCAGACATCGCCGTGCATTTCTCATAATGATTGGCAGTTGTCGTGTAACAGAGAAATGACTATATACGCGCGTAGACGTAAGTGATTCATAAAAGCTGTACCGAAAATCATGTCGAACAGCTCGTGCACGGTATACTGTATAATTAGTTATGGGAAAACGATGTGTGTTCGAAGGGAAAAACAAGACAAGTATAAAAAAAAAAAAAGCTTCACTTTTCCCGGTGCTCTGCCAGCCGTATAATTAGACTCGGTGAGTAGCGCCGCCACGGTGGTAAAGAAAAAAAAAAATAAATAAAAATAAAAATGGGAAGAGAAGAGGCAAATTTCTTCGTACGTCGTTTGTTATCCAAATGACAGGGCCCGAGATTGGCCCCGGAGAAAAAAGTCTTAGGGGAAAAAGATTTTATTATAAGATATCCTCTACCGAGTAATCCAATTATTAACGTGTAAAAAAAAAAAAAGGAATAAGAATCAACCAGGATGGATGAAGATTACACACATATACATGGCGTGCGTGTGATATATGTATATCGCACGATCCCTTTAATCACGTTTATATGCAAGCGCACCACATAACATATCGATTGAAATTGTTTTCGCCCAAAGAGAATAATATCGCGTAAAAATACGAGATAAAAAATCACGAAATATTTCTCCGGCGTTCCCGAAAAACGTGTTCGCATACACGCAGTATAATTCGGAGTGAATACGCGCGGGCAACTTCTACACGCAAATAATAGGTACATTTACGTACGTTATAGAATAGTATAATAGGAGGTACGACCGTTTGTCGTTTATTTTCTATTGTTGCAGATAGGCAGCACCTATTATATCGGTTTTCACGACCGGCGAGTGAACGAGCACGGCGCGAGGAGCGGAGATCATCGAACGCGACTCTCGCGCGATTGCAAAATACCAATGGCGGTCGCGATGTGGCTTATCCGAAATTAATCAATTGTCAGATACATAACCCGATTTATCAATGACGGACGAACCGGTTTGCATGGCGGCGGGTTCACTAAACCACCTTCGGACGGTAAAATATAAATAAATAATACAATAATAATGGACGGCAAAACACGCGGAAAAAAAAAAAAAAAACCAAATACGTCTAATATTTTTCCACGCCCGCCGAACACACATCGTCGTTGCCCACGATGTTATGGAACACGCGCAATATTATAACGTCATGTAGACTCAGACGCACACGCGGGCATCATCGCGTTACGAGTTGTAAACGAAATAATAATACTAATGAAAACTCCGATGGTTGATGTTGGTCAGACGACGATATACAATATTATACGCGGCGGCCCGTACATACCGAAATAGCTGTTTTGGATCGTTTTCAAAAGGGATCTGCCGCCGCCGCGCATAGATCGGATGTGTCACTCTAAACAAACCGATTATTAAAAACCGCATTAAAACGTGTTTAATCTGTGTACGCCATTAGTTTGACGACACCTCTGCCCACCACCGCGCGCGCCGTAAACCCTATTGCGCACCACGTACGGTTTACGGTCGTCGTGTCGCGCTCTCGCAGGGCACAAGAGTCGCGCCACGGATCCGGACGAGGGGGTGGACGGCGATGGAGACGCGGGGTGCGGAGGACTCCGGTGCTATTTCAGTACGGCTGTCATCGTGGTCGTCATATACACACACGTAGTTGCCCGTATTATAACGGTGGGAGTTTATTAATATTATATATTACACGCGCACGCGCATGCGTGCGTGTGCTTCGAGTCTGCGTGGCCTGCGACGTGCACGAGTAGGATTTCCGATCTATCGGGAAAGAAAGAAAAAATTGAAGAGCCAAGAGAAGAGAGAATAGTCTAGTCCGTGGACGTAAACGTTCGGGCCGGCTCGCACGCGCGTGTCACCAATACAGCACCCTTCTCTTCTCGCCCCCGCTGTCGGTTGTCGGCGGCGGCCGGTGCCAAGAAAATCGTAAATTTTCGACATTATTATTATTATTTTTTTTTTTTCGTCGCATTTCGCTTCATCTCTTCGGACGTCACTCACTCGCGCGCGCACAAACGCTGTGTCCGTGTCGTACTTGCTGGTACACGGTGCACCGACCGACCCGGAATAGGCGTCGTTAAAAAAAAATCGAATGTTTCTGACGCGCCGCCGTCAGTAACGAGCGTAGGACACGTTTTTCTAAACATAGACAGACCGCTGCGGCTAGACTTCGATGTAATTGACGTGTACCGCTCGTTGGATCTACGCGCGACATTTGTTTTCGTTACGACCGCGACGACGACGTAATAATTATAACCCTTCGGAAATCGTCAACCCTCCGCCGGCGCAGCGCCGACTTTATAATAATAATAATAATAATAACGGTCTGGCGGCGGCGGGACGCGCACGTGCACCGACCGCCGCCGGTGCTACCATCTATCGCTCGACCTTTGGGCCACATCCGTGGAACTCCGCAGCCGAACAGATACCGCTGAGGGGATTTATTTCCTCGTATCCTTTTATTTCTATCCTTTCCACGTCGGTTAATCCTGTACGCGATGCAACGTTATCGTGATACGGAAAAAAATTTACGCTAGGCATTATTGTCGCGGTATTAATTGAAAGGTAAGACTAACCGTCGTCCATCGCACGGGGAAAATATCACTTGAACGCGCACACGGATTTACTTATTATTCATGTACACGCGGCAGTGTATTTATTTAATGAGCTAAAATTCTAAAATTAAAACGCGCTGTCAATTGCAGGACGTTGCCAAATAATTCTGTAAACTAATAATTTATACGTTCGAACATACGTATATAAACATTAAATACATGCGCGCAGGCAAAGGCAGGAGGAGAGAAATAAAATTCACTTCTGTCACTGGGCAGAGACCGTGAACGGATAGAGGTGTGTATTTATATCTCATATACATTCATATATACATCTGTATATATATATATACGTAAAAATGTATAACTATTATTATTATTATTTTTATGTACGATAAAGCGCCACTGAAAGAATTATAAAATCAAAAAAAAAAAAATACGTTATAAATAAGACTTTTACCAGGCAAGATACAGGCGACGCGCCACGCGGAAAACGATACTTTTAACGAATATATTTTTTGAGACGTCAACCCGTTAATAATATATATTGCGGTCCTATCTTTTTCTATCCCTCACTCTTTATCTCTCTTCGCTCTAACACTTCCCCGCCACGCCCTTCCCACCGACATCCTTAATCAGGCGGCAGCGTTTAAGTAAAATTCTATTTCGGACCGCAACCGTTAATCGACACCCGATGCCCTCCCCTGCTCGCAGCGACGGTCGTCATAATTTTAAAGATGTACGGCTCACGGGTCCCATTACAAGTTATAATACGTATACGAGGATCGACGAAAAACACTAAACGGTGGTGGCGATAATATTATATGTTATTATAGACATGTTTTGAATACGTTAAATGTGTAAGTCACACGCAGCTGATGCCGTTTCAACACACGTTTATCGTATTGTAACTGCGGCCGCCAAAATATGCACGTACCTACTAACTACATATAATGTATAACGAATAACGCGCACAAGATTAGATTAATTTTAAAATTACTAATTTGGGAATATTTCTGACGTAAACGATGTGTAAGGAATCGCATCGACAAGGTCTGATCGTAAAGGTGGAAGAATACAATTATATATATATGTATATATATACTTGTACTGCGATCGACTCAATAAAGTATGGAGAGAAAAAAAATGATTTTTTTTTTCGTAGCTATTGAATTTCTGACTCGACACATTTCAATATTATATAGCGATTAATTGCGGTACATGAAAGAATATTGACCATCGTACACGGTTTACCGAAATAACAGATTTCGGTTTACACATACGCGTGTCGCACGTGTAAGATTTTTTTTTTAAGGCATCATACACGTGTGTTACGTGCCGAATAATAAAACGTAATTGATTCGCATTTTTGCTGAAAATGTGGAATGTTGTATTACAAACATTAATTACATAATATTTACTCCGTAACTGCAAATGCATGTGTCAGTAATACGAGTATATATATGTACTTGGAATACGCTGCAGTTGGAATTGCAGTAAATTTTTATTAAACATTGTGTGTACACTGCATCGTCGAGCGTCGGGGGTTGAACGAGGGCGGTATGTACAACTGAATGTAACAATGATGATAATAATAGGTAAAATATAATGTTTGGGATATGTCATCGCTGGACGAATACGGGAAATTATCGACGTTTTCAGTGGCCACCGAAATGTCGACCACGAGTACGTAGAACATAACAATTGCTGAATGCAAGTGGATTTTATAACGTTTCGCGGAGCGTTAAAGAGCCGTTTGGCCCTGCCCCTTTGCCCTCCCTATCCCGGTGGCCGGCAAACCGCACACAACTGGGACGGAACGTCTGCCGCAATGTTTTTCTGTGCCAACGGTTTTATTTTCAATTTTTTTTTTTTTTAATGTTTTTTTCCTTTCCGTTTCATTTTTTTTTTTTGTTCTTTTTAACCGTTCTGATCGTCGTATTATAACAACGTTAAGAGTAATTTACGCATAAAAAAATAAAACAAAAAAAAAAAAAAAATAAAGAATAAAAGAAGATATGGTTTTTTTCTTCTACCTTTTGTTTTATTTTACCTGTTGCCAAAATTGAGCCAGTAGATAGATACGTTCTTTTTTAAAGAGCCAATCCATAGACTGCATAGCCTGGACATCCATATCACGTGTTACGCATAATTACCGTGAAGAACACAATAATTATCGTATGAGTGATCTTTACGAGTTCCACACTTAACACGTGAACAATTTGGACGCCATCTGAAACGCACACGAGGGCGATTTTATTAAAATAACACAAGTTCCACGACCAACAATGTCGTTAAGTTTCCTACGCGCGACCGCACATGGATTGCATACACAAAACGCCTAGTCAAAAACATTTTATATTGATTTTTTTTTCGACCGACCCGGTACACGGTATGTTATTCATAATATACTATATTCACTGTTCAATCTCTAATCCGTAAATCAAATGCAGTACGAGCTAATAAATGCGTGAAACGTAACGCGAAATAGTGATGTACAATTAATATATAGTAAAAGCATAAGAAAATTAACGTTTTAAATAATAAATATTATAAATATGTGGTTAACAAAATGGCGAAAATAACTTAACATTTTTTCATAATTATTATTATTAGTCTTTTCAATTTTTTTTTGTTTTTGAGAATCTTTTCCTATAGTCAATTATTATTAAATACAAATTTTTTTATTAATGCATTGATCAAAAAAAAAAAAAAATTATTTTCGTGGATCCCAATAAAAATGAATAACAACATCATAAAAAATAAATGTGGAGAATTGTCTAGAAATCAAATACAGAAAGAAATAGATTAATATCAATGTACGTATATTATATATTTATATATATATAGGTATAGTGATGACTAAATTATTTATTCTTTAGTTCGTTCGCTAAATATTAAATTCTCGTACACGGTGGTTTTTTTATTATTATAAATTTCAGCATACAATTAATGTGATAATTTTTTTACTCAGATAATTGTTTAAACCGAATAATTTAAGTTATGAAAATGTACAAAGGAATGAATTATTACATAAATATAACATTTTAATAAATATGAATAAATGCATAACCTTAATAGACAATTCGGATCAAGTTTATTGTATTATATCGAACGTGTTTATCGTTATGCTATGTATATTATGCAAGCAACAGTATAAGGTAAAACAAATTTTTTCGTAATAAATTCCAAAATTCATATTATCAGAACGTATTAACAAAGTCAGTCATGCAGCACGTCGAGAATATGGGTGATGCCGATAACGTTATTAAGCAGCTTATCCCTGCCGTTTTAACTTTAATTGTTTTTGATTATTCTACGATCGAGTTTATTGTAGCGAATATTTGTTGTATTTAAATTTTTTTTTATCGAAGTTCCGGAATTCAATAAGTCATAATAATATCAAAATATTATAACAGTTAAAACAAAACAACTGACGCTAAACAATGGACACTTTAACGTATTTATTATTGCTTATTTCTATAAGGTAATGAAAAAATGTATACTAAATGCATTTAGATATAAAATTTGAAAATATTTTGTTACCAATATATTAGAATTTAATACAAAGTTCAAAATTGTATACATTATACATAGTTCAGTTGTCATGAGACAAATATTTTTTATGAAATTTGTATATTTTACAATATAGTATTTCTCAATAGACTTGAAAAAAATGCATATATACGTAAATTCGTGAAAAGATTTATGTTAGCAATAAATTGAATGAACATTGTTATTTTTACTATTATTATTATTTTTTTATTTTTACCAAGCCAATCAAATAATATCTATCAACACAATGGAAACGATATTCCGGAATTTTATTAAAATAACTGCATAAACAATGTTTATCAATCATTTGGAAATACCAACTGAACATATCGATTTTTTTTTTTTAAAGTCAATCCTTTTTATTCAAAATAAAGAATAACAAATGTATTATTTACGTTTTATTTTTTCCCTATAATATTTTCGTAAAAATTTAATTGTTTTATTTTTTATAGTACAATATTGTAATAAGTTTTTTGGTTAAAAATTCGAGATATTACGCAATCAAGTTGCAGTATGATATGCACCAAAAATTTAAATATTTTAAATAATAATGGAAAAATAAAAGGAATAATTTTTTAAGATTTTCAAATAAAACTATAGTAAGATGTAATTCGTATGATTATACGGGCAATGATATTATGCGGTATTAAAACAGGGAGATTAATCAATAATCGAAAAATATCAGTTTAAAAGATTTAAAAAAATTATATTTTTACGTTATTATTATAAGAACTGATCGGATTTGCGATTCGGAAAAAATATCATATAATTATAATCTGTTATCAGATGTTTGGAATAAGCCGGAAAAAATTATTTTTAATCGTAATTAATTTTGCCGGTGTGTGTTTTTCATAAACGCGGAATCATATTAATTTTGCTATCGAAATTTTTCTTTTTTTTTTTTTTTCATTCTAACAATTATAAAGTACGGAACGTATGAACGGTGCGGTACCAATATCACGGGGTCGACACGTAATGCGATTTCTTCGGTGAAAAATCGCGCTAGGAAAAAAAACCGTACCGAATGAACGCAATTTCCGTTGGTACTCGCGTGTTTAGGTTTACGAAAGACTCACCTCTGCGAACTCGCACGTAAACCGCTGCAGCAATATGTCTGGATCGTGGCCGGACGGCGAAAATTTTCAAGTAATACGGTTAGCGTACGAATAAATCGGAATGTCTGGAGAGCAAGTTCGTTTATAAAAAGAAAAACAATTTATATATTTATATATTACAGCGCACGGCGGAGACAAGGAAAACGGTACAATGTCAATCGAAAACGGTCGTTTTATAAAAAAAAAAAATAATAAAAACGAAAAACTTTGCCGCACTCGTAATTTTATTTATTTATTTTTTTTTTCTCTCGGTCGGAAAGATAAAACGAAATTATTTCCGACACGTCTTCTCGTTGCACTCGGGACGGGACGCGGACAAATTTAAAATAATATTAAAATAAACAACGGTCGAAGAGGAGCGTAAAAAACGATTATCGGTAAAACGGATCGCGTCGTGTACGGGCGCGACAACAACAATAATGACGATTATTATTACGAGACGGCGATATCAGTTCCGCGTGCGTGTTCGAACGGCGGCGGCGACGGACAATGTGTGTGATCGGCAGACGCGCGCGACACATACGCGAACACACGACGGCGACGACGACGACGGCGACGGAACAGCACACGCGTGTCGACACCGCGCGTACAATCAGTGACGACTGGCGAACGGACGGCGCTCGGCGGATACCGGTGGCCCCGACGAAACCGAGCGGCGGCTACGACGATATCTCCGCCGGTCCCCGTGCACTCCTGCCATCTGCCGGCGGCGGCCGCCGTCGACGCAACGCGCACAATCCTTTACCGACGCCGCCGCCTCTCTACCGGCCCCTTCGCCCGCCGCCTTTCTTCTTCCCGTTTTTTTCTCTTTCGCCTCTTCTTCTCCGTATCCTTTTCCGATTTTTCTCTTCTTTCCAGCCGCCTCCTCCCCCCCTCCTCGCTCCGTCCTTTTTTTTCCCGCTGGTGCCCACGCGTGCACTGCGCTACACATCCGTACGTTACCGTACGTGTACATTATTCAGGCAGGTACGCAGCTTTTTTCCTCACCCGTCACCCCTTTTGCCACCCACAATCCTTCCCCCCCCGTCCACGTACCAAGGTATTGTATGTCCTGCTCGCTATCCTCTCGATCACTGCTCTCTCCGTCTCTATCCTTCTCGCGCGCGCACTATCAATCACCAGCGCGCCGCACGCGGTATAGCCAATCGGCGCGAACGACCGACTTCGAACACCGCACGGCGGCGGCGCGCAGCACATCTACACCTATACGTGATCGGTTTCGCCTTTTCCTTTTTTTTTTTTTTAATTTCCCCTTTCCCCGATATCGCCAATAAATACAATACCGTGAACGCGCACGCCCCCCGGCCGCACGGATACCGCCCCTCGATCGGATCGAAACCGTGTTCTCGGACACCGCAGTGCCGCTGTAGGGTATCCGTTCGTCGACTTCCGGCTTCCCCCATCCTTCGCCCACATTTTTGGGAAGTTTGCGTCCCGTTGCATCAGTGTAAGAAAACTCGCCGATCGAGCAATTCGTCGCAGTCATCACAACGTTCCATTCCATCGTGCCTACGTCGTTATGACATTTATAATAGATATCTCGCAGCACTAACACTGTTCACGTCGTCTAATGCACAATATCCGGCTCGACTATCTTTAACCGTCACATCTCCTGCAGAACAATATTCTACTCGTACGCACGTCCCATTTATCTTTATTGGTTTAGTGTATAATTAAACTAGGTTACGTAATGTACCTCCTAAATATTTATACCAAATATATATATATATATATATATTCGAATACGGTACGACTTGAACGTTTTAATGATAGATCTGTGCACATAATGAATGTATCAACCGTCGAGCAGTTTATCGAACGAACTGTGTACAAAATACTATATCTATTTTAATTTTGTTCATTACTAATTGTATACACATACTTGGGTGCGCCGATTCATAATCAGACTAATAAATTATATGCGCTGCAGTTGACATAACCGTCTAAAACACATATAGATATTACAATATACGCGCAATATG
This sequence comes from Sipha flava, assembly GCF_003268045.1. NCBI lineage: Eukaryota > Metazoa > Arthropoda > Insecta > Hemiptera > Aphididae > Sipha > Sipha flava. The sequence goes on from NW_020272875.1 coordinate 162,736, forward strand.
CACATAGGTATTATACTTCTCGACGGCTGTTTGACTGCAAATAATAGGTATAATATTACATTACAATACGCCTTGCGTATACCATTCGTTTTTTGTGCGGATTGAAAATTTATACACGATTTATCGCCACCCAGTCCATTACAATTATGTGTCAGTACTTATATCTATTATTTATCAATTACACCGAATTAAAAAATGTTACAGTTCAAACGACAGCTTTCTTACTTCTCTCTTACTCTTTATCTCAATCTATATACATTTATATGAGTACATATATACTTACACGTGTGTACGTATGTAAATTTAATTTATGGAAAAAACCGTTTAGATTATAAAGATATAATGATATACATACACTTATGCGTAAAGAAATATTAATATTTTTACTAAAAACCAAATTGTTATCATTAAATAATGATCGTGTCGTATATTTTTTCAAGAAAAACCAGTTCGATAATATTACATACCTAATCCAAAAACATGATTATAACGAAATACGAATCCTATATGTATATGATTGATTAAAAATATTACTATTTTCAAGTATAATAATATTCATGGAACTAATTCCATGATGAATTTTATTTGTATGTAGATGCATAGAGAGTTACACTGAAAAATAATACCATTGATATATGTATATCTGCGGAATAATAATGTTTGTGTTTATATATGTTTTATTTTTATATTTTGCAAAATAGTTTCAATTCCACATTTCATCATTGACCTCGAAGCACATATCATTACAGTTGTTAAGCATAAATAACAAAAGATGGAATGTGGGCAATTACTAAACAAAACCTCACCGAAAACTTACCTATACGATGAGAATTATTCGTGCCACTTAAAAATATCTGTAAATTATCATTCAGTGCATTATTACCTATATATTTTACTTAGATTTAAAACCAATTTTAATTTGAGAGTAAATATATTTTCAATATGTCGAACTTCACGAAATCACAGTGATTCACAACACTTAAAGTGTTGCGGTTCGATAGAAACAGGTTTTATGCAAATGATCAATATACAACTTTTGTAACAACTAAATGTTTATATCAGGCTGCAATATAAATCATCAGATATATTGATTATATTTATGGATAAATACGTGAAACATTTGAACATTTTTTTTGAAAGAACTGCGAATAAATTATATCCAACATAAATTACGAATACGATAAATACGGTAATAAATGTGATCAACAGAATAGTAAAGTTATAAATGCACGTTGGTCATTGGACGTGGACTGTACATAAAGTCATACATAGTCCTTGTTTCAAAAATATTGTTCGTGTAGATATTGTCGTTTCGTTTTTGAATATCTATAACGATTTCTACGTGGTATTAAGAGTTACATGGCACGTTTTTCTTTTCGTGACACGCACAAGAAATAAATACAGCTGCAATTAATAAAGGTTAGTGTTTATCGCAGTAGTTGAATAATTATACGCATACGTAGGGTATTTATCGTAATACGCACTGCTATAATAGCTAAATGCTTGTAAAATAATTCAAAATTTATAGCTGGCATAGTCTGTTCGTACGTAATACACGGTCGTACCCCCCACACGTTTGTTTAAGTTGATCAGAGAAAATCGAACCGATGTACCAACTTGTACAGGTGGTACCCGCGGTAAATATCTTTGCAACGCCCGACGTTTAACGAACAGACGTGTCGCTGCGATTCCGTCCGATAAAAGTAGTAATATTTTCGATGTTGTTCGCGCGCAACACGTATGAGGAGAGAGAAAAAAAGTACAGTTATTACCAGCAACCGTCGGTTGACCGGTTCAATTAAATTGAGTGCCGAAATGCCGATACACGGTCTAGGAAATTATCCGCAGTTTCGTACATTACCGTGTACAAATTATTGTTGTACGAGTCGTGAGAAATAGCAATCGTCATTCTCGAACATCATTATTATTATTATTATTATTATTTTTTTTCCGAATATATTTCGATTAAATACGAAACGGAATTATACCCGAGATCCGCAATAACGCAATTCAAACGAAATTGACATGTCCATGTAATAAAACGTCTCTATATATAGATGTGTATGATATTATTACGTTTGTATAACAATGCGCACGACGATTCTAGTTCGTCGTTCGAGTAGTTTGTTATGATTATTATTGTTATTGTGACTTCGTGTTTTCCAATGTTATATACACAATAATTGAGCGATCGCATCGAATTAATTTCCCGTAAAAATTTGCTCGGGTAGCTGTTTACCGACGTAATTCGATTATGTACGGCGATGAAGTTCCATTATTGTTCAAACTATTTACACTCGGAGGCAACATTGTACAACACGTACCTGATGTTTTGTTTTTTCGAATAAAATTTTAGGCGAAGAAAAAAAACCACGACCATAATATATATATATATATATATATATATACATGTATAAAAAGAGAGAAAAAACGATTTTGTATATAAAATCGATTTGAATTCGTTCGACGCCCAATCGTCGCCCAAACACAACGCGTACACGTCCTCGGGGTCGAACGAATTTAGACGATTACATTTGCACACGCTTTTCCCACTGATCCGCATATGTCTGCAACGTATTCGTCGCACCCTATGTCCGTTAACCGGTGACGTTTGCTCTCCGACCTCCGAACGCGATCGGTGAAGCAATCGGGTAACGCGCGATGTTGCGGCGATCGCGGTCGAAACGACGGTCGGTGGCGCAGAGCAGACGGAAATACGCGATCCCAACGGTGTACGATAAATGGCACGCGCGTATCCGGCACGGCATACCGTAAACGGGATATCATCAATCGGACGTGTTGCGGCAAAACAATCGCGACAAGTTGCGACGAGTCGGCCGAACAGCGTTCGCCCGGCGTTTACGACCGAGACGCGAAATAGTCTCGACCTGGTTTCGGCAACGTAACTTGTTCGCCGTCTGTTACGGATTACGCCTGCCGCAAGCGGTCTTCAAACGGTATTCGTCGCGCGATCGTAACGTTCAATCGGATCTGCAAAATAAAACCGTCGTACGGGTCTCCGGTTAGTGGACGCGCGCGTTTGTCCGTACGACGAAAATCGGTTGTTTCGTTCGCGGGACGGTTGCAATCGGTTTCCGATTCCGCGGGAGCGATCAACGTTTTTCGGCGGCGACACGCGACGATCGCGAAACCGATCCGTCGCGCGCATTAATCGAAAACCATCGATCGGCCGTTGTCCGCGGTACGACGACACGACGCGTTCACCTGTTGTTTTCGAAACCGCATCGCTTCCTGTATACACTAACAACGCGCGCCGCGGCTGCGAGACAACGTCAACAACGCGCATTTTTCGTGCGTTATTGTTATTTTTCGGTTTACGATTGCTTCTCTTTGTTTTTTCCTTCTTCTTCTTCTTCTTCTTCTTCCCGTCCTCCTCCTCCACCTCCTTTCCACGTAACACTCTCCGCCGTTGCCTACTCGGCGCGAACGCGCGTCAACGCTACGCAAACGCGTACCCGCGGACGGCAATGCCTAGTCGAACGTGCGCTACGCGTATACGTCACCACCCCCACGCCGCCGCCGGTCCGAACAAATACAAAAAATAATACATGTTCCCGTGGTATTTCGTGTTTGCATTCTTCGGCACCACCGGCTGTACACACTCGCAACATAATACCACTGTATGGATACCTGCGCTCGCGCCTGTGTGTGTGTGTGTGTGTGTGTGTACGGTTTGCAAGCGTGTGCGCGTCGCGTTTAAACGTTTCACCGATAACATGCGATATCCCGGAAAATCATAAGTCTGTGGGGTTTTATTTTGTTTTTAACAACTGTATACTACCTGAAACGTTAATAGTACCTGTTTCGGTATGTTTTACCGACTGCATCATCCAAGTTATGCCGACTCGTTCGGAGGGTAATCGATAAATCAATCAAATGCAATCGAACCCCACCCGGGAACATACCCTCCAAGTGGAATATAAAAATTACCAATAAAGAACCCCGTGAGCAATAAAATATGTTTGACGATACTTACAAATACAATACTGTTCGACTATGCACCTGCAGTGATTGTGTCGTTAAAACTGATTAAAAAAATAAAACATAGCGCAACTAAAAGAACAGTGTAAACAGTTTGCTTTAATATTTATATTTTTTCCTCTTAGTTATTCAGTATAATTTAATTTCATCGTCAACAGTTATTGTTTATTTCACAAACTCTATTCCACTAATCATTTTCGATAAATTCATAACATATTTATAGTGTAATCGTTCGTTTAACACTCGAACAGGCCGTATCGTTGTAGGTACGTTTTTCCAACACAGTGCTGCAGAAAGTTGCAGTTATCGTAACGGGTATCCACTTGGACAGTCTGTATTTCGGGTTGAAAAGATTTAATCGATCATCCGTGTACAAGTCGTGCGTTCAATGTTTTTTTCGCGGGAGAAAAGTACATCTCGTTCAGAAGTAGGTACATATTTGAGACCATTATAACATGTATATATTATGCATTTGTATGGGTTGTCACTTTGATAACATTTCAACACAAAACGTGTACCTATCGAGTTTAATGCATTAACTGTAGTTAGTTTTGTTGCAACAGCATAATATTATTTATTAATGTAATATGCTAACTCAAACGCTGCGACGGCGAAGAAGTATAAAATAATAAAGAGAAAACCTTAGAACGGTATATAATATAACCATAAACGATTCATTAGAGAGTTTAGTCTCTTATAATTCATATTTTAACCTCTATAATGTGTAGTAAATGCGGTAACATAACAGTATGCAGCAGGGACGGCCAACAGGTTGATCGCGACACAAATCCGAGTCGAACGCGTGTCCCTTTAATTTAATTTTTTTTTTAATTTTTTCAGAAAACAAACACAATATTTTTCTTTTTATTGCGTGTATTTTGATCCACGAATATAAAAATTAAATTAATAACAATGAATAAAGGCAATATATGTATGCAATAAGTAACTATGAAAAACAAAATAAAACACTGAGATCGAGTAGCTTTACATAGGTACATTATGTGTAATCTAAAAGATATTCTGTATTAGATAACTGTCAGTGTAAATTGATAAAAAATTTATATTATAAGAATAGGCATTTTGTAAAATTAAATGTTATTATTACTTATTGACGTTTTAAAATTGAAAAAATAAAACAAGTGTAACGTTCTGTAGCGCTGTCGTGCGACAGTGCACCGAATTCATTGTTTATTATAGGATCTATACGTTATAGAAATTAATGTTTGCCAGTTTTTATGCCAGAGAAACTGTACATAAGAGGATAAATAAAATATACGTACGGAAAACGATGCATTAACGTATTATTTTATGTAGGTACATATTGCGGCGATGAGCGTATCCGATATGAACGCTCCAATAATCGTTTGGTACTCGCATGGATATAAAACAGATACGGATATAGTAAATGTATATTTCTATTTTTCTCACTAATGGAACAGACCATATTATGTATTGTGTATTGTACACGGACACGAGTACGTATCGTTATTATTGTTATTTTCTAGGTTCTTTTAGGTAGTTAGGCGGTAAATATATCATCGGCAGTAGATCGGACGCCATTTTGAAATCGCTGATCCGTAATTATCAGCGATGGTTGATGGGGTTCAGTGTGTGTGTGTGTGTGTGTGTGTGTGTGTGTGTGCATATACATGTGTAAGTGTGTACACACATTTTGTATTCATTTTTTTTTTTTTTAACGGTCATCTGACTTATTATTGCCGTAAATTCTCGAATGTGCGTCTAATTCGCTGCCGCCACGGTCCGAAGCGCTCGTTTCCTCGAGACTCTAATCACCGTCGCCGCCGCCGACGCTTGGGCTCGTAGGACTCTGTTCATAATTAGACCATTAACTTGATCCGGTAGTTTATTAAACCGATTTACGCACACCGAATAGATACGATTTAATATTTTTTAATGCACTTGCCGAGAACACTTAAAAAAAAAAAATAATACATAATAACATTTAATAATTGACTATTATTTGTGTACAGGTGAGCGCAGGTGAGCGTATTATATTTTATCGACTGCATAACGCGTGTGCAACGTGCATATGTATACGGTTCGCGATAGTTTTTATTTTTATTTTTTTCTTAACGCGTGTCCGCCAACAAGCGGAGTTGTTACACTCCGATCGGTATTGCACGAAATACGGTAACATCGTGACCACCATAAAATAATATGTATGCGCGCTGACAACCACCCAAGACACTCGGCGGATTCGTCTACGAATAGTTTCGAGATTATTGATGGTAATGATGCAAATCCGAGCACCGCGGACGGAATATTTTAAGGAATTCGTTAAAGTCATTATGGTTATTATCAAACGGTTTTAATAATAATGTTATTTGTCCACTCGGCTGTTTATTCAAGGCCACGCGTATAATACGTACATGAGTATATTTACCGCGGTAGACGCAATAATATAACCTAATGTGTATTTACATCATTATACAGTTGTATTTTATTTCATTTCTCTTGTAAGTTCCGCCTGATACAACTGCGCGATCACTTTTATGTCATTATCTATGCACCGTCAAATGTACATGGATTTTATTATTAATATATATATACATGTGTGTGTGTGTGTGTGTATAATACATAAATAAAAATGCATTCCTGCTTTTATTCAGAGTCAAAAAATTTGAATGTTATTTGTTGGCACGACAAACACATAAAAATTACCTAACTTTTATCGTACAAATGAAATTTTTTACTGCTAAAGCAATTGTTACATTGTTCAATCGTTTCTAAGGATTTTCAAAGATTCAACAAATTCAGGTACACAAGAGCACGAAAACATTAATCCGAATAAAATATTAAGGTATCTACGTAGTTTTAATTTGCTCCGCGAATTTAAAATGTAATTCTTGACAAATGGATAATTGCTTGGAAACGTTTTCTTAGATTTCAACCTAATTTCAAGATTATTAACAAACGGACAATGTATATTTCTTTAATTAGTATTAAAATAACATAGGTACGAGTTGATATGTCTTGTATCCCCCTCTTCCCCATTCAAAATAAACGCGAATTTAATTTGGTGTTATTTGCTTTGTTCGTTTCGTGTTGTACATTTGATTGTCGGAAAACTGCGCGAGCCACGCGCGGTGCACATAATGTATACGTACACGCGTGTATATCTATGTATAAGCTGATGTTTGAGAAATGTTTTAGATCTTCATCGGATAAAATTACTCTTAACTACCGGTATGCTAATTAAGTACATTTTTTTTTCTCCACGTTTAGTGTGAAAATACAAATTAAACGATGAAATGGCATTGTTCGCAGGACGCGTATATACACCTACTATAAAATACTCCGTCGGCGCTGCAACTTGTAAAAGTTAACGAATGTTACGTACGGCCGGTGTACCTGTTATTATAATGTACACCTGTACATGTACATACTGACATCCGATAATATGTACATAATGTGAACGGCAATCGATTCGTAAAAACTACAGTGATGCTATGTATACTTACATATATACTTACTATATACTTACACGCGGATAACCGTTTCTTTTTTTTTTTTACGAACACGCACATGCATTCAGTAATTGTACGTATTGATCATATTGCAGGTCGACGTGCGTTACGATATCACCAACACGACCGAGGAAACGATATTTTCTTTCAGGAAGTACATCGGTAATGAAGAACAAGGTCCGTTAAATAATTTTCAACGTTTGTCTAACACACGATGACAGGTGATCATGTGTACATGTATACGCACGAGGCAATAATAAAAAAAAAAACTAAAACGAAGGTAAAAAAAATAGAAATAAGTATATATAATAGCAATAATACACACGCACAGGTTCGAATTTCAAGATATTGCCTTGTCGATCAAAACCGTCTTTTTTTCCCTTCTATTTCGTTCCCTTCCGGACTTCTTTATTTTCCGAATGCACGCAAACCGAAGCGACGCAGCGGTAATAACGAGACAAGAAAATTACTTTCATCTGTCAACGAGTGTTCGACGAGTAGTGTTTTCTATACGCGAGCTGTTCATACGACGGGGATGCGCGTGTACAAAAAGAGAACGGAATAGACACGCGGCGAATAGGCAAAAATAAAAATAAAATATTAAAATCAATAATTCGACCGTTGTGCCAAGCAATTTGCATAATATTCGTAGACGTTATTTTCTTTTATATCTGTTGAATCGAAAAAATCCAATCATTATTGTTTTTTAATAACAATACCGATGTCGTTCGCGGCATATATGTGTAATATGCGATTGTAATCGTATTGTTTATACGCGTGCAAAAGCCAAAGTATGCCATATAAACAGTGGTGTAATTTTAGTCGGGGGGAGGGGAACTCGTACATTTGCCACATTCAAAGAGTTAAGCTATACAATAGTCGACACATATCGTCGAAGTATAAAATACGTCTTTCGTAAAGCCAGCCACACGTTGTAAATCAGAATCACAAGACGTGTACTTTACGGGTAATTATGTATAAAATATAAATCGTTATATTTTTGGACTGATTTGACGTCCCCTTACACTGCCGTTCATCGGGACTTTGGTGAAATGAGCCGCCCAGTCGGTGTTTCAATAAGATCACGTCGACTGCTCTACTCTATAAGAAACTGAAATTACGCCTCTGCACTCAGACGCACTAGGGCCAGATTATGGTCATGATTTAAGGGATGCTATTATTTCGGCCCTCTCGCCGAAAACAGTTCCATTTTTTCATACCGGTCATAAACGATTCGTATTGAAAATATCAACTAGAATACGGAGTAATTACGGCGCGTTTGTATATTTCAGTAGGTGTGGGCAGTCATAATCAATCGATAATTTATAGTTCAACATAACGGTATATGATATACATGTTTGTGACAATCGTTAATCAATTATTTCGTTGAAAATTATTTTTGGAAACTAGCTAATTCTACGTACCTACTCACGACTACTGTGCTGTAATAAAAAAAAAAAAAAAAAATAATGAAAAATGATTATTCGAAGATCAATGGTAATGGTTTACTTGTACAGAAAGAAAATATGAAAACTTTGCGATCCCTTCCCTTCAAAACAAATATCCTGGGTGCGCGCCTTGTCCACGTCGGAGGCCCTATGCTTGTGCACCGTTCACTTAAATCAGGGCCCGACGGGACCCGACGCTGTACCCCTAGGAGTGCCGCGCGCAGGTGAACGAAACCGGATAAGGTGGGACAGAAGCGCACCTGCTCCACGAGTACGCCCCCGGGGGCCGTAACATCGCGTTCGAAGGACGAAAACACGTCGCACGCCGTCCAGTCTCGGGCCGCGGGGCCACCGACCGTTTGCGGCCACATTTTGTCGCCGTACCGCGGCCGTTCGCCGCCGACCGGAAAACGGATCTTAAGCACAAGACAAACGCCGGGCTACCGACGACCGGGGCGGGGGGGAACGTAACGATGTTTGCGCGCAGCTCACGCGCTCGTTACCTGTACCGCATGCGGGTGGGTAACGTGTGATGTGGTTACCGCGAGGCCGGTGGCGGAGGCGTCTGTTTGATTTCCAACCGCTCTGGATATCAAACATCCACCGACTGATAAAAACTTTGAACCACGTGTGTATGTGTGTGTGTGTGTGTGTGTTCAACCGTGCGCGCACGGATTTCCTTCCCGACGAGCATATGGTATAGGATCGGGTAATATCGTAAGAAAAGGAGTTTCCGGCCGTGGAACGTAACCTTAACGGTTGTACAAACAACGTTAAACAATAATTATATTTGTATGCATACGGTCTCGGCGTTGAAAAATGTCCTTATCGAAGGACACGTATATATATATATATATATATATATATATATATATATATATATATATAAACACGATACGCGCGCGCACGAACCGATGGTGTGCGGGGGCAATGGTATACGGGAAAGGACATAACCTCAGTTTTGTACGATGTGCGTGAGCGCCTCCGCGGCGGCGTGTATATTTGGACGGCCGTAAAGTGTTCCCCGTCGTCAAATGCAATTTATCCGGAACAGAAAACGACATGAAAATAAACGTCTAGAATCGTAATCCTTCGCTCTGAAATGATGGGTCTCGGCAGTCGTCGCGATTTGTTTTTAAGTAAACAAACGGAAAATGGAATGCTCCCGTGCATATGCGTCGCATACGTATATATACATGCTTTATGGTTACGTGTATACGGTCCGGTTCGAAAGAAAGTATTAGCGCTAATTCGAGAGTCGAAAATAAAACTCAATTAAAAACGGTGGTCCGTTGGAGCCGGTCCAATCTAGACGAGTATAATTTTTTTCAATCGCGGGAAGTGCATCTCAAAACGATTCGTATCGAATGTCCCGACCCGTAGCCGTTATAAGCACCAACAGACAATATTTCTTAATGCTTATTTGTTTGCAATTGTATTGAATTAAATCCTCCGTTTCTTACGTGTTCTTACACTGTCTGACATTATGATTACTTATACGAGCTATTAGGTATTATAGGAAAACAACCGAGAAAAATTATCGATTTTTCCATCGAAAACAGGAAAAAATGTTTCAAAATTGAAACGACTATAAGACATTTCGTATCAGCAGGAGCTATTACACTAATTGTCTTTGTACATATGACGTGTGCAGTACACGATAGACTTACACCGATTTCTCGATCCGCGTCAAGAATACGATACAAGTATGTGTTTAAATATTTTCATATATCAACATTTAAATCACCTTTTAATCGTTCGTCTTTATACATCGGTGGTTCGTCACATAAAGTTACGTCGAGTGTTAACCACGTTATTAATTTTCGAATGCGCGCATAATGATTCTCCAACGAAACTTTGTAACAGAATTAATGACTTAAATAGTTTGTTTATTATTTATTTATTAAAGTAACAATAATGCTTTGGGATTGCGTAATCCGGTAACTCTGTGTATAGACGGTGAAAATGAGTACTTTGACGTTTGTTTGAAATGTAAACGTTCTAATTCGTTTATGACACACACGTTGCCCACAATCCACCGAACGATGTGTAATTAGTGCCGACTAGCTGCAACGGGAAGACTCCCAAAGACCGATTTAGATTCAACTGATCGAGCGTAGAATGTCGCCCAAGTGGTTAGATTTAAACCGTTATTGCGTTCGTTAAAATAAATACGAAAAACATGTGTGTAAAGTGTACTATAGACCAGAGGTCTCCAACCTACGGTCTGCGGGCCGGTTGCATCCCGTCAAATTTATCAATATTCCGTCAATATTATTCCAAATCTGAAAAAATGTGCACGTGAAATTATTTCAATATTTACCTCAACTTACTTATGTGAACGGATGTTCACAAAAATGAATTACGTAACATCTAAGTATAGAACTAAGTTAATCGACGCTGTTGATTAAACCAACAAAATTTGATGCAAACCATAAAGAAATTTTAAAATACAAGCGATTCCAAACTTCTCACCAAGTAACTAACTCGTATCTCAATAAAACAAATTTTGAATTATAAAAATGAAAAATAAATATAGATTTTTCGAAAATCTAAATCAATTTTTTCTGTTCTTCTATTTCTTTGTTTACCATTCTATTCCTCTGAAAAATGTTGACCCGCGATGCTAAAGCTTATCTTATGTATTTACGACACGACGGGTTCGCGCGGTAACGGCTGTGCTCGTAGGGTTTTCGTTTTCTCAAATATTCCGACCGAAACGAGTGACGTCCCCAATCGTTCATCGTGCGCGAATCCAACACCATCCGTAAGCGTTCGTTTTGGTCGACAGAAATGCTGGAAAACGATAAAACTTTACTGCACGACCGTAGTCGTACTTGTGATGCACGCGTACCGCGCCATCCATAGTTTCAAGCGAATGAGCGTCATACGTTATCGCACACGAACGCAACAAAAATACACGCATGTGACAATAACGTACAGAGATTTACCAAATAGTTTACCAGCACACAGATTCCCGATGCACACTTATATAGATTTGAGCACGCGTATTTTGATGCAAATATTGACGGGGCGAGGAGTGGGTTATAAATATGCAAATCCGCCGACTACTTTCTAAGACAAAATTCTACTATTCCCATTATTACTTAATTTGTCGATCACATTAATAGGTCATTCGTGGTCGGGCGGTGGTATTGCACTCCCACACCATCCAATTACGTCGGCTCTGATCGTAGTCCTATACAGACGTGTAGACGTGTATTAGTTACGGCGCGTATGACAACCCGTCGAGGCAACTTTACTAGCCTCTACAATATCGCGATGAAAGACATTCGCAGTAACGGTTCGATCTACGACCCAGCGCGTTTAACGTTGAAATCCAAAAAGAAATTACAGGTCAAATACTGTTCGACAGTGTGCTCGAAAAAAAAATGCACCGTTACACATTATTAAAACTAGGGGTGGGCCAATCCTAAAACCGATACTTGGTATTGGCCGATATTGGTGGGGTATCGAAAATATCAGTATCGGAAATATCGGTATCGGTTTATTTTCATAACCGATATTTAAACCGATACCGCAAAAACTACTTGTGATTATAATATCGGGTATCGGTTTTATCGGTTTGTGGTCTCGGATTATTTTTAGTATCGGTTCATGGTTTTGCCAAAAAAGTAGATTTTTTTTATGTAATATATTAAAAATCAACTTAGTTTTTACTTGTGATTATGATATCGGGTATCGGTTTTATGGTATATTGGTTGTATATATCGGTATATTGGGTATCGGTAAAAAGTGGTATCGGCCCACCCCTAATTAAAACAATGTTTTAGTTCGCGCCAATATCGTACGGTTATTTTTGTGCGCGGAATTCAGATCCTATACTTTTACAAACACGTGCGATATTGGGTGTTGATGGTGCGGCAATGGGAAGCGTCGTCGCGTACGTATGCCGGTCGCACCGACCGGTCGGATTTCGGGATGCCTAAGTTGTGTCCGTACCGTTTATTTCGATTGCGCAAGTACAACTAATATTTATACAAATATCGTAATGATTTCGAAACGAACCCGTACAGAGATAAGGATCGGACGTAAGGAACGCCGCGCTATACGCCGGTACTCGGGCGCGTTGTTATCGCGCCGGAGAGTTTCGAAAAACGTGTGTACATCGATATATAATGATCGGTTGGGTGCAGAACACTGCGCGTCGGTACGGCAATCGACGATGATCACAGGGCCGAGGTGTTAGGTGAGTGTATAATTTGGCGCGGACAATCGATCGATACTGGATCGGAAAACAACAGCGAACGCGGCGAGACGATGAAACGACGCGCGCGCACACCCCTATCGCAACACCACTTACGAACCGAATGCAATACGGTATCCTGTGGTCGGTGCACGCTCGCAGTTCGAACGCGTTTTCGAACACAAATTGTACATCTGCAGCACCGTCGTCGGCCGTCAACAACGGAATATAATGACGACGACGACGGTAATAACAACGATCGGGATGTTTTTCTAATAATCATTATTATTATTACAGCCGTTTTTAACGTAGCGCTCGTCGTCGCCGGTCGGTCTGCGCCCGTAAAACGCGGAGCTCGATCCGATCCCGATATCGCTGTGATGTTAAACATTATCATAAAGGACAACACCCGATTTTCACGGTCGACCCTACGACCCACACGCGGCCCGACTTATCAATTATCGTCGTTTCGCGGGCGTGCACCGATCGTTGTCTCGAGCATTGTAACGTTGTGTATTACGTGTGTGTACTCTACCAAATCGTTATCCTACGGCCGCGCGCGCCTTTTCCAATTGCACGTTATCGATACGTTATGGCCGCCGCGCGCATGTAATACGTACGTACGCGTAAACCCCGTGGTATTATTGTTTAAACGCCTCGGTGCAATAAATACGAGAGGAGAAACAAAAAAAAAAAAAAAAGGTTCCGTCGGGCTTGTCTTTGTGCGTAAGGTACGCGCGCCGGAGATTTTCGAGAAATCGTGTGTTCATATCGATACGGATCTACGCTCTACGTTTACGATAATAACATTATGCACAGGTGTTTTTCTTTTTTTCGGTCCACTCCTATTTGTGTACACGTATATTACGTGCGCGTACGTATATAAGTGCTGCCGTACTGTTATTATATTGTTCGGATATCCCCAATCCCGAAGTGATCTGTACAAACGGTTCCTGGCCGTGCGACGTCGAACGAAACGCGCTATTACCGTTCGAGAGTGTATCGCGACGGGATTTAGGGCTTGGTTAGCGTAGGACTTTGTATTTCTTCGATTTCAATGGTTCGCATGTCCACGGTACGCAACTTTCGGTGAGAGGGATAATTATTTTTTTTAATTATTTTTTTTTTCCGTCAACAAACGTGTCCTCTTTTCCTCCCGTTAATCTCGTCCGTTTCCCGAAAACGTATCGGTTCAAGCCGGTTCAAGCAAACGCTCGCGACAGTCACTTCGACCGTCAATTCATTTCGGACGCGCACAGCCGTCTGCGGTCCGACCGAAACGACAGATCACGGAGTGTGCGAAGGCGTACGGCTTCAGCGGACGGTACCCCAACAAATGCATTAGATACGGTGCGAGAAATCATTTGACGGGAATGAAATTATTGTGTACTGTTAAATAGGTGTTCATAGAATATTGTAAACTATAACAATGCGTACAATATTTATGTATACGCGTATATATTTACCGGCATGTATATGCGGGGACATACTTCTAGTGAACCAATTTTAGATTCCGAATGAAACGAGTAATGTATTGGTTTTACGACGTTGCATGTTTCTTATGGGAGGTAGGGAGAATTGCTCCGATTCATCGCCAAATAAAAACTAAAAGACAGGAACCCGGTTCTAGTTTTTCTACTTATTAGTACTCTAAAGAGAGTAATTTTACGAATTTTTAAATAGTTTAAATTGCGAAAAACTGACGAAAAGTTAAAAAAATAAAAAATGGCAACAAAATCGAATATTCGATCTCTAAAAACAATAGTTGTCGAAAAAATAAATTTTTAGCCAGTTTATTTACTACCATTCTCTATGTGAGTTATTTATAAACAATTGAAAATTTCATATCTTCTTAGCTTTTTCCGAAAATGTCATTAAAATCATTTTATTTGACAAAAAGTCTTACAAATGTAATACAAATTTTTCCAAAATCATCTATTATAGTTTAATAAAAAAAAAAAATTGAGTATATTTTTATAAACATTTGTTCGAGCGTTTCAATATTAAATTTTGACAAAACGATGAAAATTGCGAAAACCAGCTATATTGTTGTAGTTAAAAATGCATACAACTTTCAATTCTTAAAGCCTTGAAGAGTTTAAAATTTTTAACAAGAATTTTTTTGAAGTCAAAAAAAATAAATGTATACTGAAAAGTCGCAAAAAAGAATAACAAAATTAAATTGTGAGAAAAACGGATATTTTAACGAATTTCCCTTAAACGATATTAGTTATTTAACTATATTTTTATAAGTATTAATCGTAGCGGCTTGAAACCTTTACTTAGTAATTTTATCAGCGTTTTAAAGAAATATCGAAGTTTCATAATATTTTATTGGCAATTATGCTGTTATTGGATGTTAGGTTTATAGATTTTTTAAATTTTAAGTACCAATATTTTTTTTTTTTTTGCAAAAGTTAGAGCAGTAAAAAATTCAATATATTTTATTAAGAAATTTGATACTCTTACTTACTATATCAAACATTTTAGAATTATTGACAGATCTACTCCATTTCAATCACAATCGTTATTCTGGAGCAACTGTACACTAGTGCTTTAAGTTTAAAAGATCAATACAACAATATTACCTACCAATCCCTATATCACTCGGCCACGAAATTTTATTTATATATCACATCAGTGGTGGCCAAACTACGGCCCGCGGGCCAACTCCGGCCCGCCATCATTTAAAATCTGGCCCGCGAAAGTCTTCTATATTAGAGCACTTATTTGTATAACTGTAATATTTTGCATTTACGTAAAAAAAAATTTAGAATGCATTTTTTTATGGCCCGCGATAAAAAAAAAGTTGTTTTTTAGGGCCCGAGGAAAAAAAAATTTTGGCCACCACTGTATTACATCATTATAGATAAACTACAAAATTTAATACTTAAACGCTTGTATATTTTTTTGTAATTAATCGGGGAGAGATACAATTGTACAAATCTTTGTCTTATACAGAATTTTTATAATGTTCCGAGCTACGATACGGACATATACGAGTATGTCATGACGTACCAACATACGATAATTGATACTTTGTACTATTTATCGCTGAGAAATAATATAATTTCAGGTTATGATATCGTTTGCGTTTATTTGGTACAATTAAAACGAGTTTATCAATCGGAAATACTATAATGTACATTTAACGAATTTCTTCACAGAACCGCCAGGAGTACGTCAAATAAATGCAGTTGTTCACCAAAACCAGTGTTGGGACTTATCTAAATAGATTTTTGTCATCTATTACCTTATCTAGATAAATAAGTTATCTAAGTTATCTTATTACCTATCTAGATAATTGTCTGTATTCTTGCCAAGATTAGAGTTATTTTTATTCTTGTACGGAGACGAATCCAACAAATCAGAGATCTTCAAAATCGGTCCAGCTGTTCTTGAATTATAAATTCTGTAAATAACCTGACTTTCTTTTATGTATATAGATTTTGTATTTATAATCATAATTCGTGTATTATTAATAAGTAATTATTATTTCTTGGTACGACATTTTGTTTGTATTTTCATGTCGGGAAAATATTTTTGGTATTTTTAAATTTCTCTTTTTTTCCATGGAAGTTTCAAGTGTAGTAGGTATTTGATTTTAATATACACATGTAACTCATACGCTGACTAGTCATTACTTTACTCTTGGAACCCGTAAAGTCGTAATTACTTATAGAATAATGAAAATCATCAAATTAATATTATATGGAAAACAATATTGTTGACTTAAAATAATTTTTTATATATTCCGTATTCATCCTGATACGTACAGAGCAATTTTCATTATTTTTTTTTTTTTTTGTGTAACATTTTAGTGATTAACTATCATTAAATATTGTACATTATTTATAAATACCGCTTAATGGTACACTAAATTACTGCAATAAACATTAAACACCTAGGTACCTATTGATAACAATGATTATAATTGAGTCTTCATAGATATTATTAGAATATGAAATATTGACCAAGAAATAACATTTTTTGAAATTATCTTTGTTTTTTTTATCTAGATGAAAATAAAATTATCTTTTATCTGTAGATGAATTTGGACATATTATCGTTCACCTTTATCTAGATAAATTTTGCATTATCTAATCCCGACACTGACCATAACGTGCGTGCGTTACGGTATCGTCTATTCATCCTGCTGCATTTACTGCACTCGTGGCAGTGTGTCGGATTGTTAATGCGAATAGTTATACGCACTGATTTGCTGCTGCGGTGTAGCGGAATAGCTGTAACATGTATAAATGTATACATAATACTCCACACAAACATATGATGACGAACGGGTGTGGTGCGCATTTTTCCCGTCACTAGGTCTCTAGGGCCCTCTACTGCTGGCGCCATTCGGTCTACGACCGCAACAATTATTATTGCACAGCTACGTGACGGATCGCATACACACACACACACACACACACACACACACACACACACACACACACCACAAATGTCACCAGACGACTTGTGTATGCATTATATTTGACCGGACAGAACGATTGCGTGTACACCACGACGTCTAGTCGAGTCCTCGTCCCCTAAAGTATCTACGTGGTTGTCGGAGGATTTGATTTTCATGGAAAAAAAATACATAAATACGCACCATGTTTTGTAAACGATCTGTAAAACGAGAAAAAAAAAACGAAAAACAAATAACCGCCATTAAAAAAAAAAAAATACGTATAAACGTTCGGTTTCGTAGACGTCCTGGTTATTACGAAATACACGCACCCATACGAATTGGAAAAATATATTTTGTACAGTTGTAGGTGATTTTATCGAGTCGATATTTAAATGTTTGATGTACAACCATCCGTGTCAGGCAGTGATATGTTCTACGTTCTGTACATTTTACCCGTCGATTTTTTTTTATCTATTTTCCAGTACAAAGATATCGATCTAAGAACGGCGCACGTATTTATATCGTTCATATCCGTTAGAACGGATCGAAACTTCTCGATTTCAAATCAAACAATATACCGTCGTGGAACATTTCAAGTTGTAACGACTCAATGCAACGCGTATACCGACTGCAGCGAGATGTATTATGTTTCCAACAGCTAAAACGTAACCTATCCTTTATAACGTACGCGTTTGAAACGCGAAGGGTTTTTTGTTATTATTATATTTTTGAACGGATGACGGTGGTTTTAACGTTTTCGTAATTTATTGAAAAAAAATTCCGCCCACGACAAATTTGCCTGCCGGCCGGTCTGTCGAGCCTCATCCGCGCGCCCCCTCCCCCCACACCCGTTACCGATACCGATACGGTTCGAAAGATAACGGCGAAAACATCTGCGTGCACACGAGCGCGCGCGTGTAGCCGAAATCGATATTAAAAAAAAAAAAAAAAAACAATAAAACCGAACGATGTTTACGTAATGGGTTGGCGTGTGCTGCGGGACGTCGACAAACGGAACGCACGGTAACCGCGCGGTAACCGCTACCATTATGTACGCGTATCGCGTGCACGTCCGATAACCGTAGCGGCGGTTGATATTGGTTTCGGCCGGTTCGCATATCGAGACCGGTCTATTGTTTCGATAATAATTATTTAGTTGAAACGAATTCAACGCGCCCGAGCATTATTCATGACCGGAGAGGTGCGCGCGCGGACCGTTCCGATTGAGACTTCCGATAACGCGGGGTGGTGCGTGTGTAGGAGTTTTTCAGCCGTCCGTGCAGGCGTGCGCGCGCGGCAGGTGAACCGGAACGCGTCGCGGTCGTGTAAATAAAGTCGCCAGCGCTTACGAGCCCCGTCCGTCCGCCCGCAGCTCGACGCGCATTTCGATTGCCCCGTCCGCGTGCACCGCACGTCCGTCGCCCCGCGCGATCTTATTACCGGCACTACGTGTCTGTCCGATCCGTCGCGGCGCGTCCACTGCATAAAATCCCGTACCAATAACGTTGCGTAACCGGTTCAACTTCGGCGTGAAACATCACACGCGACGAATCCTAAACATTTCAGGTGGAAAAAAAACGCGAAATCTTACCGCGTACTCGAACGCTATTGATTTTCATCCATCGTGTTACGATTTGCGCGTGCAATACAAGTGAAAAAAATAAAAAAAACGTGTTCGACCAAATCGAACAGTCCCCGAGCGGACCGATAATCCGTACAAAACTGTTTCGTCCCCAACCTTCTCGTCGCACGTCCATGGAGCAACCGTTGTTTCAAAGTCCGTACGTTTTGGCAGTGTGAGTGTGAGTGGCGTTTCATTTTCATACGTGTACATGGCTTATGATATCGGTGACGTGCACACGTCTATAATCGATACGTGCATATAGGTCGTAAGCGTTTGCACTCGTTGACACTCGCGGAAGCGCATTACGGGTACATATTTTTGGGGGACACTTTTTTTTTTCTCGTTAACGATCACGGTGCGACTGCGAACGCGTCCATAACTGCGGAGGATATCGGTTTTTTATTTTCTTGCTGCACGAAGCTGTTACAGGGTACGCGGCATTACGTGCATAACGCTTGACGTTAGGCGAAAATCTTCCGACGAATTCTTCATTCAATTAACGTCCGTTTCGCAGACCTTTATCCGGACCGAGTGCGTTGTCATCGGCCGATTTTGACGTTCGATTTCGGGTACAAAACCAATTGCGTTTCGTTCGTCCAGAGCGGGGCGCACAACCGTGAAACGATAATGTAAACATGTTTCCAAAACGCGCTCTGCGTACGGTGCGCGGGTTAAAACAAAACAAAAAAAATAAATAAATAAAAATAATAAAAAACAAATAAAAAAGCGAATAATAACAATGCAGGAGAAATAGACGAATATACTTATAACCGGGACACAATCGAACCCTGCGCTGCAGTCCACCACTTCCTTCGCAACCCCCTCACCGTCCCGTCGACGGTGAATCGCGCGTTTCCGGTTCAATTCACTTGTACACCTCCTCTTCCTCGTCGCGTCTACACCAATGCTGTTTACTACTCTCACTCGCACTGTCTGCTACTGCTGCTGCCGCTGGTCCTTGTCTGCTGTCCGACTGTATGACGACGGCGACGACGAACCGGTTGCGCGATAACGTTCGTTTCCGTTCCGAAAACAATGGCCCGAGCAAGTGGACCGCAACGGCCGCCCTACAGGTGGGCGCACGTAATCTAGCGCGGTGTTCACCGCGTTTTATTTGCATTATTCAGACGAATTATCCGAAAAACGGAATCGACGGTTCAATTTTCACCTTCTCCGTCGTATCGATCCGCGCCCCGTCGATATCTGCGATTATTTTATAGCTTACGATATTGGGTGAATCCTAGATAAGCTTTAGACGGATCGGAAGCAAGTGAAATTCGATTTTGTGTTGAAATGACAGATCCGAAAAGAAATAAAAAAAAACACAAGATCTGCGTTATTTATAGGTACGTGTTATACACGGGTGTGCATGAACGTTAATCGCTCGCGAACAACACTGCCGTTTACAAGGGTTAATTAAAAGTGCCAAAAAAACGTTGGGTTTTCGCCGAGCCGAGACTCTAGCCGTACAAGTGTGTGATGGATTTTGGGCGAAAATACCGACGAAAAACATTTAACAAACAACCGATTTGGAATACTGCGCATGGATTACTTTTTGAAATGGGGTAATTCGAAACCGGTTCAACGGTAAAAATAATAATAATAAAAAACGAAACCTAATCGATAACGATGGTATGATACAGTAATATTATGACCGTTGGCTAAATCGCATTACAAATAGGTTATTTTCGAATTGATAATGAATTTGTTGTCGTTTTTTAATGAGGTCTTGGCCGGGTTATTGTTATCGTACACAACTCCCGGAAGACAATACAAACGATTAGATACCGAAAACAATTTGCCAAACGCGTATAGGTGCGACGAACGACATGTGTTTCGTTGCAATTTCGTGTGCATACTTAATATGTATCTATAATACACTCCTCTAATTGTAATAACAGTATAAATGTAAATAAACGTGTTGAGTTTCGTCCGTTGTACTCGTTGGTTTCCTTGTAAGAAAAAAAATCGTCGATAATAACAATTTTAAATATATATATACAAATAATATTATTGTTTTACAATGTTCGAAACCGATTCAACTGCGAAGAATTGAAAAACAAAAACAAATAAACAAGAGAGAAAAAAAAAACTATAAGTATGCGAGCGTACTGAAATTCCGATCGACGAAATAATACAACCAAGCGAAAAAAATAAATAGAAAATTAAAAACGGATCTCTTCTAGTCCAACGCTCGAAACGGAATTTTTATGAGAAATATGTTTTGAAATCGTTTTCTCGGTACACGTCGTCCCGCCGCGGAGTTTATACGTACGTATCCCTATGCACACGAGCTGTATACGTAATAACGATAAACGCTAACGGCGGCGGGGAGAAAAATAAATAACGTAGCGAAATGTACGAGATTGGGGGGGAAAAAAAAAAAAATCGAGAAAAAAAAAAACTAGTAAGAAATCGACTTTGACGGCACGTATTGACGCCGTACCGTCGGCAGCGGCGCACGTTCGATCCTCGTGATGTAGCCGTACGGTCGACAGGTAGCCGCGAACCAGCGCTAGACACTAACCTACCGTGGGCGCTTCGGAACGCGAACGCGCACCTCGGCGTGTAATAACCCCTCCGCGTCAACGTGTACATTACGCGTGTGATACGTGTGTCGTGCCGAATGGTCCGTGAAATCGTTAAATTTCATTACGCGAACGAAAAGAAAGAATAAAGAAATAAATTAAAAAAAATCCGAAAAACCGTCCGTTTAATCACCGTTCGGTTACATTCAATAACGCGGTAATAATAATGATAAAAAAAAAAAAAGAAAAAAAGTCCGTACACGGCGGTGCCTACGATAATCTAATTTAACCGAACGACCGATAATCCAGCGAGTGCGTGTGCAGGAGTACCATGGGAACTGCCGAGACAATGGCCGACGAATACGGCTCGCGCGTATAAATGTACACGATGTGCACGCGGTGGTTACGGACGTATAAACGGCCGATCGACCGCTTGTCATTGTGTATCACCTGTTAGGCGGACGGCGCGATGAACGCGCCACAGGTGTGCTCGTCGTCCACGCACACACACTTGTACCGTTCGTACGTAGGTATGTGTTTGCCGTCTGTCCGTGCGGTTTCATAAAAAAAAAAAAAAAACACTAATAATAATAATTCGTAAGCCTGTGCGTGTGTGTATTTCTTAATTTTGCCTTTTTATAAAAAATTTTTTTCTTTTTTCGTATTATGTTTTTTCCCCTCCGCGTATCGATACGCGTTACGCACTCCGAATCGAATTCTCCGTTAATTCGGTCCCGTTCGATTGTTGTTTTGACTGACTCTTCTATTCATCGTCCAGACGTATAAACGCATCGTACACGTGTGTGTGTGTATGTGTGTGTGTGTGTGCGCGAGTACGATTGTTACGTTGCCGGCGGTGGCCTCGTCGCCGTCGTCAATCGCGCGAAATATTATATGGCATACGGCGGAATGAAAAAATAAAATATCCAACAGACTCGCAATGACGTATCGAGAAGGATAACGATAGTAATATAATGGCAGACGAGAAAACGCCAAGTGTGTTGCCCCGCGCGAACGCCGGGATCGCTGCCGAAAACCGATGACGATCATAATAATAATGGTTAACAGCTCCATTTATGCGTACATTTTAGGGTAACCTTAATTGCTTTTCAAAATGTATGTATACGCGCGCGCGTTCTTCGTATGTTTCCGAGTCGTCCTTTCCATACGTATTACATTCTTGCGCGTACGTCTATCGCACATCAATTTAGACACTCGAACGCGTGTCAGTGTCCGTACGAGCAAAGTACCGCGCGGCCATGAGGGTGTGCGAAGGGTTCGAGACCGCAGCACCGGGCCCCGTGTTCAGTGCTCGTTTTTTTTTTTTTTTTTTGTTTAGAATTTGTACATAGTATTAAATAAAACTTACTATTCCAGTAAAAATATATTGTTAACAGTGGCGATGATTTTTTACATCTATACCTATTGCGCACTCTTAAAAATAGCCATTCGTTCGCTACACCCACATTATTCTTATTTTCATTGATTCAAATTAAGGGGATCGGAGATATGTAGTTTATATTTTTGTCGATTTAGACCTATATTAATCGAACAAAATTACGGTTAGGTGTTGTTATAAAAATGAAGGATAGAACTAGCGTCCGGCATGACAAAACCGTCCATTATCCCCTATAGTAAACAGCCCTGAGTTTATGCAACAATTACGTGTAAATTAAATAAAAATTTAAATAATATACCGATTAAATTTATTATCAGTGTTCAGGGTGATGAGAAGAGGACAGTGCAGATATATTGATTTTCGTGTGACCATAAATGCTGCTCCCTAACCTAAAATACAGAGAACGGTTTCATTTTCAAAAATAATTGAGAGCAACGTTGATAATGTGACTATTGACTCTCGCAACGATATTTGGTGTAGTTGGGTTGATCAAAGGCTTGTTAAACCTACTTGCGATGTCAGTTCGAAGTTGGTCCTCACGCCTAACTTATGAATGCTACTCATTCGTCGTATTGGGCGTAATTCGATCAAGGCCAATAGTTCTTACCGTCGCGGAGACGAAAAAGCAGTGGCGGTTTTACGGGGGGGAGAGGGTCCAAGGGATCTTGACCTCTCCCAGATCCCAATTTTAGGCTGTGATACATTTTTCGTATTTATAATAAATTTATAATAACCATTTTAAATTGTTATGCCTTTTAATTTACTAAGTGTTTATCGTCCGATGACGATCACGCACGGTCGTTCGCAGGAAGGATTTAACACATTTTAACGGGGCCGTTTTTTGCGACTGTCCACACAAAAGTCGTTATCGTAATTGTTTTTATTTGGTTAAGCCACTTAAGTGCTACCATCGGATAAAACTATAGTCAAACGAGCAATATGCGTAACAAATCATATGGACAATGGATATTGAATAGATAAGAATGTACGTGGACCAAACATAATTTGCCTTGAATAGAATTTGATATTATTAAGCTTTTACTATGTCCACTATGTTTTGATTAATTATTGATGCAGAACCTGTAAATAATAATGTTTTTCAATGTTTGTGGAACAGCTTTTGGTGAAGTTATTATGACTTGAAACAAAACAGATAACTCGAGTCACCCATATATGGGTATACTTTCATAATCAATGCAAATTTTGGTCCAACAAAATTTAAATTTTTAGTTTCACGTATACCTATAACGTTCCGTTCTTAATTCTGAAAATATGAATCCGATGGCTCACGAACCATGTGTTGTGAGAAAATAATTTTTGGAAGAAGATATTTTTTTTCTTTTGTGGTTGTCATGTATCATACCAAAAACGTGTAGGGGTGTAGATGGAAAAATGATACAGTTTTTAAGAAAATGAGCCTCTTAAACCTGGTTCATCTGAAAAAATACATGTAAAAAGGAACCTTAAGAAAAATCCAATTGAGCCCAGCAAAACGCTTGCACGGCGATTTGCGATTTTCTCCATCGTCATCGTACAGCGTACTATGTAATCAAACGCATTAATGTTTTACTGCACACGTCTCGTCAGATCTGTTGCACGCAACAGGCATAATATTTTACATGTGTACGAATAGACGAAATAATTATGTTTCGCAAATACGAGTATTGCGTGAATTGCGTGTATCTACGATTGTGACGCGATGGCAGATATCTATGCGGATAATTCAGTAGTTTACGAGTACTCGAATAAAATGATGAGATGAATATTATATTGACTGCGCGGGTACAACCAATACGGCTTGCACAGCAGTTATATTATGTTTTTTAAAATAAAAAACTAGTTTTAGGTTTATAGATTTTTTTTTCATTAATATTACATTTAAGTTGGTGGATAAATAGCCATTGCTAAGAATTAACCGCTCTTGGCATGTTTCCCTTCCTAAATGCAGTTTTGCACGCGTATCTTTACTTGAAATAATGCAACAATGTAAAATCGAGTGTCCTCCGTTTCGGGGCTCAAGATTTAAATAAACAACTCTTGACTCCAAGAGGTTCTTGGGGACACACCCGGATAGATGGGCATGAGGGGAGGGGAACTAATGTTCAAAGCGTAAAAAGGAAAAAAAAAGAACAAAAAAGTTGGGTACATATCTTAGTCGAATTGTATTTTGCACTTTAAACGCGCTTTGCACGATTGGTCAGAATAAGAAAGCAATGCGTTTATTTTGGAACCATTTATGACGCTTTCGTTACGTTGGCCGCGACAGTTTTTCCTGTCCGTTTTACTGGCCGTCGATGGAAAGTTCGGGAAACAGGAAACGTTTGCTAAGAGAGGAAAGTCTTCTAACCAGCGTTCATGAATGCACGCACAACAACCGCCCGCAACACTCTCGTGAACCGCGTTCGGTCTTACGAAAAAAATGTTACGTTACACCGGACAATGTTACTCGTCTAGCTCAAAATCATCACATCATTTTTGTGCACCGGCAAACCGATGACGGTGCGTTATCCGCGCGGTAATGACAGTGCGCTGAGAACATTTTTTTTCCCCCGTTCTCCAAACACAGTGTCCGGTTCTTATCAACGGGTTAAACAAGTCGAAACAAATCTTTCGTGTAGCGTATTACGCGTTACCTCCAAACGCGACGTCCAATCTATTGACAACGTTCACTTCGTAAATTATTATTGCCCATAGTCCCTGAGCGTCTTGTTCGTCTTCTCGTTAAACCGTCGCGGCCATCCAGCAGGTCGTCTTCCATCGCCACATCACATTCGATTTCTAACAGTTTTATCCACACACACACACACACACACATACCATCTGTTCCCGTACACCTTTCCCAATTATATACAACCGTCCGCCGTGTATTATTTGCACCTGATAATTATATAAACTCGTAATGTCAGTCATGTCGAATAGAACTGTTCATTACGTACGAAAATTGGTATCGAATTATTGGCGAAAAAGGTTTTTTTTTCCAAATGTCTGATTACCGATTATCATACCGCCGATTAAAAAATTATATTTCAGAACCTGTATTGGATGATGATAAATAATGGAGATATAACTTTAAAAAATATTTCGATTTAGTTTCGTATTAATCACAATTTTAATAATGCACTTTTTATGTTTATATTAAAAATTTGTGCTGTATATTATAGGGTATAATTAAATTTCCCTTTATAAAGTATTATATCATTTTATGAACAATAAATTATAGAGTAAATTTATAAAAAGCATTAAAAAAAATGACTCGATTTAATAAACGATTATTTTATAGTGTTTATTGTTCAGTTTTTAATTTCCTTAAATTAACTTTAGATACCTATCAAGCATACCATTTTTTTATCTTCGAGTAGAGGAACAATTTATTAAAATCTTACATATATAAAAACATTATTAATTGAATGTTAAAAATTTTTTTTATTATTCCTAGGTACCTAAATATTTCTTATTTTTCCAACCTCTTTTAAGCATTTTCTTAATTTTTTTAGGTATCGGATATGATTAAACCTTTATTGTAAAACTATTATTTTTTTAAGCATCCACAATTTTACTAATAAATAATGTATACAATTGTAACCTTAAATTCTTAATGATAATCACAGGCTTGGATCTAAGAATATTTTTTGGGTGAGCCTATAAATATAATTCTAAAGTGAATACAAATAATACTTTAAAATTTAAAATAAATACAAAATAATCGTTATTTATTCATTTCAAAATGTATTTATTTTATTTAGTTATTAATAATGGTATAAAGTAAGAATGTTTAGTAAGAAATGCAATTTTCTCGATTTATCACATGCAAATTTATTCAGAATTTTGACACGTGAATATGAACCGTAAATATGAATTACGCCAATAACGGTTATAGATATATAGTGTAGACAGAATTTTGTTATCGAAAACATGAAATTTAAACAACACAACAATGTACGGTCTAGGAGTTAGACGTAACCCTTACGCGTTCTATACTCCCGACTAATTGCGTAACGTTTCAAAAGAAGAGTGTATTGGTGTGATACAAGAATGTTATTTTTTCAAACGCGCAGGGTCAAAGCGCTCGAATGATTTGAGGTCTGCGGTCATGTTGGAAGGGATGGGGTGTTAAAAAGGGTCACTTCAAAGGCTACATTATTAACTGTGCAGCGCGAACGCCACCGTTACCGTGTATCGAAAATCGAGAGGGATTACATATTATAATACCTTCCCAGAAAACAGCGAAATTATTTTGTGAATATTATTGTTAATGAAAACGTTGTTGTTTTAATCGATTATTATGTACATTCGGTGTTACAGGTGTACCGCGTTGATTAAAACCAAACAAAAAGCTCATCCTATATTTACAACATGCATTCGTGATACGGAGAGTCGTCTACGTAAACACGCGGTCCGTCAAACTTAATGTACATGACCAACCAAGGGCGTACAAAAGAGGGGTGTTTCCGGGTCCGAGTCCCCCTCATTGAAATTTCCACATACTCAACGGCTCAATTGTAAATAGTATAATAATAGTGTATAGTGTATTTTAATTTCCCATTATCTTCAACATACAAAATGTATAGATTATATAATATACCTATAATGTATAAACCATACTATAGTATATTAACAGTAATTTGTTGGTATTGGGTTGAGCTATAATTATAATTAGAGAACAGATAAAATAAAAATGTTGAACCCCTCCCATAAAAAATTTCTGGGTACGCTCCTGTGAATAACTGATCGTTTAGTAGTGTTTAGTCAGTAGTACTTGAGCTGGTCGCGTAATCGGGCAAAGCGACGTGGATCGTCTGCAGTTGTTCGTCGATGGATTCGTGCACGAGAATGCGATCATTTCGAAAAACCGATCGCCGTGCTCCGGAGAACGTTTAGGGTTTCGGCAAAACGACCGCGACGGCCAGACAAGTCCGACCGGTAATACATCCAGGATCGATATTCGTTCGATCAACTGCGCGGTTGTTTTTTCTCCTGGAAGTGGACCGGTCACGAGATGCGCGTCGACCCTAAATTGTCGTCGGGTTTCCGCGCGTTCGCACCGCTCTCGAACGCCATCCATAAATGTGCACCGTACAAAATTTTGTGCAGACGCGGCAGATACAGCACTCACGTCGTAGGTACGGTTGAACACATGGAAAATCGCCGAACTACATACGGTTCAACGTATGCGCGCGCAGGGCCGATCGACGATCCTTCTCACACCCTCGACCCTTCTGGCCGTCCGTTATTCTCGTTCCGTCTCTGTTCGATTCCATGCGGGTCTTTCACCGCCGCCGACGCTGCCGTCGTTTGCGGTTTATTGTTCAAAACCGCCGCCTCGCCGTAAGACAACGTCAGCGTGGGTCCGCGTGTACGCGCTAGCACATTACACATGTGTGGATACCCATTTTTTAATCCTATTATTCTCTCATTATTGTCGTTTAATCAACGTACCACGCACACAAGCGCACACGCGTGTATAATATGTGTGCGCATACGTCGGGAAGAAAATATAATAATATTAATATATATATATATCACTGAAAATAGTATAAAAAAATATTAATAATAGAAGACGCGCTTTCAAAACAGACAATACACGGCCATTAATACCGTTCCGTTTGTATGAAAGCGAATTTTTTTTATTTTTTTTTTATCATTTCATTATACTTGTCTCTCATTATTATTATTATTATTATTACTATTATCGTTGTACGTATATATTTTCGTATACGGAATATAATATGTATAATCGGTTTATATTCAAAATAGACGTTTCAAGGACAAAACGTGTATTGTACAATGAGGCCGTACTGGCCTGTCGTCGTCGTCGTGCTCGCTTATCCTATTATTATTGACGGTGTTTTTATTCAAATTTCGTCCGCGTCGCGCGGTTTACCGGATGCTGCGCGGGGAGAGCACGTTATTACGTCCCGAAACTGGTCCGTACGCGGTGCCGCGACGAATATCGCACCGTCGACGGCACCCGGTAGTAATCAAGTATTGTGCCCGGGGCGAAATTTCAAAATGCGTCCTTAAGTATTCCAATTAATAAAAACTGGATATTTTTTTATAAACGCAATATAAATAATGATTTTTCTTGATAATTACGTAAGCGTTTGTTAATTTGATTTAAATCAATAACTTATTAAAATATAAACAAACACTGTAATTATAAGTAGGTACACAGGTATAACATAATTGTATTTATAAGTTATATCATTAAATACATAATAAAACTTTTACTTATAAGTAACAAATTTAATTGCAAATTTTTCGTTTTCGTGCCCTCCACAGAGATCGCGCCCGGGACGTAGGCACCTCTAGCCCTTCCCCTTATTACGGCCCTGCGTAGGGCTACGGTCGCGTTACGAACACGCAGGAAGAGTTCAATTGCTGCCGTCGCGCGATTCGGGGCGGTCATGCGACGTACGGCAGCATCCGTGTGCCCAAACGATACGCTTTATTTACATACGAACACGCGCGCACAAGTTTCGGCGGTTTCCTAACGTATTTTTTTTTCTTCCCCCGACCTGTTGGTACAAGAATATAAACAACCGATCAACCCTGGTAAGCCGTCGATTTCCTGTGCGTGTACCCGATGATTATTGTTTAGCAGTGCGCGTGTGTCCATCATACCACGTAGTATACTCTATCGTAACAATCGTTTTCGGCGGCCTCGGAACACGAATCATTTAACCGTCCTAGGTGGTTCGGAACGTTAGCGTGTGCTAACTGTCACGTCCACGTGCACGTACTTTACCTCGGATGCAAGAAATCAGCGCCCGAAAATTACCGTGATACGTCCACAGTGTACAACTGGTCGGTCCGACCCGTGGCCCTTGAAGCTTTTTTTTTTTGGCCGGCCCTCTTCCGCGGAAGACTTATAAAAAAAAAAATAGTCTTAAAAAATATCACAATAATATTACAACGAAATCGTTACACGATTTTTCTATTTTTTTTTTTCTATAAAACGTACGTAGGTATACGTGCAATGAGTAAACGCCCAAAGCCAAAATTGAATTCAGCTCATACGTACATACGTATGTAGGTATCTGGTGTTTTTATAGCAGCCACAGCGAATCCGATTTCTGGTGGTGGGAGATCGTGGAAGTCATTATTATTATTATTATTACTATTATTATAGTCATTATTAGGCGGCGATTATTGACTGCAGGTTTTACCGGATAGTAATATAATTTTATTTTTATTTTTTTTTTTTTTGGCGGCCCTTAGTGTTTTTATGAAAGTGTAAATTGGCCCGCCAACTACTAAAGGTTGGACCACCCTGGTGCACAGTATTCTAAATCTAGCAGTGGTTAGTCGTACGCAAATGTTTTACTCCAAACTCACTATATTTCTACAATAATGGATGTTAGTGCATCTGAGATTAACAGACCAACGAATTACTGGACCGATTTTTAAGGGGATTTTTGTTTTTTGCAAAACGATTCGCGTTGTCCGGAGAACGTTTAAAACTATTGAAATCGTTCGATTTCAGCCCTACTGCCATCCCTACAAAAAAAAAAACCGGTTTTTAGGTATTTATGGCATTTCAATAACACGCATGAACCAAAATCAGTTATTAATTATTGTTACAGTTATTTTCTTGGCATGTGTCAAATTTTGTCTGTTGCGTATTTTCAACCAATAAAACGTATGGCAACGCGGTATCCTAACGAAAAAACAAAAATAGTCACTATGATAGTCACGTGCGTGTAATATGTATATAATATTCGTAGATTCTATATTACATATAGATATACTTACGGAGGTAAATAAATATTCACAAACAGGGAAATAATATATATGTATATAATGAAATTAACAAAGCATTGCCATATCAGCTAGTTATACACACGCATACACTTGTATTTATATATTTATATAAATGTAAGGTGTATTATCGTTATTTTTTGTTTTAAAATTATTTGCCAACAACGAAAAAACACCGAACGATAACGATTGACGCAGTCGGCTGCATATTGAATTATTAAAGTGCTTAGATATTGTAATTGTTACACGATTCCAATAATGCACCGGTTCAATAATATCTATCTGAATACACAAATACTATCAATATTACAAAAAATATTTTAACCATACATAATTACGGCTTTGTCCCCTTCACATGTTTTCACCGTTTAATCTATAAATATGTTTCAAACGTGCTCGTGATAATGTGATACCCGAAAATTTTTTTCTAAAATAAATCATATACCGGAGCGCGCATTCGTTTAATTCATATTTTATTTTTATTACGCGCAGTTAAAACACAAATAAATAACAACGGAAATATTTAAAGGGCCTCGCAACGTTCACTGGGATGATGTGTGACCTATAAAAATGATATTTTCGTGACTATTCGATAGACCGAAAACGGTAGATTTATTGGTTATAATATACGTCTGACGTTTTTGTGAGCGTATTAAATCTGGAAAACAATAAATCACAGGGGTTGAATGTGTGTGTGTGTGTTTTTTTTTTTTCTTTTTGGTGAATAATCTTTGAAATTGACTTACGAGAGAGAAACACGTACGTATATGCTGTGTGTCAGTTCCACCTTATCCAATTACACCGTATATTCAATGAACCAACGTGTATACATTCTGTACGCGTTACGGCGGCTGTATCACAAGCGGGACACACGTTTTAAGAGAATATATACAAAGAAAATACGATATCACACATACGCGCGCATTAATAATTTTTAAAAGATACGACCGGCCGCACAAACGTACATTAAACGTACTGTTTTTGGATTACGCGCGCATTGTATGATCAACGGTATTAAACCGCGAGGAATGTTCGACTTTCGAAAATTTACAACGTATGGAAATATTTATTACATTGCAAAACACCTTACACGGGAATTTGTTGTTATAGTTCACCGTCGAACTTCTATTTGACAAACTTGGCATGGTTCCCTTTGAAATCGTTACACGGATATTTTTGTTAAAAATTAATATACGTTCACGACGGAATCTGGTGCAGATTCTCTGCGTGCAGAGGAAGATATTTTCGTCGTACGTGGTTCGGTTCGCACTTTAGAGATGGTACCTACTATTTCGCAAAAATCAGGTTTATAAATAATATATAAGGCACAAAGGACATTTATTTATTTATTTTACGATTTTATTCAATCGCAACTACTTAGTTACCTACCATCGTAGTCGGTTGTGATAACATCTTTCACGATCTCACGTAAACAAGTGAAGTGTTGCTGATTGTTACATATATACATTCAATCTGAGAATCTATTATAGTTGAAAAATTATCGCGCGCGCACACACAAACACACACACACACACACACACACACACACACACACACACACACACACACACACACACACACACA
>NW_020272875.1:195197-244101 GCF_003268045.1 Sipha flava
GGCATACACACATACGCGTGATGTGAGGTTCTTATGCAAATTTATTAATCCTCCAAAGTATCTGTTTTGATTTATTTACGGATAACAAACGGTCCCCTACATAATATAGGCCTCTTTCGGTTAACGTTCCAGATTCCTTCTGGAATTATATGCAAATGTTAATTTTTTTCGGATGCAAAATATGTTCTCCCGGGCCACTCGAACACACTCAACCATCGACTGCATAACAATTATTATTTTATTGTGCAAGAATAAGATTTACTGCTATGTGAACCCGATCCTTTAGGATTATTAAAATGAGGAAATCTGATTTCCTCGACCGTTGATGTATATCACAGCAGTTATAAGTATATATTTATGTATAGTAGTGCTTCTGTTTCCCATCAGAGCAATGAAAGACATTCGCACTGAGCGTCAACAATAATATAAATATATTAAAAATGCGATAAATAAAACCGTCGATTTATTTCGCGCCGGGCTACCATTAAGATTATAGTCGGAGGCTAAACATTTATTCTCCTTTATCGATTTCTTTATCAACCATTCGTACAACATCGATGCTTTGTATACGTATTACACACTCTTAACGGTTTTGTACGAAATTGAATACATAATAAATCGAATTAATGAACCTGAATTATTTGACTGAAACCGAACATTTTTATTCTATCACCGCGTGTATTTGAATTTCAAATTTATCCGCACGTACATAAAATAATATTATATATCTTTTTAATCGTACAGTTGTTTTTGATTTAATATTAAACGGGAATACAATGAGAATACCGTAGGTGTTCTCGCCAACTGAACATTCTAAATAAGTTTAAACACGAGATTGTACGTACGGTAAATTTGTGTGTTCAGACAATTCGTACGTGTACATGTTTTTTATGTAAATGCTAAATACTTTTGCGTACACTTCCCGAACGCTCGTGTACAGTTGTTTTAATAAATCAGTTGAAAACGTTAAAAATGATTGGAAAGTATATCTACACACGTGCATAGCGTATGCCGCACGAAGTGTGTACACGGTGAAAAATAATGCGTCGATTTCGTCGTGTTCATACGACACATGTAATGATATACCTACCGCACCATAAACCATAAAGATAGGTGCTTGTTGAATGTTTAATAATAGATATTATAATGGCTGATAAATATATAAAAAGCGACAGCGGAACGACGTAGACTACCTACGAGCACAGCAGACCTGGTACCTTGGTTTTAAATTATTTAGGTAACAGCTGTCCGGCGTTTATCTTCATGCGTTATTACATCACACATACATAAAAATGTATACAAATGTACGTTACGCGTGTGTTTGTATGCGCGTTAACTTTAATTCGACCAGAAACTGTTGCAGACACGAATACATTAAGTCGAAACTTAAACCGTACCTATACAAATTATTTACGATGTTTTTTTTCTGGTAATATAAGTGATATTGTAATAACCACCGCACTTAGAAACTATATTAAACCGTTGTTATTTATTTGCAATGTTCAAAGTATAAATAAATATTACACACACACACACACACACACACACACACACATACATATAAATATATATGTAATAATTTTTTTGTTTTGGACAAAGTATGGTGTATAATATATATTAAATTATACCGTGTGTGTGTGCGTGCGTATTAGTTGTATTAGTGTTTATATCATGTATGTACTCTACTCATCCGGTTATCCGATTTGCATATTGTTAAACGTGTTAGCGAACCGAATTGTTATTATCTTTTTTCCCCGAGTGTATTGGCACAAGTCGCAGTTGCCATTGTTATTATCTGGTCGTACAATGGAATAGATTAGACAGCAATTGTAACCAATTGTTTCTCTCCTATCGTACGTACACCATCGTGTGTTCATAGACCATTAGTTAGGTACAATACTGTGTTCCGGAAATTTGACGACGCGGAAAAAAATAAATAAAATAAATCGCACGTGCACGCATAGAAGGAAAATTTTTCAACATCAATACGCGTTCAGTTCAGGTTGGATTAGGTAATTCGTACACCGCGTATTTGATTTCTTGTCGAATCTACTGGGACCGATACACACCTCTTTATCGACTCGTAATGTGTATTCCGTACAATACGACATATCTGCCGAATGTATTCGTGTACGAGTAGCGTGGATGCGATCGGCAAAGATAATCCTTTCATCCGTAATAACAATTTCGAATGATAATAAAAATAATGTGTATCGAACCGAACAATGCACTACCGGAATAAATTAGAATAGCGAACGGTTTCGTTGTTTAAAAAAATAGGTTCGTCGCCCGCCGCCGTCGAGGGGGTTAATAATTTCCAGTGTACGAGTGGTTCGTTTCGCACAGGTATTAGCCGGGCAGGGTATTTAATTATCCGAAAAAAGAATGGACGAAGAGCGTTTACGTCGTGCATAATTTATGTTCGGATTTCAATAGACCGAGTGTACGGTTACCTCGTATAGGCACGTCTACGTACGGTTTCAGATAATTATGCGAATATAATATACATAAATATGAGTACACCTAAATGTTTTTTATACTCTTCAAAACCGTTTTTATATCTTTCCGAACCCCTCGTTTATTATACTGCTATTGCTGTGTACGTATATTTATGTCCGTGATGCTCGTCGAAGATATTCAACATGTGCCGCCAACGTCGAGTTGTGTATAATATTATAATATTATGTTTTGTGTCGTTATTATTTATATCGCGCGTTCGATTACATTGTATTGCGTACCTCTGCATGCTTGTGATCGGGAGACATCGAATATATATATATATATATATATATTATGTGGTAGAATATACTGTTTAGAATAGTGAAGGTGAGAATTTTGGAGTGTGCAGCAAATACGAAGAAAAGGGGTTAATCGGATTATGTTAATGGAAACGAAATCGAAATATTATATATTCTTAAAGCGTGTTTTTATTTTACAACACGTGATAAATTGGTAACGTTACGTATAATATTAAAATATTCCTATCGACCCAAGTACAGACGAGTACAATAAACATAATAAAAATCGTTTTGAAATAGGTTAAAAATGTTTCATTTTTTTTCCCCGAGTCGGTGTATAATATATAATAGAAATTAATTAAATACATTCTCGTACGATCGCATATATATGTATATATATACACACCGAACGGATAATGCAATTAATACTCGCCTAGAAACGTTTTTAAATAGTTTCGAAAACTCGACAGTCGCAATTTTCTATTTCTTAATATTTCCGGAGTCGCTGCGGTCACGGGGATTCGATTTATGACTATTCCCACACGCGTTTCGCGCATGTAAATCGCATGTGAAATATATATTCCGTGACCAAAAAAACCACCGACGAAAACATGCTATATTTGAATCCATTTCCATTCGTACATACACTTAACATTTTCGAGTGACTTTACTCGGTGAAAGAAACGCCAATCCAATACCGCGTATCGACTAAACTCGAGTGTTGTTATTTTCCTATTCTCGTATTCCTGATGTTTTTTAATTTGAATATTTCCATGTTCGTACTGTAAAAAAAAAAAAGAAAAAAGAAAGTGAAAATCTATAACGAAAGGAAGTAATAATTTCCGTGCAGGACACGGATTCATGTTTTTCTTTTATACATAATAGTGCATTTATACTGCACTGTTCAGATATATGTTATTTTAAAAATATTGTAATTAAACGTAAAATGTCGGGTAAATTATAAAGTTTTGAGGAACATACGTGAATCTAGCCCCCAACTTTAGCGTATAGAACTCGCACGGAGTAAATGCGTTTGTCTGCCGAATTCGTCAGTCCGCGAATAATTTTTTTTTTCGTAGCAGATAAGAACTCATAAAACCTAACTAAAAATAGTCGCACGCTAGTTATTGATAATATGGACTGTAATTCCAGACGAATAAGCTTGCATATTACTATAACACGATCGTGTATGATTGAATAGAGCTAAAATTACGAATCGTACAAAGGAAAATTGCAAAAAATTGGAAATTCGATAAATAAAACAAAAATAAATTATCCACGGTAACTTCGCATCATACTCATTGAAAATATTTCACGTATACACACGTACGAAACATTTTAGTGTAATGTCTAAGTTTGAGAACCGCTATTTAAACCGTACAATTTACATTTAACATCGTAACAAAACAGATTTCTAGAGAGACGTTGTAAATGAAATATGCGTCACGTCGTAATGTCGCTAGTCGCTGCGAGACGGTGTACATGTGAAAACACCGAACCGGGTACAATAATATGCTCCATGTCACCACGTATAAAACGTCTTAATGCGTACCCGAACCGCAGTATTAAAACGCAATAAATCGTTAACGGGCGAGCGGAGCTGCGCGTAACAAATGTGCCAAATTGCACGTTGAACTGTTACGCGAAAAGGATCACAAGTATAATCGTGACGAACGGTTATGAAAAAAATGGAAAATTCGTCCATGCAAATGGCGCATATGATTACCGACGCGTACCCTTGGCCGTACTGCAACTAGTCGCAACGTTTCCAGTGGGTTGCCGAAGCGCTTCGTCGTAAAGTCGAAACGTACACCGTTGCCTGTGGCGAATTCATGGAGGGGTTGACCCTCCCCCCCAAATCAGGAAAAATATATATTAATATATATTGAAAATCAACAATTTTATGAATTAAGAAAAAGATTTTTTTTATGAGGGAAAGTATATAATTTATATTTTTATTTATACAAAAAATTAGTAGTCTTATATCAATGTACTGTATTACTTACTATTATCTTAATTCGTTATCAATCACTGGCTGAAATGTTATAAAAAATATCCCAAAGGAAAAATTTTTCAAACCCCCCACCCTCCAAAAATAAAATCCTGGACCCACCACTGACTGTTGCGTGAAAATCGACGAACAGGTCGACAAATTGATGTCGTCACCACACTGTGCGTGTGATCGTTTGCGAAAAGTGTGCGCGGCGCAGCCCAACGGAGTAATGTGACCGAAATCCGATCGGAGGACTGCGAGTCCAATACGGAGTTTTCTTCTCGGACGTATATAATTTATGAATATTTCTGATTACCGGTGCGCCATCGTCACGGTAGGCACATGTACTCGCGTGAAATGAAAAACGGCGATAATGACGGAAAACGAACGGCACATCGTAGACAACACGTTCATCAATCGTTCCTATATAATAATAATAATAATAATAATAATGCGTGTAAAGGTACAATAACACAGCACCGGTATCGTTTCGCACAGTTTGCCGTACAAACGGAAAATTAATTAACCTGGTATGCGCGTATTTTATTTCGAATCGGTAACGTATTGTTACTGTTATCGTTATTATAAGTGCATCTTCGTCGCTCCCGTACTACACCTGTAATACGGATGGAAAAACGCGTTTTGCCCGCGACTTCGACGGCCAATTAGTCACACGCCGCGAACAAAACGTTACACGTCCTCGTGTACTAATGATACACGATTCGTTCGTGTTCCCTACCTGTGTATGATCTCGCGTACCACTTGGTATTTTTTATTTTTTTTTTAAAATTTTCTTTTTTTGTTTCACATCAACAAACGATAATTGCGCACCAGCGACGCAAGTGCTCGCGGCCTATCGGTGTACTTTACGCGTACACGTTTTCAGCGCATCTCAAAGGCTGATGATCCACTGCAGCCGGGGACTCGTCGCACTCGGTGCACGCGGCCGTCCCCGCGACGGTGGCGGCGATGATACTCTGGAAATCGCATCGAGTACCACCGCCACCAGCTACAAGTAATAATAATTATGCTCGCGCGCGGCCTACATAAACACGTATAAACGCGTATAATGATAATAATACATTTTTTTTTTTTCGTTTCTCGAACAATTATTTCCGTTTTTAATTTCTATCCGCTCGGGAAACAAAAGATCCGATGGCCCGGGGGCCGAACGCCTTCGCTCGGAATTTTTAAATAGTCCTTTGGCGCTCTCGGCGGGCGGCGGGGAGGCACTCGAGTGTACCGTCGTCGCCCGTGAGGTTTGAGGCGAAAACGTTCCCAACGCGCGCGCGGGCACGTCACAAACCCATTGTAGTCGTCATCGTCGTCGTATTCATCGTACGTATAGTCTGTTGACAACGACGTGGCGGGGGCGGGGGAAGAATAATAATAAATACGTATATAAAAAAAAAAAAAAGGATTGTTTGTCAAACGTCACGGGGATAAAACAATGACGTATATATATTTATGATTATTATTATTATTATTATTATTTCTGAAAAGCTGCTGTCCCACAGGACATTTGTCGAGTGGGATTGTTCTCGAGACCGTACGACGGCGGCCACGGAACATGGCCTCTCGACCGGTCGCTCCCCCCTCCCCCCTTACCACTGTACGAGCCCTCCGGCGGCGTCTGTCTCGCAATACCGGCTCGGCGTTTTATGTACGTTTTATGGACGATGACGATGACTAGGGGGATACGCGACGACCGCGTGACAGTTATTCGCGCGGCGGTCCGTGTGCGCGCTCTAATGAGACACGGACCGAGCGCGCGTCGTAACCTCTTCGCGCCGCCGCCGCCGCTGCCGCAGGCGCCGAGAAAGAGATCGACAACGTGCTCGTGTTTTTCGTCCTTTTCGTTTTCGGCACTGCCACCCCTTAGCACCCTCTACAATCGGCCGCCAACGGCGGCGTATGCATTTTTAATCGGCCCGCTTGGCACCTTGCACACGTTTGCCGAAAGGATGCCGTGGTTCCCCGTTCAGTCCACAGGACCGCCGCGAACACAACAAATCCCTCTCGATGCGTGGCAGCGCTACGGGATGTGGAGACCAAACTCCTCCTACCCAGAAGTATTGTCCGACTCGCAACGGTGCGAAAACGTTCGTCAGATACTATTCACTCGCGTAAGTGTACGAGTCGAACCAAATTTACTTTCGTCCTGTAACACAGCGATCTCTTAAGTGGCGTCCAGACCGAAATGATAATGTCACAAACGAATTATGTCGTCAACAGATTATGCTGCCGACAAAAGTAGAAAAATGTTATTCAATTTGTTAATAACATTGATGTCTCCAACAAGTTATTTATTATTCATCTTTGATGGACAGCAAACGACGAATTGTGCTAGCAATGCGTATATTTTCATTTCAGCAGCGATTAAATAAAAAAAAATTTAAAAAATTATGTTTACGTGATATAACATAATGTTAATCACACGACGTGTGCTAACAAACGGTCAACAAGTTAAACCTCAGTCCGAGCACCGCTTAACGTTATGCAGTGATCGAACACCTTACGTCTTCTCCAGAGGACATCGCATCCCTTAGCGGAGTCCAATTCACACGTGTTGTGATCTGCAACGGCACAAATGTTGACCGCAGTGCACAGGTCATATAATTCTATGATAATCCCGAGAACGATTACAATATAATATTAATCAGGTAACTACGAGTTTATTTATGGTGTCGTTTCATTCGTTCGGTTTTGTGCTGTATAACGCACGACATGACATGACGTGTGTACAATATTTTTTCGTCGATAAACCGCAAAACGTTTAATTGGAAGAACCGTGAAAAGCGAGTGCCAACCCTCTCCTCCATCTTTGAAGCGCAGTTAAGACAATAATGTTTCATATGTAGCATGGAATATATATGTGCATGTGTAAATAGTAAAAAACCGTTTGATGCGATCATCGTGGCGGCGGCAGTATCGGTGGCGGTTTTTCGTGACTGGAGGAGCTTCATTATCGCGACGTATTAGCATAAAGTAAAAAACACTTGTTTTCCATGTTGTGTATCGATTCGCTTCTTTGACTCTTCCGGGCGTTATCTGTCGGCTCGAACGCCGCCACGCGCGTCACGGTGCAATAGTAATTTCGATTGCGCAACCCGATAACCGTGTATCAGTAGCAATTTATCAGTGTTTCATTTGTTTTCGAGTACAACGGCGTTTTCGCGCCTTAATACTTGCATACTTGCACTGCCACAACGCACGTCTACGCGTTAGTACGTATCTATAAATGTACGCAGGGCCGGCCCGAACGAAAACGGTGCGCTAGGCAAAATTAAGTTTTGCCGCCTCTAAAAAAAAATAATTAAGCTCTTATTTTAATTTATTCCCTCCCCCTATTTTTTGTGTAACATAACTACATAAAAAAATTTTAATTTCTTATTTTACATATAAAATTATGCGTAAAAAAACTTAAAAATTATTTGCATAGTTATCACTCAAAACTCATCACTATCGCGACTATCGGAAATGTTTGATTATTTATGTTTTTGGAACAATTGAAAACGCCCAGCGTAGGGCCGTAATATAAAGTAATATAATAACTTTAGACGATTTTATTATATAGATGGGTGATTTTCATGAATGAATGAATTTCATTAATTTTTCTTATAAGACACCGATAGGATTAAAAAAAATTTACGAGTCAATTTTGAAAATGCCGTCTCTACTAAAGTGCCGATGTAGGCATCTGCCTAACTTGCCTATACCTTGAACCGGCCCTAAATATACTTATCTTTATGTGATGTTCATCCGATTCTACGACGATAGATGAGCAGTGTTATAGCTGTTATAGGTGACGGCAGGCCCGTATTTAATAATTTGGCACCTCCGGGCATATAATTTATGTCTCCTCCCAAAAAAAAAAAAATAATAATAATAATACAACACTTATTATTTCGTCCATAATCGAGATTCTTTAATACTAAAATATAACTTATAAATGAAAATTGTTTAATACTTTTTTTAATTATCAAATTAAACAAATTATAACATAATAAATTATAATATTTTTTTTTTTTTTCACTAGGTAGGTTCATCATTTTTAAAATAAATTTTGCTAAAATATTTTGCCACCCCTGAGACTTGAAGCCCCCGGACATGTGCCTACCCGTGCCCCCCCCTTAAATACGGGTCTGGGTGGCGGTGTACCTCCCACTCCATTGCTGCGATCTTACACGTGCACGGATATATAATATAATTCACACACAAATAGTATATTGTTTGTCTATCATTTTATTTGTTTTTACACGGTTATTTTTAACAGCCGCAGTCCATTTAGGAAATTCGTTATTCTCAAACGATAAAAGAAAAATTATTAATAAAAGAAAAAATCACGTTTCCACACGTTATTTACCCATAGGACCACCGGCGGCATTGTTTGCCCGGCAGCGGTTACCCAAATATTGAATATTACATTATTCGGATAATACTATGTGGCACACTATACGTGCTGACGTTTATGGAATAAAATATTTTGTCGCGGGTGAAATTAAATCGAATCGTAACGGAGGCAAACATTAAAACGATAACAAATAAACTGACGCTCACCAGTATCATACGAAATTATAATAAACGTATAATTATTTTTTAATATTGTCGTCGAATTTATTAATTTCGCCTAAATATATTTGTATAATACCGCAACATAAAGAAAAATTTAATAAATCCGTATTACTGCAAATAAGACAAACGCTATTTAAACACTAATAAATTTTTTTTTCTCTGAAATAATGCAATACAATTATTAAACTTTACCTATTGTTGGATCAGTAGTTTTCTCTTCTAAAACTGAATAATAAATTTATATACTGTATAAATTAGAAAATTTATTATGTAGAACGTATCGTATACCTATCAAAAAGACGTGTATATTATTCAAATAATATTGCTGTTAGCAATATTTGTTCAATATAATTAAGTGTATAATTTTTATTATAATATTATTAATATTTTAGTGCTTCATGAATAATGCATTAAAAATAATTATTTTATATTTTATCTTGTTATACTTTTGAGCAGACTGTTCAAAACTAATTAATATACTTTTTTCGTCGAATCATAATACTTTTGTAGTGCGTTTCGTTGTGTACAGAAAAAAATTAACATAGATACTATTATTTTTAGCAATATAAAATAAATCGAATTAATAGAATTGCAAGTATTATATTTGGTATATTGATTTTGCCAATAAAACAAATTAGAATTAAATTGCCCAGTAAAAAATTGAATAAGTAAATTTGAATTTGTCTGT
Organism: Sipha flava; assembly: GCF_003268045.1. NCBI lineage: Eukaryota > Metazoa > Arthropoda > Insecta > Hemiptera > Aphididae > Sipha > Sipha flava. Next base: position 205,192 of record NW_020272875.1, read on the forward strand.
TGTGGAAAAAAATCACAAAATAATGTATAGTATGGACTACAAGATAGAAACTTACATGTACAACATGAATGTCATTTTATGTAGGTTGAATATTTCGACTCCAATTACATAGGTGGCAGAAATAACGTTGCGATTGAATGCAAATTCGAATTGCAACGAAAATATACTAAAACAAAATTACAGAACAGTTTAACGACAGTGAAAATATACGAATAATTCCAAAGATTCTATCAATTATAATAAATAATATGATAACTTGCTATACATAAGTAGTACGGCGTTCTTATGTAATGGTGGATAAAGTATAACTTCAAATTATTAAATTCGCGTTGTTGTGTCCGCTAAGTATAGAAGTTTTTCTTACATTTCAATTAATTTGTACGGCACGCACGTTGTAATGAGCATATATTATAGTATGGTATTTTTATTATTAAAAAAAAAAAAAAAAAAATACTTGCAATCAAGTAAATTACTGAAATCAACTGAATATTATTTCTAGTTCAATTTTCGTTTTCAACGTTTTCCATCGTAACGATACCTACGTACAATACTAGTAACGGTGTTTTTTTTTGTTTTTATTTTTTCCAACCTTATAATATGATACGTTTGTGTACGCACAGTAATCGCAGGAAATCGTACAATAAAGATATGTGTATTGATGTGTTCGTACATGATTGTTTGAAACGAATTATATTGTAAATTAGTAATTCCAAATCTAATCATAATCGCGTTCGTTCGTTTTCCTTGGACGAAATTTATTCTAAGGTCGTTGCGAAATACCGAAGGCAATATTTTCTGTGCATGTATAATAAAGCTCGAGAGTATATTAATATGTACAAACACACACATATACGTAATTGTGTATCGAAAATCTTTAAGTGATCTTCCGTTGTGGTCTGTTCTACGATGGCTTCCTAAAAGAGCATTGTCTATACTGCCGTGTATACATTGGAATCGTAGAGAAAATACACGTATGTATTTGACCTTTACGTTATATTACAGTTAATTACACGATCCCTACACGCGCACTCCTATACAGAAGAGTCTGGCGCCTAGAAGTGAAATACGAAAAACAAAAAAAAACAAAAAAAAAACACGCACAACAAGAAACCAAATCCAGTCCGTCATGGAAATAACGAGGAATCTCGAAAGTGACTTGCAACTATGCGCGCCGTGCCAGTTCGGTCACCGTCTGTTATTTATTTATTGTTAGGTGTCGTTATTAATGTCGCCTGTTTGGGTTTCTATTATTTCGGCGTCCGTAAATGTATAAATAAAATAATAATAATAACGATAAAAAACGCTATTGTCGTTTATTTAATTCCATCGCATTGTGTCAACCGTTGGCATTCGTCGTCGCGTCGCCGTCGCCGTCGACGCGTACTCCGCCGCGCGCAAGACAAACGGCAGCAATTAGTATCGAACGTTCACACGAATTGAAAGGAATTATAATTTTCACGTCCGAGGCAAAACCTTCATGGCGTTAAACGTCCTGTGCGCGTACACGCAACGGTATATATATATATAGTAGGTGCACTAAGTCTTCGGGACGATCCTCGTGAGACGACAGCGGTAATTCTTACCGGCAGCGACACGCGTGGGGGGCGGTTACCTTCAGGGCCGGGGCTGCCTTTTGCGGGGCCCTGAGAAAACCTTATTTCACCAATAACCATGGTCGTCTGTAAACCTGTAGGCCGTAATTTAATACGATAATATGTAATCAGACTCGGTGACGGATGCACGCGCCATATCGGGTAATAACTAATTAAATTTAAAAAATGCGATAAGATTGACTTAAAATAACTTACAATAACTTTCTATGCGTCCTATTTTTCGGCTGCGTACGAGTTGATTCCCGGATCAATATATATTTTATTCGATATTCAGTAAAATATTGAGTCTATTAGCATAACCCAAGAAACACCACGAGAAGGTTGGCTGGAAAATTTCTCAAAAATGATGTTCTTTTTAGTTTTTTCATTAAAACTCGCGGATGCTCTCGGTGGACATAAGAACGAGTTGTGCGTAACGGTCGAACTCTTTACTTGTGAAATCTATTGATGATTTATATTCAACGATAGGGGATCAACTCGTACGTATCTAATAATGGCCCGGGAATAAACTAATACATAAAATAGGTGTCGGGATCAACTCACTTATTGCGCGTTTTTCATACCGTGCGGCGTGCCATACGGGTCGTCGTTGGTGTGTTCATGACATATTAAAATATAATATAAATGTTGTTTTGTTATACGCCAACGGATTTCTTAAAAAATCGCGCTCTCCACGCGTTTCACGTTTGATTTTATGATTTTTCCATACAAAATATTTTTCAATTAACATTTTAAACGCGATGCCCCGTTTTGCCTCCCCCTAAAGTCGGTCCCGGTTACCTTCGACGTGCCCGGGTGACCGCTAACCCTGTACGAACGGAGTACCCGGTGCGCGCGCACGTAAAACGTTAGGGTGTACGTTCGTCCGGCGAAATGCGGTTCACGTTTCCACGACCGCCAGAGCACTGCCGCACCGGACCGGTTACGATTGCAGTCAATTCCACGTTCGACTGCGGTCACGGTCCCGCGAACGTGTTTTGCGCCCGATACGCTGATAGTAACGATAATACTACCGGCGACGATGATCAGCCACTGACGCATTTCCCGATCCCCGATGGATACGTTTTTTTAACGCATTCGTCATTGGTCATATTGCCTACGAGAATCGTTTACGATAAACCGTTTTCATAACCCCGACTACCGTGCGCTGTACGTAAACCACGGACGTATATAAACGCATAGCACCCGCGTGGTAGCACGGACAATACCGTTGTACGCTTGTGATAGAAATAATTTACGAAGTTACGTAACACCGGCTAAGAGAACCCAGTAGCAATATCTGGAACAACCGTAACAGTGGAATCGTTACGAAATTTATTGTTATACGATAAGAACAACAAGACCGCGATAGATTATCGGTTAACAGAACGGCAGGGACAACGGCAAAGAATTTCACAGATCATTGAAATAATTTTAAACGTACCGCCACCAGCATAAATTAATTAATACACGTGTTAAATTATTTGTGAAATATATTCAAACATATTAAAGTCGGTAAATGGATATTTTATTGAAATAGTATTTGACGCTTGGACGTGTTTGATCCGAACATATTATAATAAATATTTAAACCGTCTGTTACAATGCACTCCAAATTGTCAGTCTTATCGCGTTGTACGCTATATTGCAATAATCTAATATGTTTTGACGAGGGGCACATTGGCAAAATGTTAAGAAGTTATTCTATTCATTGTCTTTTATTTAATTTTTTTCCAGACGATCTTGTAAATAAATGTATATACTAAATATGTGCAGATTGTCCTTTAAGTAACACTATGTTTTACGTAAAAAGTAATACGTTCTTCACACGCTTGTGTTTGAAAAGATTTATTCGGGTGAGCATTTTAAATTATACAAAATAAGTTAATAGTTATATATTTGTTATAGAGGAACTCACGGAGGCATATACGCATTTAATTTGATACCGTTATATTATGTACATTACAAATGCAAAAGAAAAATATTAATATCTAATAATTAATATTTTTAGAAAGTGTCTTATTCTTAAGTTTATTAGTACGTACAAAGTATCCAATATCCATATGATTATTTAAAACAAATATCGTATTCGTTATATGCGTTGATTTAGTATAAAATTATGATATGTATTTTTGTTCAAACCACAACAATGGACAAGGTGAAGTGTATACATCTGATAGTTGCCGTAAAAATATTGTTGTTATTATTATTATTGCGTCAGCTTTGTGAAATGAAAAGTTATTTAATGAAAAATGGATGAAAACTAATTAATAATCAAAAAATGTTTGTAGTGAAATTGAAACTATTTAATCATTAATTTATTCACGGGATAATTTTTTATGAAGGGGGAAATATTGATGAACAGTGACCACCATTAAAAAAAAAAATCCCGTGTTGGTACATATATCTGACACGATTCACACGCACGTATATTATTATGATTCCATTGGAACATGTGTATACTAACGATTTTAATTTGATTTTATTTTGTAATTAATTTTAATTATTTTTATTTTTTTTTTTTGTTTTAAATAATACATCAAATGAGAAGAACTGTCAAAAATAAATTCAACAAACCACTAAAATAATTTGAATATCAATTTATGCTCTTTTGACTATCACCAATTTTATATTATATTTTACAGTTATTGGTATAAAATATCGCAGTATTTTTAATTCAATTTTATCTTTATAGAAGTGGATATATAGTGTTTCGTTAGCTTCATCCAATCCATCCGTGTAAATTAATGTTCAGTAATTTGAGGGATTATAATTGCAAAATAAAAATATTATATATTTCAAATATTCGACGAATTTTGATTTTAATATTTTGCTACAGACGTTGATTTTCAAAAATAGTATAGATAGTACATTTTTCAGGTCTTTTAAACAGCATCATTAACTTTTTAATCATTTTTTTTTTTTTTTTGCTTTTGTTCTATTATAGAATTTTAACTTCAAAGACTAGAAAATTTAAAACAGGAGTATTAATTATAATTTTACAAATAATAAATATAAAATTCACAATAGGTAGTGAAATATCAGGTACCCCTTTCAACGCGTTTTTAAATTATTTCAAGTTACATAATTTCCTTGAAAATGTTGTGTTCAAAAGTTTATTTTTTTTTTATAGTATTACAGATTTATCAATTCAAATTTCATATTCGATCATTCGTATCATAAAATTATGTAAACAATGGTCTGAGAACTTGATACCCCATTTTGTTGAAAAAAAAGTTATAAGACTACATTATTTCGATAGGAAATTCGATTTTAGAGTACTAAAAATATTGGAATTGCCTCGTTTAGTATTTGGACGCTTAAGCACCAATTTGTCAAATAATATTGTATATATTTGAGGGTCACGTTCGACGATTGTTTTATTTTTTATTTGTCACAGCTTGGACCCCGGTAACGACAAGCAAATTGTATTTTTATGCCAGCCAATCCCACATCACACTTCGCATACGCAATAGCTGATTAATTCTGGGGGAAAAATATTATATAATTTTTCGTAATTAAGTTTTTTCCTCATATTTCTATATATATATATATAAACATTGTATTCAAAACACACGTTCGCTATTGCCGTTTTACTTTTGTCTGGGCCACACAAGGACGGGGAATGGGAAAAAAATTAAAATTCTCTGACCCTTCTTCCACGTACCGTGTAGTTTGTCCTATGTCACACACACACACACACACACACACATATATTCAAACAGAAAATATTAATAATAACCCTCGTTACGTTCTATACTTAGAAAATGTCGGTTACAGAAAAAAATTACATTTGCAGTCCAAAAAGAGAGGGGCAAATAATAGTAATAATAATAATAAAAAAGAATATAAATGAATACTTTTGCGAAAATATCTTTGGGTACGGCTACCAGGAGATGCCGTGCGTGTGTTCCTCTAAGGATTTTTTCCGTCCCAACCCTTCCAGGTATTCATAAAACAAACGGAATGTAAATTTCCACATTGTTTTCTGCGGGTAAAAGGTTTTCCTTTGTACGCAATACGTACTACCCGAGCTTTGTATTTGTACAAAATGTATTTGTTTTTTCTTTTTGTTTCTGTGGAAAAATTAATTTAATTAATTACGTTGGTGTTTGTATATTTTTTCTCTTGCTCACCATCGTGTAGAATGCATCGCGAGAACTTTACGGAAGGGACGATTAATGTTGGTTTTCAAATCCCTTGAACCGAAAATATTCGAAATTTACGACACAGACGGTGAAGACAGACCGGACACCATTTATCTGAACGATCCGGGTACTTGATTTAGATTTTTCTCGTGAAAGTGTTGCGGTACACACATCAATCGTCTTTTCTCTTGCACGCCGAGTTCACCGTCACTTGAACATTTCAATGTTGATAACAGTGATCGATTTTAACGCAAGACGATTGCTAATCTTCTATTGTTCGACGTGTTTGAAAATGAAAAATCGCCCGATCAACTATTAATTGACTCAGACATTGTTCAAACAAATTGTTACGTAACGGACAAATTGATTATAGCTGAACGTCGCGAGCAACGTCATAGTATGCTGTTATGCGGTTTGGCTTCAAGTCGTGGAAAAATCGCTGGAATTTGGAAATGGACGAGAAAAATGTAAGCTGCCTAACGGAATGCGGTAAACACGAGAAATTCGACTGTATAACATAGTCGTTGATTCCAATTGTTGAACTCTGTGTATCATCAAATAGGTCGACTCTTCACGTGCGGCGGACACTGCAGCAGGTCGTTAGCCGGAAATACACACCTACGTCGAATTACAGTGTATTGTAATTTGCTCGTACAGTTTTACCGATCGACCGCCGCGCAAAAAACTGTACTTTGCAATCGTGCAGCTGTCATGCTAACCTGATGGCTATCGGGCAAAAACGATGTGCCGCACTACGCATAATTATTATAATTGCGTTCGGTTCGGCGGTCGAGCGGTTTTTGCGACGCGAAAAGTTGCAGATTAGTTAACGGTCGCGAGCGCGCGATTCGGCCTCTCGATACTCGCACGAACCCTCGACGATTCATTGTAATAATAATAATAATAATAATAATAATATGTACACCCTCCCCAGACGTTCGAATTAGACACGCTGGTGTACAGTACAACGAAAGTTCTGTTTGCGTCGATTCCGTTGGGGCGCAAGACGGCCGCCAATCAACCGGCCGTAGCTACCCTGCAGTCGCCTTAGAACGTTTTTGCCCCGACCGCGACTTCGCCGCGTCAACCGTCCTGGGATCTATTAATTGCTATTAGTTAATATAAATGATCTTCGGACGGCAGCGGTCGGTCGGTCGGTCGTACGCCTAATTAGCGGTACAACGGAATACGGACGGGGTCAAGCCACGAGGGTAATCTCGGCGGACCCGTTGCAGCGACGACGGCGAGAGGGGGGTGTACATGTGCGAAATTAACCCTTCACTTTATTATAAGCTTATAGCCACCATTGCCACCACCGCGCTTCTGTTTCCAAGTGGTCGTCTCGTGGCGCCATGGTGGTGATAGGGGCAGAGGGCGAAAAACCGATTCCTCAAAAATCGTCGCGTGCGTCTTCCACAACAACACCGTAAAATTTTTGTTCCAATCCTTTACCTCCGCCCGACCACGTACGATTAGAAGTTGGAGGACAGGTTTTTTATGTTCCACCGTTGTGTCTCACGGACGTAAACCGTGTTCGAATTGCCCGTGAAAATATCAGTCAGCGGACGACGTCACCTAGCAGCTTCCCCCGACCCTGAAATCGTCCCGCCACATTGTTATTAATATTAAAACCGTGCGCGTGCCCATAGGGTTACCGTTGCTATCCCTAACTCTTGAATGTTAGCTTCACCAAGTTTCAATCCATGAAATGAAGTTGCGGTACACGCGCGTCCCGGATACTTTGTACGTGCGGCGGAACAGAATGTTTTTATTCGCACCGTACCACCTCCGATTACTGCGCTGTATTATTATGTTCAATAATTGTACGTGTCGGATATCGTGCGTGGTCGAGCCGGGCGGAAAAGAGTAGCTGCCCTTTTCTACGCAAAAACGTAATATTATTTAAAACGTTCGCGAGTCAATCAAACCGTTACCCCTCGGACCGTGAACGATTCGAAGGGAACGTTAAACTATATGTTTAAATACGTATATCGTGCACATAACTTGGGAAAAAAAACGGACAAAGCAATCGAGCTGCAATAACGCGAATGTTTACTGTAATAATGCGACGCCGGTGTACGTACACCGGCGTCGCACTATTACAGTATACATTCGCGTTGTAGAACAGACCTCACAAATGGCCAATTATTAGTGGCCGTTTCGCTTAAAATAACTTTTATGCTTCTTTTTACGTCACGGACGGAAATCAAATTTCGCGCACCTCGCAGGCTCGTACACAGCCTCCGCCTGCCCGTACACACTACCCCGTCCACCGTCTTCGCGGTACAAGCGTTGCAATTAATTGCTTATAGTTTACAAACTAACTTTGCACAGTTCACAGTACCGTTGCAGTAAAACTCTCCATCTGTCTTATATCCTACGGTCATTTGCGAACTAAAGGGCAAGAACGGCGGAGGGCACGGGAGTGTCGGTCGAGGAGGAGAAGGACTACTTTTGTTTCGAAAACCATTTGTGGCAATAAAACACGTCGTTGATTAAACCCTGCAGCCGGTCCGTCGTGCGTTGTTCTCGAGCTCTCGTGCGGGCAGCGGGTCAAAGGTGCGTGCACGGTCCGTGGATCCTGAAGAACAATTCGCCAGATTACTCACCGGTCAGCGGGCGGATGTGTGTGGGTGGGCACGTGTGTGCTCGTATTCTTTTCCCTGTACATGCTAGGCCGCGAAACTTTACTGCAAAGGACCGCCGTCGCTACCGTCGTCGCCGGACTATACGCGCCCCCGTTGCCGGGTCATTAAGCCGCTGGTCCACCTGCTAATATAACGCTGCTCTACGCGCCCGCGTGTTTACCCTTTTCCCTATTGTCGGCTCGAACCGTACTACGACGCGTGTGTACAGCACCGAGCAGGACCACGTAATTATATATATGTATACGTATGTATGTTTTGTGTGTGTGTGTGTGTGTGTGTGTGTATGTTAGAATTACGCGTGTATACGTATGTATAAAAACCCGGGGCTCGCGAACCATACATAAAACGGTCGCTTTAAGGTTAATAAAACACCGAGGCCTTTTTATTGCCCTCCGCACGCATTCGATTGTCCTCTTGAATGCGGACTGTATCAATCATCGGCGACCTTTTCGCGCGGCCCTGTTTACGAGTATACAGTGTACGAGTGTATTTGGATATAATACGCACGCGATCCAAGTGGACCCAAGAGGTGTATAAATTAACCTTGCCGCGGCAGAGGCTATCCTGCACCCTCGGCCCTTCTCCACCGTCGTCGTCCTTTCTTCGACCTGCATTCCGACCCCGTCGATAATGAAATCGGCTTGTGAGACGCGTCATGTTTATTACACGTATAATGTTATACGAGGCGTTTTGGCTATTCGTAACGTCTCATCATATACTTTGTTTACATGCATCCATTAATTCGAATTAACTCGACTCGTATTGAATCAATTCGAATCTGGATACCTGTATACATGCGCGTCTAAAACCGCATTAGTATAATACACTTTCGCCAAACCAGTTTACGTTGCAACGTTTACATGCACAGTTTAAACCGATTTTTAACTTAATTCGAATTAATCTAATTTTTCACCCATGAAAATATTAATTATTCCATTGATGGCATGATTGTAATTATTGTGATAAACTTATTATAATTATTAATTTACAGTTATTAACTATAATAGTTACCTAAATTAGTTCAGTGTTGAAACTTGAAAGTTGAATGTTTTATGTTACTATTTCATAAATATTTCGTTAATATTTCTATAAAAGTATAAAATAGGTATTTACAATTATTACAAATGATGGAATTACTAAGAATGAATTTAAGACGACAAAATAAAAGACGTATCAAACTGAGACGCTTAGTTATAAAAAAACGAAGGGACTTCAAAATTAAAATGTGTGATGACTTGAAAAAAAGGTATGTAAAGTATTATCGACAATTACTTGATAGCTGTAGTTAAGTATTAGACCTTTATTAAATGAACCACGTATAAGAAGCTTATGGATGAAAAAACGTTCTAGTGACTGGTGGTTGGAAATAATTAATTTTCAGTCTGTAACATAAAATAAGACTAGATTGAAAATGTTCGTATGACAAAGGAAACATTTGAAAAAATTGTCCAGTAATTTTCTAATAAATAAATAAATGTATTGCAAATCTGTAATTAATAGTTAATATATTAATATTAATATAATACATATTTTAGGGAGCTAACAATTCATCTTCAGCCAAATAGTTGTCCTGTAATTACAACTGATATCGAGTACAATTGGTAACTAATTAGGTTGCAGTTGTGATTTCGCATCGATCCGTTTACATGCATTTTGTACTCCCATAGTCATTTCTAATGCGTATTTCAAATGTTAATTAACTAAACCGTTTTAGGTAAACTGAATTGATTTTAAACCAAATTAACAGCTGTTTACATGCAATTAACTCTGGGAATTGGCTAATTCGAGTTAAGTTAAATTGGTTTAAACTGTGCATGTAATCGTGATAATAAAGAGTGTTAATAGTTGTTAATAAATGTTAAAGAGTGTATCGATGTAGAAATCGAATGACGAGAGGATGTTTTTTTTTTTTTATTTAAAAAAACGTCAAATATTGGGTACGTGCTCAATGTCTTCGATTAAACTGAACACGAATCGATAAAAATCTATTAAGCAACGGTGACACATATTTACTAGGTAATATGGGTCCAAATATAAATAGTTAGCTCTTGAGGTGCCATAAAGTGGGCATCGCCGTGTATATAAATTCATCCCTGAGAATTAAGAATATTTGTTCGGTAAGCCTGCATATTTAATTCAAAACTATAATTAAATTTACTTAACAGAATATTTTATACTTTTCGTTAATTCGTTGGCTACGTCCTGCGATTACATTTTATAAGTATATATACATATTTTCGTGATGCAGTGCATTAATTCCAGTTTCCATTAGTTTATTCTGTAAAATGACAAACGGTTAGTCTTTTAATTACCATTTGCAAGACCGCGCGTACAAGGTTAAATATTTACGGATCATGGGAAAATAAATTGCAATGAAATTATTATCAGTGGTAGGTAGCCCAGGTAGGTACTTGTAAATACTGCAGTGAAAGCGCGTAGGTAATGTAGAATTTCTGATAATACCTTTGGGTCTTGCGGTTTACGACCTCTGTCTCGGAAAAAGGCAATAAAAATTTATCTAAAGAAGATTAAAAAGGCAAGTGATACATTAAAAGTTTTTTGTTTTTTTTTTTCATTGTTGATGTGCGGGGTAAAGGAAATATGAAAAGTTTGTTTTTTTCGAGCATTTGCTCTTGTTGATCGAATACATCATTCTTGATCTCGTATTTATCACCACCCGTATAAAACTGCGTCGCCTTATTTCTTCTGTCCCGGTTGTTTTTACGCCCGGGGATTAAACCCGGGGCATGTTTCCATTTCGGAGATTAAAGAAATTTTATTTATGACTAGGTGCGAGTGAAGCGGCAGCGGTGGCTTCGGCACGGCGGCAGTGGCAGCGGTATATATGACGGTGGCGGCAGCAGCGGCGCCGAAAGGTAAAAGTAGAGAGATGGGCATAAGGGTCGTTTATAAATGTTTTTATTTTTTCTTTTTCCGTCTCACTCCCGTTCACCCCCGTCATTATTATTATTGCCGTATCAGAAATGTTCGCTGTATATGTGTACCCGACTCGGAAAACCGGTAGTAGCGGACGACAGTGGCCGGGGGTGTTTGTGGAAAATATATCGCTTTTCGTGCACCGTGCGCTTACGAAAAATGGCTCTATTGTCGTCCTCTTAAGAGTTTTTCTGAATAAATTATGACCGAAAAACACAAGCGGACTAATAGGGTATTGTTATTCACGTATAAATTTGTCTTTTATTTCGTTTCGTTATTTATTTCCCTCCCCCCCTCCCATCGTCTTTATTCCGGAATACGCGGAAAAGTGTATTTTGTATCGGAAATGAAACCGGGACATTCGTAACGGTTCCAAAGACGTTATGTTAAACTTAAGTATAATAGAAAAAAGAAAAAGAGAGAGAGTGAACTTTTCAATGTTCCACCCGCCGGTGATGTGCGCAGAAAAACAAGTAATGATATTCCGTTGAAAAATCAATGCATTAGTTGTAATCTTACAATATATTGTAAACTATCTACATGATTTACATAATGCGCACGGTAAAACCGTTATGTCATATATTATATAAAAATGTAAAAAAATATAATCGTACAAAAATTCGAAATGTTCCTTGATCGAAAACGTTTCGTTATCACAGTATTATCGACTTGTGTGAATACTAAACACTTAAGGTTCATTTGAACACTTCGTATATAACACAGTTTGTAAATTAATTTAAAAATCGAAATTAATTCTTCTCTCCCACCACTGATCACTGTTATAGGCGTGTGCAAACCTGCATTTCAGGGGATGACTGCAATAATTTTGGACCCTATGGCGTAGGTACATTTAATAAACGATTAAATAAACGTAACTTTAATTTTCTATTTGATATTGTGCGATATATTAATCCCAATCAATATGCTTTCCTTGAATCCAGTGTATTATTCTTAGATAGCTTCAATTATTTATGTTTTGTACCTCTGCAGTCAACTTAGCTTTTGTGTCATAAAAAGAAGTTTTCTCACGAGAATTTAGAACATTTAGTTTTAGTTTGTCCATTACGAAACACAAGGGCGTACCCAAGGAGGGGGTTTTTGGGTCCGGAACCCCATTGAAATTTCTACATACTCAGCAGTTTAATAGTAAATAGTATAATAATAGTATATAGTGTATTTTAATTTCCCATTATCATCAATATACAAAGTTTTTAGATTATATAATATATTTTATTTTTGTAAGCCTCACATTTGTGGGCCCCTAGGCAATTAAAATGTTGGGCCCTACAAAATAATTTTTTCATATATTTTTAACATTACTATCCAATAATTAAAATAAACAGCTTTAATAATAACCAACTATTATTTATAAACAAAACCGTGTTTATTGAATTATTTTATTTGCAACAAAAATCAATAAATTGTTATATTATTTCTAATTTTTTCAAAATAACTTTATTATTACTGCCTATAACGTCCACAACTTAATATATATATATATATATATATATAATTTGTCGGATCTAATATAGACCCGACAAACAGTGTTTTGTCTTATAAATTATTTGTATAGAATATTTTGCTAAAAAAAAATAACTAATTTAATATAAGTTTGCAAGGATGTGGTATATAAGTAGAAGAGGTATGGAGTGCTGTAACGGTGACGAAATATAAAAATGAAAAAACATCAAACATTAATTTTTTTAATAATTTATTAAAATTGATCCTTTAAAATTATATATATATATATATATATATCGCTAATTATGACAATATTGGTAAAAAACAATATCAATTCCTTAATGCAACTTAGTGTACAATATTTTTTGTCATCTCATCTTCGCCAACACAAACAAAACTGGATGGTGTGAGAGCACACCACGTATAATTGTCCTTGCGAAAAACATGATGTGCTCAAATCTAAGCTACAGACAGACATCGTTTGGCCTTGAAACTTATTGATAGTCATTGCAAATGCCAATCTAATTGGAAATTGAAGGCGTTTAAATTGTATTGGCATATCTATGGGTGTAATAGGGATTCGCGGTGATAATATATTTTCACCTTGGAATCTACCATTTAAAATGATGGCTTCGATAACATTTTTGATTAATTTTTTTAATGACTAATCACGTGCCGTTGCACAACCATGGTGGGTTCAAATTACGAAGCAGAATAACCGGAGATCCAACCTTGCAAATCAATAATTGTGCGGAAATCGGTCGTCTATATTATGCATTCCGTTTCATCTGTAGTAACTTTTTCATCACCGATATTTAACAATTGTTTTGAGAATCTTCCGCACACAGCTTTTTTTGATTAAATCGCAAGTATCAAAATCGTTCGTTCTCTATTTTTACGTTCATGTCAACCATGAATTGTTGACAAAGCTCACGATATCGTAGAATAACGTTGTCCTGATCACGTCTAATCATCAACCGATATGGATAAAAATCCTTCGAACTAACATACTTGTTTGTTTTGGCACCTGTTGCGGGTTCTTGTTGCTTAATATTTATGCAATACCCGTAATTTAATACCAAAAAAATAAAATATATTATATATTTATATATTTTTTTAAATAGATTTCATAATGACTTTTATCCCGTAAATTTGTAAAGAAAATACATGTATTATTAAATAGAAGAAAATATAATTTTCCGTTTACACAGGGCCCCTTAAATGAGTGAGGCCCTAGACGTGCACCTACTCCGCCTAATGAGTAATCCAGCACTGCATACTATAGTATATTTACAGTAATTTTTGGGTATTGACTTAAACTATAGTTATAATTAGAGAACAGATAAAATAAAAATTTTGGACCCCTCCCCCACATAAAAAATTCCCGAGTACGCTCCTGACGAGACACCATTTATCTTTTACCAGATATTTTAGAGTAGATTACATTTCATTTGGGCAACATCAGTTATAATACAGGCCCGTTACTCTTGGACTTAAATCGTAGGGCCCTATTTAAAACATTTCAAGGGGTGCCCAGACACATCCGGCACCCTCCCCCACCATGTGCACGCCTATGATCGTTGCAGTTGTTATACATATTGTACACATCGTGCTCGACGTGTTAGATTTCACGTGTGCCGCCGGAACAGAGAAATAATACATCGTTAAATATTTTACGACAATTAATGACGTACTCGGCATAATGTATGCGCGACTCCTCGGTATCGATCGGTTACACAAACGAATTTCCATTTGTCATTGTAATTTAATTGAAACTCGTGTTCGTCGGGCAAAAAAAAACAAATTGTCCAGAATCGTTTTTCAGACGCGTCAACGCTACGTGAACGATTCTAACTTTTCGCTGCGAAAATGAATAATTGAGAAATATGAAACGGTTTTCTAGGAACCGTAAATTGAAACACAACACAGGACCCGGGCACCATTAATTGGCTGTTGAACAATCATCTCGCCTGGCTCGTCTCCGCGCGAGATGCACGTTCTGTTGTATTATTACTATTATTATTATGACCTACCGTGAAATATAACAATATTATGATAATATTCGAGCAACAGTGTTAACTATAATGTCAAATTATATTACGTTATGGTAATACTATTGTAATATTACATTTGTACCGCTCAAATTTTCAGCGCAATTGTTCTTCGTCGAAATGCCTACGTGACAACATTTTTGTTAAATATTTTTTAAAACGGCCGAACGCCGATTTCTAGTTATTAAACTGTTGTAGAAATAAATTTTCTAGAAAAAAAAAAATCAACGATTCACCTCCACGAAAGCTGCATTGTAGAAAACGTAATTGTGGTAATACCACTCACGTTATTCGTTTGGAACCTATACATGTATTCTGCAATAATTGTATTAGATATCATACAAAACGCTAAATTAGGATGTTAGGAAAAACGTTTTTACCCTTATGTACGTAGAGCGAAAGATAAAATTTATTGCGTACTAAATTTTCAAATTTTACGATAAAACGATTCAGATGATTTAGTTTTCAGTCGAGCAATTTGAATAGTATCTTTGAAATAATCATTTACAGTTTAACTCGGTACGTAAATAAGTGCTTCATGGAGGGGGGGAGGTGGAGGCGATTAACTTTCTTCAAAATTATTAAGGTTTGTACAATAAAGTTGTATATACCGTACCAATATGTTGATTCGTGGTTATCACAAAACGGATTTTTTTTGGGAGCCATCTCTCTTACCACTCTCCTAAATTACGTGCCTGATTTTAACAGAATAAATTTTTATATATATATATATATATATTCATAACATTTGTTGATGTAATATATCTATAAATAAACTTAGGAAACACTTCAAAAGCACACGGCGTTCTATACACAAAATCATAATAAACAATGGCATACGATGCGTTGATTTTAGATTTATCACATATACCATATGTACAAGTTAGAAAAACAATAAATATATATGTACAAGTTTAGAATATCTCGTATCCCCGTTTTATCTGTCCGTTACTTACCGGTAAATATAGTTACTAAATAATTGAAAAATAGATAATTGTATGAATAGTGCAATTCAAAGTAAATATTCAATGGCAGCCAGAATGAAAAACATCGAATAAAAAAAATTCAAATACGAATATTTAATACACATTCACGTTAGAACACGATAGTTAATAGTTTAATTACAAATCAAGATAATTCATTAAGTTATGCTTCTGAACACATGAACATGTACAAGTTACTGAACTGTTTTTAAATCGTACATGGAATATTATGGTGCATTGTTTAAAATATGAACCGGAAATTCTGTACACTCGCAAAGTAGGTAACTCCTTTTAATAAATTGTATTCGTCTTATAACCGTACAAGGTTTACTCGGTTTCTAATCGGTAACCAAAAAACATTTCGTTGCGTACAAATATGCACATCTTACACTATTGTATTGAAATATTGTATATTTAATGGTCGTACCATACGACACACGTCATTATGTGCACACTGGATCGAACGGCCGTTGTAAATATATCGAACGGCAAACGCAATCGCATGCATTCGAGACCACGGCGATCGTTTATAAATTATCCTGGAAGGTACACACCGTAGCGATAATAAACTGGAAGTAAGTGATATTTTATCCGAATCGACATAAATTCCGCTCCTGTTCACCACATGGTCTGAAACACAGTGGGTATCATTATTATGTGATGTAAATTAAACCTCTAATTTTTTTTTTTTTTTTTTAATTTTAATAGATTATGGTATTATATGATTACACGATTTTTATCGGAACGGTTAGGTATTTAAAATGTATCTATAAATATGTTACCCTTCGGATTACATAAGAACCAGTTTTAGTCACGCGATAACCAGGTAAATGTCTGAATGAATTTATAACACGAGATGCCTCCACGCTGGCAAATCGGTCGCACATCACAGAACGACAATGGGATTGTTTTTAATAATGTCTTCTTCACATTCGACGTCAGTTTAAGAACCCGTGCGACTTAGCATAACCTATTGTCTACGTATTGTGCTTTATAATATTACTACACTTTTTTTTCGGAACAGTTTTATCAAGATATTCGGAAAATTTAACGTTTTGGTTGCGGCGAGTATTCCGAAATATTTTATGACCCTTTTGAAATCAAAACAATATTTCAACAGTTTGTTCAGAAGTAAGAAAACAATAATGGAAACTAGTAACAAAATATATTAATAGTACCTGTTTAAAAACAATAGTAAGTATTACCCGGCATAATTATTAATATTCATCGGCAATGAACAATGTATAATTTTTTATCAGATCCTAAAGTTTTGACTTTACATGTTCATAAAAATATTACTCAACGTGCATATAAGAACACCATGTTTACAAAAAAAAAAAATGTATATTTTTTCAACGAACAAATCAAAGATAAAATCGAATAGTTTTCGTGTTACCACAAAACACACAATAGACAATCATGGGTAACATCGTATTCATTCTTCCGAACACATATAAAATACCTTAAACACGGAATTTTTCGGTGTGGATCAACCCCAACCGAAGTTGGTATCAGGCCCGGCTTAAGGTGTTTAAACAAAAATAGGCGAAATTTAGTTTTTTTAATATTTACGTGTAAATATTTTATCAAATATTTTTTTTTTTATATACATAAAAATTGTCCAGAAAAAATGCCACCCTAGGCGTGGGCCTATTTCGCCTACCCCTTGAGCCGGGCTTGGTTGGGATTATTGCTGTCATCACGATGCACAGGCTGTGAATCAAAATGATTTAGCTAATGAGAGTCTCGTTCCATTTCAAGCTTTCAATTGCTCCGTACATGTTATTATAATTTATTTTTATTTTTCTATATATTTTTTTCTAATATTAATCCGTCTAATTATGTTGTGGTGACGTATGCATGAGACTCATGCTTGATTTATATATATGCTCAACATCTGTTTATTATTAGATTATTCGGACTCTTCTACGAACTGTTCCTGTGTCACGAGAAATCTTTTAATTGAGATTTACAATTCCCACAAAACGAAAATCATTAAAACGAGAAAAATACATTTTCTCACTTGTCTAGAGTTGAGGTGAATCAGTGGCTTCTTGTTCATAATTTACGGTTATATTTTTGCCAATTTATATTATCTCTTCAGATCATCTAATTGTATTTTTTCTTCAAACATGTGTCTTGTTTTTTTTTTTTTTTGTTAGTTATTGATTTACAGAGCAATTGTGTGATATCTTAAATAATTCATTAATGTAATTAAAATGTGATGCAAATAGCACCTAGAAGTACCAATTACAGGTACTTGGCGTGTAAAAATATTTTACTACATATATACATTTGAAATGCCTGATTTATATTTCATTTTATTGGAAATATTTACAATATAAGCTGTAGTGTCACAAATTAATATTAATTGTTATAAAAACGATTTAAAAACATCGCGTCTACACGGTAAATCGCATCCAAAGAAGTCAACAACCCCCGAAGAAGTGCACATCTGTTGTCGAGTCTCTCGTCGAGCTGCCAGAACGAACCCGCGCGTACCTCGAGATGAGGGTTAGGTCACACGATTTCGGACTCCCGTCTGTTTCTCCGACGACACCGTAGGCCCCGTCGGATTCTACCTCAGTTGATTTTGGTGCGGGAGCTCAGCACGCGAAGCATCCGTACCATCTATGTTATCAAGGGTCGTTGGTGGGACATGCCTAAGCGGAGGCAAGTGACCCCCACCCGTCCACCGTGTTAGTTCAGGGCCTCCATCACCGCCCAGCCACTGGTGGTTACCGTGTAAATACGAACCCCCGAGTTCGAGGGACGGCGGAACCTCGGACCCACCAGCCCGACAGGTTCGGAGTAAACTATGATCGCCGGAAGGCCTTGGGGCACGACCAGCATTTTACGTTTAACGACACTCGTCGACGGAAACCGCTGTCCCGTGTAACGCAGGTTAACCGTTGGGGCAGACGTATTCAATTTATCCCTCCCCCCACAGAGGTAATTACCGCTATCCACTACCTGCGGACCTGCTCCAGTCGCGTGAACCAACGCGGCCGTCTCCAGCTACAATCTAAGCAGCGGCTACAGATTGCGTCTATACACTATATATGTACCTATACACTATGTACAGTACGATCACGAAACAAATGTTAGTTATAAACATTCGTATGTTTGTGCCATTAAACTTTAAAAAATATTGCAATCGTCTTGAACACAACTGTATCTCGTAATATTTAATAGTTAATATTTTCAACAATGTGTTCGGGCGATCACAATTTTTTTAACAAACATTTTTTGAGATTATTGTCCAATATTCATCATATGCACCGCTTATACTCGTAAATCTGTATTATCTCCAAACAAAATTAATGATAAAGTAATCAGAAAAATTTTAAAATACCATTATTCGAGTGGTTATTAATATTATCACATTAATTATTTATTTTACAGTTTAATCGTTTTTGAACTCATTACCTTACCCATCGAATACCCATGTATACAATTGTTCTGTAACAATAAAATCTATGGCCGCGCTATATGAAAGTATAAGACTAAAAGTCATTGAACCACTAGCTAGGTACCTGATACCGTAACGCGTATTTAATATTCGTAAAATGTAGCATAGCAATTGTTTTAAAATAAATGTATTTGGAAGTGTATTTTCGATCAACTGCAAACATGTATACCTACATATATAGTATACATGTATACTATTAGTGTATAATGTAGCAAATATGTAATTCGGGTAGATACGCATTCCGTAACCTACATACGAAAAACTCATTAAAAAAAATTACGTAATGACGATTATCATTATAGATCGTATACATTTTTATGTGTATAGTTGTTATTATTATTTTTTTTTTCTTACTTGAATGTGCAATAATGGATGCACATGATATGAACAGGAAAAGCATTAAAATTGTATTTCCACGTTTAAGTAGGTACCTATTACAGATTAATGATAACGATAAGCGACTATTCGGGGGATTCATTATTTTGAAAATAAGTTGAATAAATGTTAAATGTATTTATTATATGAACGTAATGAGTTTCGTTTTGTATTCTGATAATAATTGGGTCCCTGTAGTTCTCACAAAAATCGTTTCCGGAACAATTATTTAATTTTTTTTTTTTTTTTCGAATTCTTTGGTTCACTTACAATCACCGTATACATAACAATATTGAACGATAAATTGTTATCATAATTTGGTCTAATGAAAATTACCTGTTATTACGTAATAATTTAATACATTTTTATTGTTAAATACAGTTTAATAATATTTTATTCCGAGAATAAAAAAAAAATATTATAAAATTCACTGTTGCATGTTATTATTAAAATATTTTCATACAAACGTATTACCATATACATTTAATATGACTGTATTAAATGGCTTATTGTTAAATTATTTGATCAGATAAGATAAAAACTGATACAATGCCAATGGGCAATGGAAATTTAGTGTGCATTATGTAATATTTCGTAAAATATGTGTACTCCTATAAATAACACTACGATACTTTTGATCTAATTCCATACCACACGCACATTTTTTTTTTTTTTTTTATTATAATCATTAATTCAAACATCCGTTTATTTACATTTTTCTCCTGATATTCGTAATTGCACCATTGGAACCTATGTACAAATCTAAATGGAAATATTTTTCTAGAATTTCAATTTACATTTACTCCATTACTTGCCTTATGGTTTATTGCAGTTATGAACAATTGATGGGTTAGTGAAGTAGATATGAGTGACGTTAAAATCGATAAAAATGCATACGCCTACCAATTGTGCACCATTCAAACTATTTCTATGTATTTCAGCTATGTTTGCTGTTCAATAGCTCTTCAAGTAAAATTGTGCTCCATATAGATCCTTAGCCAGATATTTCGGAAAAAAAACGATTTTTGTTCGAGAATTTTAACGCGAGATGAAAGTCATTGCATCGCGAGAATAGAACGTTGCGATTAACAGTTTCGGTAGAGGGGAGGAGAAGGAGGAACGCCAATCGCTAACGTTTTTCGAGTGTTGACCGATTTCGCACGTCACAATAATCGCTCGACAACATTATGTAACACAAATACACCGGTGCAGCGCAATTAAAATAACAACATATGCATTATCCGATACGGGAGAATATACCGTGCACACGTGTATGTGGTGTACAGTGTGCGCGCGATCGCAATCGCCGAATTCTTGTGTTCCGGGTAGATATAAAGTATGACACGACGATAAGCGCCGCCGGACGCAGAGGGACACACCACGCACCACGACTGCACAGCCAACCCGTTGCTGCAGCTGGTGCGCCAAATGTATACGCAACTGTTGCGGACAGGGCCGATGGCACGTCCTACATTATATAGTCCGCCGGTAGTTTTGGACATCGTGCCTACCGCATTTGAATACCACGCGTGCCAGGCACTAGGTGAACAAATATCACGGAAATATTACCGTAAGTACTACTTATCTCTCTCCGTACGACGTGCGCGCGTACAAATATTACGATATATTCGAAGTACAGAGGCGTACGCGCGATAGTATAGTAGTTGCTGGCGCCACCGACACGATTCTTTTGGCGAATTCGAAACATCGAACATTACAATACTATGCCCACACGTTTACCGTCAATGCGCACGCTAGACCTGATAGGATCCCGTACGCGAAACTCGTTAAACATATTATACGCACGTGTGGTGAACTCGTTTCGATAACGTGATTTCACTGCGGCGAAAAACCGTTCGCGCGTGCCGCGATTACTTTTTTACGCAACACTATACCGACGATTGTGTGTTTCGTATTTCTTACGAAACGCACGCAAAATATTGTACGTTCAGGCGCGTGCATCCAAAGGGGTCCAACCTCCAACCTCGACGGACATTTTCCCGTGGCCGCCAATAAATTGTAATCCTTTAGGATTAAAATGTAAACAAAACGCTCTCGATCAGAATTGATAGGAGGTAGTTTTTTTTTTTTTTTTTGATATCTTAAACGTACGCAAACTTTTTTAAAACCCGTACCTGTTATACCGTAAAAGTAAATCGTGCACGCATTCAGTGCCGTAATTCGAGGGAGGGGGCATCTAGTGCATATGTCACAGTCTAGAATTTAGCCATTCTAAATTCGACGACACACCGTCAAAATACAAATACTCATTTAATAAGACCGTTGACTTGTTGTTAATCAAAAAAATACACGGGTACAAATAATTATATTTTTGGACCGGTTTGACGTGCTCTTCTCGTCGCTTGGTAAAACGAGCCGCCAATTCAATAAGAGCCGACTGCTCCACTCCGGAAAAAACTGAAATGACATCACTGCGAGTAGGTATACAACGCATTATCGCCACCACACACTCATATGTATATACGTTTTATATTATATTCGACGTGCGATACGTTCAACGAGCACACTTCGGCGCGCACACATCGACCGAAGCTCGATACAATGATACGAACTTGATATAATAGAGGCGGCGGCGGATCTCTAGGCACTAGCTTTTGTAATCCGATGACCCTTTTTATGTACAAATGTCTTCTCGTTACATGGCCCTCTCCCCCTACACACACGCCGCCGCCGATGTCTATGCTCCGCGCGCGTAACATCGCCGTCCGGGCGGCCCGTATGCCCGAGCGGACACGCGCGCGGTGCTCGAATTGAATTCGCTCGAGTGCGAAAAGCTCTGTCTCATGCATTTTACAACTGTTGTTATTATCATTTAATTAAAATCCTCTGAACTCGCTGTTCTTCCTTCGTCTGTTTGACACACGAACACACTCGTACGCGCACGCACACACATATATATATATATATATATATATGTGTGTGTGTGTGTGTGTAAGTAAGTGTACGTGTGCGTGTAACCTTTTCCAGGGACGATCGGGGAGCGGAGAAGGACGGCGATGATGCGAGACCGTCCGATGTGTATAATATAGGCGCAAGAGAAAGAGCCGCCGACAAAAACCGAGCTGCTGCGAAT
The DNA here is from genome assembly GCF_003268045.1 of Sipha flava. Lineage (NCBI taxonomy): Eukaryota > Metazoa > Arthropoda > Insecta > Hemiptera > Aphididae > Sipha > Sipha flava. The sequence continues at coordinate 227,953 of NW_020272875.1, forward strand.
CCGGCTGTTTTTGACGTTATCGAACATCGCCTCCCCCCCCGGACTTGCCTCTGTTGACGTGCAACGTACTTATTTGCATACATTTATAAATATATGACGTACATGAACACCGTACGCGTATTGTTTACGAACGGAATATAAATAATAAACGAATGTGCCGAAAAGTTACGGCCAAAAAAAGATGAATTATTATATATTTGCCTTAGTCGTTGTACGCTGTTAGTGTACGCGTGTGCGATACGCTTTTTTCGTCGAGTTATCCGCACAAAAATCGCAGTACGTATCGTATTCGTATCGAAATTATTTCATAATTGACACGGTCATATAGTACAGGAAGTAATGCGCGTACGGAGTTTGACTGCGATCAAATTTATTTCCGCGAGAACATAATAGGTATGTTTTCACAATGGTTAATGGTCATAATGCGCTGTACCCAATTGTGATATAAGATCGCTAAAATCAACTGCACGTGACCAGGTCCATAACTATAATATTTTGTCGATTTGGCAGACTGTAGGCCACTCTGCAGAAGCGAGAAGCACTGAACGAACCTAATGATTCGTGTTTAATAGCTATGTTTGTATGCTATGAATGCACCGACCGGAATGCTATACTGGCCTAAGAAATTTAAAAATTTCTCGTATTCTGAATCGGTTGGTCTCGTACAATGTACCGACGAATATTTACCAATAGTATTAAGACACGGTATTTCAACCAAACGCGTCTTAAACTATACATATACCGCGATGTGTTGGTACATGAATCGATAAATGAATCGGATTACATAGATTTGTTAAGCACGGTAGTGTTTTCTACATTGTAGAATGTATATGAATTAACTAGAATACCGATTTTAATCAAGGGCGCATTTGAGTTGAGGTCAATGAGGGGGGGGGGGCAAAACTAATTTTTCTTCAATATAAACTTAAAAATAATTTACAGTTCATTACCTACAGCTCTAGTTTCTGTTATAATGATAAGTCTATCATAGTAATTTATATTCTTAATTATTTATACATTACATTTTTTAAATAAATCAATGTATTATATTCAAAAAAAAAATACGAGTAATAGGAGTGAATACCCTCTTCACCCCATCCTCAAATACGCCCTTGATTTTAATAATGTAGTTCTAGAATTATAGTCGTCGGTTTATTTACAAAGAAAAACGAGATAAAAATTGTTACTAGTTACTGTCAACACATAACTTTTAGAAAAATCAAATCTCGAATATGTTTCGGGTTTAGGGTGCTGGATTTAATCGGGTGTTCAAACACCAGAATAATAAATCTAAATAAACTTTTAGGTGTTAATAACCGTTATTATTCGGGATAATATTGGTTAATAAGGGTGTTAACATTCTAAAAAAAAAATCACAACTTTTTATTGAAATCTAATTCTCTCCCCTTTCCCAACCAAAAAAAAAAAAAGTTAATTCGAAAAAAATTATTTATGCTTATAACTTATAAAATATAATTTTCTAACAGGAATGCACAACATTTTAGACCAAGCTCGGTTAGTGAAGTACGGTAGTTATTTAGTTTTAGAAACTACAAGAATTAAGACTATGGTAAATTAATTAGGCATCTATTTATTTTATGGTGGAGAATTGTATTAGAGTCCTTGTCACTTTTATAAATCTATAATGAACCTATAATATTATTAGCTATAATTTTCATGAATTTTCTAAGTTTCCATATATTTACATGTTTATTATTTTAAACATAAATAAGTGTTGATCCAAACGGTCAAATAAATTCCAGTTATTAGTAAAAATATATATTTTTAAATAATACTTATACTTTAATCATTTTATTGAGAAGAATCCTAATTATGTATTTGATAGATATAAATAGAAAATAGGTACAAAAACTGTTGTTTTTTATTTTTTTTTTTACAACATTTCTATTACTTAATTAACAAATGTTACATTAAATAATGCTTAATTGTAATAAATTATAAATATTTGTATTTTACAGTAGGTAGCTGTAATAAGACAATTACTGAAGTAACAGGAAACTGTGAGTAACACAGCATAGGTAAATAAATCAATAACAGCATAAATTCATTACTTAAATTCAATTTAATTATTATTGGAATTAAATTTATGATTATTTTTTATCATCAGGATGCTTTCTAGCATATCTATTTTTAATGAACTTCTTAGACCTGAAAATTTACGTTCAACAGATTCCTGCCATAAAACAAAAAATAATTAATAAAACAAAAATAATTGTTGTCTAATTAAAAATAAAACTTATAAGACTAATAAAAGTATAAAACCTATGTTGCAACTACTGCCAATACACCCATTGCCAATTTATGCAGTTCTGGTTTACTTTTTATTAAAGTACTCCTATATTCCATCACATTAATTGATTGATGAAGCCTAGGAATATTTATTATCAAAATGATTTATAATATGTCTAATGGTAGTTACATCAGACATTTAATTCAAATATTGAGATGAAAACTTGAATCTATATCCGAAGCTAAACAAATAATTTAGTATTGTTTAGTTTAATCAGAATCAATTAATGATTGTAATAGATTTTATTGTCAAGAAAATATTTATTGAATTTACGTATAATTAAATGTAAAAAGTTTCTCGAACTAACCACAATAAATACATACGAAATGATATATCACATGAAGATTGTGAAAAAGAGCAAATGGTTTCGGGTTAATCATAATGTTTTATTCGGGTTTCGGTTAATTCGGGTGTTTTGAAAAAAAAAATCGTTCGGGTTATATGGGGTTTTGGATTTTTTAGGGGTTTTTAGGGGCGTTACGGGTTAATTCGGGCGCAAGGCCCTGATGTTTTTACTATGCCTGCCAATACGTGGTAAATCCTCGAGGGATACAATGATGTGGCTACGGATAACACGTACGTCGTGCGGACGTGAAACCACATCATCAGGAAAGTGTGCAAGAGGGGAGGGAGGGAGTACAAACGTAAGGTTCGACCGGCCGGCTCGTCTTAAGAAATCCTATGCACTAATAATGTTTGTACGGTAACGCACGCGGATCAGTAGCTTTGAATATCGTCATTCACAGCATTCGAAAACCATTTAAACCGACCGCGAAAAATGTTTTTCTCTTTGTACGAATCAAAATTGCTGTACGTACACATAATAATAGCGTAAGGAAAACGTCGTGGAAAAACATATTATATTAAGTTCGTCACGGCGAACGCGAGCGCGGCGCTGAATTATTGTACGACGACGGAGTTTTGACGAAAAAGAAATGTGGCAATCGATGTAAAAACCGGGCCACATAGTTGCGCATGTCGCGACCCTCCCCCCCTCCTTACCGCCGCCGTTAGACCGCCGCCGCCACCCGTCCCGTGCACGTCGTCTGACCCGCCCGCGCGCCCGACGACGACCAAGGCGATTCCGCGTCTGCATCGGCGTTACGTCTATCGCGTGTAGTATATTTGTGCGCATCGCCGCGGCCACTGACACCGCACGACGATCGGGTGCCGGGTTCCTGCACCGTTCGTTCGCGTTTTCATTGATACGATATCAATCCTTGCTCGCGAGCACAGGTACGAGCAGTGTACTTGACGTTGCCAGGATTTTCATCCCGTTCCGACCGCCTGTGTTTGCAGCGCTGCGCTGTCGCGCACGTAAAGAAGGATAAGATAAAACAAAAAAAAACACAATTTTTTCACTTCAGGTGTGCGAACGATTTACGAACGCGGCACACACAGCTACCTATGTATACCGCAAATACCCGACACTCGTCCCGTCGTTATGATAACAACAATAATATTTCATACGCGGCTAGGTTTGGAGCTTTGTGCGAGCCCGTGGGCTGTCGTTGAGTTTTAAAAACGGCCAACGTTCGTCAAACCATGATACGTTTTTTCTTGTGGTTTTTTTTTCTCCCAGTCTCTTGCAAACCATACAAGTCCGTTAAAAAAAAAAAAAAAAAATTATCACTCTGTTTTACAATGGGAATTTATTGGACGTGTTTATATTATTACTGTCCATAAATGTATTTCCGAAAACTAGAAAACTCGACATTCGAAACGTAGGTAATAAACCAAAAATAAAAATGTTTCTAACGAATCTATTAAAAAAAAAAAAAAATTATTATAAATACAATAAGCGTGAGAAATTATACGTATGCGTTTAATACATAATAATATACTTCTACCGAAAACGACTGATATTGAATTGTATAATCCATTTATCTCAAAATCTCATACTAATAAAATGGTACGTTAAATATATATATGTACATATATTCTTACAAAATGGTTGCTAATATACGTTATATGACTACCATCAAAATATAATAGTTGATCGTACGAATGCCTTTTACTATGTATGGACACGTGATAACGTATCATCATACGTGTATCATTATCGTTAAGATTAGTTAATACACAAGTACTAATGCTAGTACACATCCGTGTGTCATTATCTGGCCGTTGATCAGAAATTACTTAACATAAGATAAATGTGTTCGATATCAATAATTACTACGCGCGGCAGCAGTTACCGCATGGTAGTTTATCTCTCCCCTCTCCCCGACCGAAAAACCAGTTTCATCATCACTCGAGTTACCACCGCGGTGATGTATAAAATAAAACCGTAAAACAACCGGAAAAAAAAAAACTATTAATAAAAAAACAATGTCCCGATGACCGATTTCAATAATCGAGTCGATCGCACGTGCACGAAACCGTCTGGATTACGGATGGTCAATTTTGTCAATTTGGTTAACATGTATCACGCGACGTTACCACGTTACTGTGAAGCATCGAAGACACGCAGAACACAAGATCATTCGGAACACGTTCGCGGAGGGATAAACGGCAGGGCGCGGTGCATTTCATAATTTAGTGTACGCGTGGAAACCGAAATGAGAGAGACACGGAAAAGGAAAGTGTTACGATGCCGAACGGAAAACATTAGAAACATTTAATGTTGCTCATTCAGCCGTGATCTCGTCTAAAAGGATTGCCGGATGCTAAAAAGAAATACTGGAAAGTTTCTACAATAACCGTTGACAAACTCGCTAGACGAACGGCACGCGAAGTAAAAGCAAAAACGCCATTTATATCCATAACGGTGACCCTCTTTCGATGTTTTCCAAACGAAATTACGTGTTAAACTGGATCTGGAAACAAGAGAAACTTTTTTTTTCCTTCTATTTAACATTAATAATAAGTATTATAATATTATAGATGTATACATAAAAGACAAATAAAGTTTTGCTCACAAGTACACCGAAAACCCGAGGAACGGAATTTCTTTTTAAAAATATAATGAACTCCGACATAATTAAATCAGCCGAACCGAATAAGTATCACTCGAGTGTATAGATTTTTCACAAAAAAAAAAAAAAAGTATGAATAAATAATAAACTGAAAATATAAATAATAAAACTGTGAACTTTTACTTGTTGAAAAAAAACTTATCTAATTAAATTGTCATTTTATTAATGATTAGGATGTATACATTCGTCCAGAATATAATTATAAAAATAATAATAACAATAATAATAATTGGTTGATGGAACTTTTTGCATTATACGATTTTAAAACTAAACATTTTCAAGGTTTTGAAAGTTATTGAAATGTACTTACTACAGGTACAATGAAGAAAATACATGTTTAATCCATGAAAACATAATTAGGTACCATACGATTTCTATTTTGATGAAAATTAAAACTACATACACATATTATCCGAACAGTTTATAATCAGTCGAACATTGTAGATTTAATCGTTTGCAGTCATAACCGTTTTAATATTTCTTTCGAGTTTTAAGGTAACAGCGAAGTTTTCGACCAACATAACCATAATAACATTATAGTAATCTATATTACATTCGTATAATGTACGAGAGCAATGGTTTTCACTAGTTAAATTTTCAATCGACGCGTGGCAATACGGTGTTATTCAGTATCAGTCGCGCAATTCTGTTCCATTACGATAACCGTCCGGGTGCGGGAAAGTTTGAAAACAAGTGATCGCGCGTGACACGCCCATACATACAGTGCACTGCCCAAACGACAGCGGTTCAAAACGAGAAAAACAAACGCGAACAGACTCGTAACTCGCCGAGCTTACGTTTTCGATTGCTATCGCGAACGAAACGATTCATGTTCGCGCGCGTAACAAATCGAACGAAACGGTCGACGAGACGTGCGCGGCGTTAAACCGGTGCGCCGTGTCCCGTGCGGATTCGATATTGTCGCGGTGCCGGACACGTGGTTTATCCGTTTTGCGGTTTTTGAACAGCGGTCGAACGGTGCAGAACGGTCCGGCCATGGCGATACGGTCGCCTAACTCGAGAACACATTACTACCCCTAGGCGGGGGATGCGCCGAGAGCATGATTGGGATATCGGAAAATGGACGTTTTCGACGTGCACCCGCGGTCGATTCGGACCGGGACGAATGCGGTTTCTCGCGACCCTGCACGGACGCGTTAAAGGCACTGCACGGCATAAAATTGGCGCAGAATCAACAGTTCGACGTGCAAATGATCAATTCGTCGGACACGCATCGGGTTTCCGATCATCGTGTGCGCGCGTGTACCGCATAGCGACGGGATCGCGTAGCGGCGTGGAACGACGATTAGACTGCGGTAACGGTGTTTAGTAGTTGCGCGGGTACATGGACGGCGGGCAGGGTGTCGGGTGGCTGGTTAAAAATCGAACTACGACGACGACGACGACGACGACGACGACGCCGCCACCGTTATCGGGTCATCCCGTTTTGCGGTGCGGAGAATAAACCGGGAAAAAATCTCTCTCGCAACGTTCAACCCCGCCACTGTTCCGTCAATCCGCCCCTATATCCGCTCGCCGAAAACGTCCCTGCCGGCGCTAGTCTGCGTATCCTTACCACCCACGGCGGGCGCGCCGCGGTGGAGGGCGTTGGCAACGGTCGCCTCCACCATGCCGCTGACCGTCGTGATGTGGCGGCGGGTGCGTAGGGCAGCGCGATCGCGGGAGGGGCACGCGAAAAAACGGCGACCGTCGGGGGTACTGCGCGGGCAGGGGGAATGTCGAGAGGTAGCGTGGGGGGGCACCGGTTACGACGGCAGCCCGGTAGGATGGAGGGGCGGCGAGAGGAGCGCGTCGGCGGACGGGACGACGGTGGCGCGCGCGGGACGAAACGTACACGGCGAAATGCCGATAATAGGATGGCCCGGGTTTTTTCGTCCGCCCGTTCTTTAGCACTCCGCCGACGTGGCACGCCGCGCTCCCCGTGTCGGACCGTCGCTGCTGCCCCGCCGCCCGACGGTTAGCGCACACACTCTGCGTACCTCCCCACGTCTGCCCGAGACACGTACGAGCGCGTTCGAACGCGGGTGAGACGACGACGCGAGCCCGTGCGTGTAAAACATTTTCTGCGCGAACCCGACGAAGACGACGGGAAAAACGCGAAAGGGACGACACCGCGTAACACGCGTCGGAGAGTTACCCGGACGGTTCCGCACCCGGGGACGCCGGGACGCGCTCCGAACGCTGACGACGTTTTGACACGCGTCGACGTGCAGCCCCGCGTCAGTGGAGCTCGAAGTCCCGGGAAGTCCCTCGGTCGGACGTAAAATATCTCGTAAGCATGCCACGGCATCCAAGCGTCGGCCCCGCGGTACGGAGGGAGCAGGGTGAGGTAATGGTTTTTACCGGGAAAAAATATTAAGTTTAAATTGTTGTTGCGTGGCCATCGTACGGCGTCCGATCATCGGCCCGAAACGAAGCGTACCCGTCCCAGATTTTCGTCCGACCCAAACGCAGGGCTCGGCGTCACCGACCCGAGCGTACAACGGCGCGGTACGACGAACGCGCTATACGGACGCGCCGAAAGTATAAACCAATTTTATAAACCAATTATATATTCTACATATAAATTCTCATGTATACATAGGTGTACCCACTGCAGACGGTTCTGTGCCACGAGCTTTAGATGGGGAATAAAACATTCGTTTTAAACGATTCGCACTGAATAATAAAACGACCGCGGAGAAGATATCTATTTGAATAATTGTATACGCATTACGCTCATGGAACTCGGACTCGACTGCTGACTTGTAATCATTTCGGTTGCGTGTACTCGTTCTTGGAAATGAATTGGACTCGGCGCATGCGTTCGCATCGACTTTCCTCCCGTTAATAATTGTATTTATAATTCTTCTAAATTCTTCCAATAACGCGGAAGTGTTTAAAAGCCTACCGTTGACTTCATTTGTTATATGTTGATTTTACGAGCAAATTTTAACAACAATTAATATAGATTTTTTTTTTAATAATAATAAATCGTAAGTGTTCAGTTAATTAAGAAATAAAAATGATGGATGTATAATATTTTCATTTTCACATCAGTTTCAATAAAAATTGGAATAAGTACCATCGTTAATAATTAATAAAATTTGCAGTTTTCTTCGCGTAATAACGTTAAAAATGTAATAAACATTTGAAAAGATTGATCGACTGTTTATTATTCCACTAAAGTAATAAATATAGTAATTAAGACGTGTTATTTGTTTGTTGTCATCTCATAGGTCGTATAACAGCGTACGGCACGTTAACTTATTAATATAATAAATATACAGCGTTTGTGCTTCACTCGTTTTGTATAGGAATGCTCTTTTTTTAGAATCAAACCGCATCACATAACGACGTGTTAGGTCATTAGGGAGCTGAAGGTTTCTTCTCTTGGAAAAAATAAAAATAAAATCGTTGGCCATAAACACGTATCATTATTTTCCAGGTCGTTCGAGTATTTAAAAATGGAAAACTTTGCACGTAGACGGCCAAAAAATATGATTTATCGAAAACGGGTGTGTGTATAATATATTTAGTATGCAAACAATTCCTGGACAAACTCTATATATACAATGGAAACTGTCGGTGTATATATTTATATATGTACGTGTACATAGGTGTAACAAAGTCAAGAGTCCTGGGGGACGCATTTCCTTATCACGGTCTGTCCCCCGAGCAATAAATATAGGGATACACTTTATAAAATAACTGTATAACGTTTTTTTTTTTTTTTTTTTTTTTTTTTTTCGGAAAAAATTATGTATATTTAAAAAAAATGTTATCATTGTATTTTCCAGGTTAATGATCATGTTCAAGGCGATTTACTAGTTTGTATAAATATCTTGTACGCGTATAGGTATAACTCGGTAATTCTTGGCCGTAATGAATTGACCTTTATTTATTTATCGTTTTTATTATTGACCATATAATGTCTACGTATTACGTAGTATTACACTATCGAGTTCGCAACCTTCAATGACATTCTACTATTATTAAGTTGACTCGATAAAATCGTTAAATAATTATTTTGGGCTATTTTAAACTCGACATTTTGGCAACGATAAATTAATTAGTAGGTATGCATATCCGTACTATCTAAACGGAAATTGATCGCTATCCGGCGAATCAAGGTTTTTGGAAAACATTTTAGTTCCAAGACCCGTACAATACTAAATACGCGGCTGCGTGTCAGTAAAGTACACGTAAACAATCGAATATTTGTGATGTCGAATTTAATTTTTTTCCAGTAATCTGTTTAAAGCGTACTACGTTTTTGGGTAGAATGATTAATGTATTAAAAACAATATAACGTACTACCGCGTATGTAAATACACTAAATAATAAATATGAAAACATTTAATTTACGTCGAGCACTAACGGCGCACATGTACACATTCATAAAAATGTATACGTTGTGATAACACCGCGTACAATGTGAGCTGTTGAAGTATATATATATATGTACACGTAGGTATTACGAAGCAATGACGGCGGAAAGGCGAAATTGAAACGACGAATTATTAATGAACCACGCATCGGTGCGGTATCCATAGGTATACTACATAGGCGTACGAACTCGAATCGAACGATAAAACGCGCGTACACCGTTATTCGAGGCGCTAAGGAAAATATTGTTTTCAACCGCATCAGCATCGTACGGTTACCTATAGGTTATATATACGTACGTGTACGGCGTATACACTTGTATAGGCGTCAAAAATGCTGGTTTTATAACGCATTTGATTTCAGAAACCGATAAAAACGTTTTAAAATACTAAACTCGCGTGCGAGTAGGTAGATGATTTATCGCGATTGGCTAAAGTTCAAACGATGGTCTTAACGATTCACTTTTACGCGTATATGTATACTATAAGGAGCGGGTGTCCCTATAGGTTAGGGAACGCGTATACGCGTTTTGAGTTGAACAGACTCGTATATTCATTGAAAACTGTTTTCCGTATATACAGCAAATATAGTGATGACTGGAAACTTTTGATCGTAATATATACTCGCATAAAATGTACACGCGCGTGTGAACTTACCGTTTCTCGGTGTTTTATTCGTCGAGTATACTAAAGAATAAGAAACTGAAAAACTGCTCAACCACCGTAAGCGCATATATATATACAAACAGGAATAATTATCGAAAACGGTGTGAAACTTGTGTTTTTCAGATTCTGAAAAAATAGAATATTAATGGGTAAACATATTCACAAGCAGTGCTGCGTTAAGATGTAATGCTACCGAGAGCACATATATTTTGCCCTTTCATAAATCACCATATTCATTGGTACTTGAAGAAATTATAAGAAAAAAGGATAATATAATTGTCGTAATGTCAATATGTAAATTTCTTGGAGAACATCAACATTTAATATCCGTTTGAAGTACAGACTACAGAAAATGTCTGATCTATAGAGAAGCCGAAGGAAACTATTATATTAATAGTGTCATTACTCGAAAAGGGAAGCATGCACAGAAAATCGCAGCGTGGATAAGGGGTACAACATCGCGTGTGATTAATATTTAAATTTCAAATCAAAAGAAATGTAACTGAAGTATAAATATTATTACACTTATAAATACGTATAATTTATTAAAATACATAATTCGATTTCATACAGAGTCTGTCGATTATTTACGTAGGTACCTACTGTACCGTAATGTGCTGACATCTAACATTTACGAGATATTTGATAAAGTTTTAACGTAAAAATAATTAATCGTAGCACATACAATCCAGATGAATACATTTGTTCGATACACGTGCGCGTCTGGAGAAAAGTGCGACTTGTCCGAGGCAATGTCTGTCAAACACAAAGCATTACGGATCTCTTGTTTCCGGTAATTTCGTTGGTTTCGGCATGGCATCGTCGGTTAAAACGATGATTGTAGGACGATCACGCACACGGGTAGGGACGACAGGACTGCGAATACATGTGCGTGAACGCACACGGGCGCATACCCGGTGAAATACAATTCATACATGCGATACGGATCGATAACGGGGATCGCGAGAGGGCCGGAAGGGAAAGGACACCGGGTTGCCGGGCGATACGATATATGTATTTACAATATTTATAGAGGATATATCGAGGAGGAGTTTGTGCCGATAAAACGGGGTGTGGTGTACGCATTGGTTCGAGGGAAAATCGGTATACGTGGGTGGAGCGATCGGAAACCCGTTGGGCGCGTCGGCCGCCGCCGATATCGATGAGTCGGCGGTGGAAGCGTGGAACGGAGGGTGTCGGGAGTGGTGAGAGGGGGAGAGACGCGCGAGGACATCGATGGAGCGACGGGGCGTTCGGCGGCGGCGGCGGGAACGCGCGGGCGGCGCACGCACGCACGCACGCGAGAAAGCCACGCGCGCCCTCGTGTACCTGACCGCGGCGGCGGTACACACGCGCGATCGGTAGTAGTGGTAGTAGCGGGCGAGTGGGCGGCGGCGGGGGGGAAAAAAAAGCGTCGTCATGCGCGCGTACTCCGGCCGCCGTCGACGACGACGCCGCCGCCCGCAGACCGATTGATCGGAATCGGTACCGTCATCGGAGGCCACCAATAGCCGAGTATCGGCCGCGGGCGGAACGCTGTACACGTCGTCGTGCACACGTGCGGTACGTACGCGTGCGCGCGGCGCCGATAACCGTTCGATACGGCGTCCCGGCCACCGAGGGGGGGGGGGGCGACCTTTCGCGCCGACGCTTTTATATTGTATTTTCGTGTATTCCGCGCGCGCGGTCACGGGGGGCGACGGATAAAATATATCCGTATCGACGGTTTTCCGATACGCGACGCGCCCACCGAACGCCGCCGCGACCGATCGCCTAACCTAACCGCCCGTTTTTCCCAATCCGATCGCGCGTTCAGTTCCTTCCCCGTTTTTTTTCGCGAGACCGTTGTTTCCAAAACGTTTCGACCGCGCGAATTCCTTCGTCCCGACTCGATCGCAGGACCCTATTTGTTTACTTACTTCTAAGGGGGGAGGGGGCAACTCAAATCTTTTCTTTATTTCAGGCTCAACATTTACAAGTTGAATTAATAAGTTAGTTTCTGGTAATATTTAAATCGCGTGAATCCTTAATATTTGTTTTTTTTTTTTTAACCTTATGCCGGATCCACTTAGAGTCGACTTTTGTGTAGTTCTTTTTTAACACCTGTCTTTGTTTTGAAAGTCTCGCTTGTGTTTTATTTAATTTTTCACCAAGTATGGATCCGACAAAAAGCCCAATTCAGTATTCACAGCGACGTGTAATTTGATTTCGTTATTAAACGATCCACATTAAAAAAATTTGAAATGTGTATCTCACATATAATCAATTCCTTAAATACGGATTCAGAGGGGGGGGTGATCATCCATCCCTAAAATACGCTCATACTCGATCGGCGTTCCTACTCCCCCGCGAGGAATCACCATAGTTCTTCGGATCACCGTCCGCTTTTGACGAAACGTAGGTACTTACTTATTGTACATTAATCTCTCCGACACCGTTTCGACGCTAATTTAAAAATGATAAAACGACAAATCATATTGTACATCGTAGAAACCTTAACGGTTTCCTTCGTTTTTCAATAACTCCGAAAGTACTGGTTCGAATTTGAACTGCAGTATTATCGGAAAAAACTACAGAAATAATATTAGTCGCGTAAACAATATATCCTATAGCCTATCCCGAATGCGAAAAAATAATCCAAGTCTTAGAATGGAGTTAAGCTTGCGAAAATAATTACTCCGCGCACAAACTTTACGTTTAACGTTGTTATTTCAATTACGGAAAATCACAAACGACACGCGTGCATTGTGTTCGAAACTGTTTTTAACATGGATATTTTCTTGTTCATCGTAAATTTTCTATTAGTGATTTTTACCCGACTCGTTTGATCTCTCCGTCCTCTCGAACCGCACAACGAGTATAATACTATAGTGATAATTATCGGTGTTTGCATTTTAATATTAATGCACTTTTACCCGTGCGCAATCGTCTTAAAAACACAAAGGACACAACGGCACGTGTGCGTTTATTTAAAAAAATAATACAAAATGACGCGTTTTTCACGCCTATCAATCACATTACGTACGTTATATGTGTGTATAAACGCGTAGGTATTACACGTATTCACTCATTTCGCCTGTTTACGTTCGTGTAGGCCCTCAATACGAATAAAACAAACGTTTTTCAACGCCATCATATATCGAATATTATATTAATCGTTTAATTATAACACTATTATATTGTTTACCGCGTCTGGAAAATATAACAATCGCACTCGTACACCCGTATTGCGTAGTCGAGTCCAAACAAATAATTCAATTATATGCGCACCAAAAACATACACAGTTCGAGCGACGTTTTCGAAATAGCTAACTGCAATTTCATATAGATTTGTACAATAGAACAATAATAGTTAAATGTACAAATATATTATACGTACAGTGGTTTTTCAAGCCGAGTTTTCTCGAATGTAAATATTACGCGAAACGTGAGACATATTTTATGACCCATACGGCCGCCAACAGAGACGTTTAGTAGGTATGTACTGTACTTCGAAAATTGCGCAAAAAGAAGGAGCATATTAAATATATATTATTGGGACGAATCGATTTCGAGGCAAATCTGTATAGATTGATAGGTCGATGTAATAATAATAATAATAATAATAATAATAATAATAATAATAATAATGATGTTTCAAGTCGCGTTTTAAAGTTGGAACAAAATCAAATGGCTCGAGGAAATATTTCTGAAAACTATAGTTTTTAAATGCCAACATTTCGTTGTTATATTTAACGCGCTCACACATCACCAATGAACTATCGAAACTTGTCTTAGGCACGAGGAAAAAAATATGTATTATATTCAACACAAAAACTTAATTTAGATCATTACATACACCTCTTTGTCAGTATATATTTATGTATACATATTTGGATGGAGTAACATGGCGTTTTAATATTTTGGATTGTTGTCAAACTGTGTGTCGTGTGTGATTGACGCTAGTGTGTGTGTGTATAAATATATAATGTACTCGTGAAGTAAGTCTGTTAATTAAACCACACTGTACTGCGTACAATATATATTGAAGAAAAGTTGAAATGTTTAGTGAAAAAAAAAAGAAAAGAAAAATCGCCAACCGAACGCATTGAAACGCAGTAAAATTTAACGGATATAAATTAATGGTCATTGGCCGCGAGAACGATTATGACGATATGGATATAATCGAGGGTGTATTATCTTCGTTTTACTGTCTACATTTTATCGTTGTAAAAGTTTTATTCTTTAAGTTTTAATTATGCGCGTTTATTTTATTCGCGCAGCGACGCATCGTTGACGTTCGGCACAGCGATATAAATCGAACCATGTACACCAAAACAGAGATAATATTGATAACGCGATGCGCATATTTTATTTATACTTATAGTCCAATTGCCTAAGCATAATTATCGTATAATCGTTTACGGATGTACATATCCCGTTTCCAAGACAAATGTTTATTGTATCAGCATAAAATTACCGTTGTATAACTACGACGTTAAGTTAAATTACGTGTCTTGCTTAACGATTCCCTACGATGATATATGTAAGCTATGACTCGGCGCGAACGAATGGTTTCAATCATTGCATAGCGAAAGCGGTTTAAACGCAATAGTACAAAAATAGGATTTTTACAGTAAAATAGAAGTTCGTACAGGTGTACCGTCGCGATCGGAGCTAACGCTTAGAGTTTTTCTTTTTACCGATTCCGATTGTAAATACTATAGTACATGCATAACACGCGGAATTTCACCGAATTCCACACGAATGGCCTATTCTTATCGACTCCAGCCTCAATATAAAACCCTGACTTAGTTACACCTTACTCGCGTTTTCCGTGTAAAATGAATTACAGGCGGCTTGTGAAATACACGTACGGTGCATATAATACACGTGTACGAGTGAAGACGAAATATTTCGGTAGGAAACGTTGTGGCGAACGTTGTGGTTGAAAATACCGCTTGAATTCTCTATCTGCACAGGTGCATAATTATTAATGATCGAGTGTCGTCGATCGGAATGAATATAAATTTATATTATTTATATTATTTAGATTAATATGCAGGCACATATGTATAACATATGACAATCGCTTCACATCTGATATGACGATCAACGAGTGAGTGTACGTGCTCATTATCGGTTTTAAAACCAGTATATTGTAATTGGCTTTAATTACGGTGATTGTACGGGCCGTTTAGACTTCGTGGACATTCGAATCGATAAGATAAAACGAAATCGAAGATATTACAGGTTGTCTCCAAAATTCGGTGTAAGACCAATATATTTATTTTGCACGGTTGTAACCAACGCGTCATTCAAGTCCTATGGTATACGTAAGTAAGAAATCTGCGAAATCGAAGAAAAAAAATTTCCTCGAGAACGATACAAATGCAATGTCGTTTTTCTCGTCGGGATGAATTACTACTGTTTTCCGACGCTCGGCTTCGGTACCCATATAAATCGAGTTTGCACTAAATCATTAACAAAGTCTCATGATTTATTGCGGAAAACCACATCACAAGTAGGTTAACACCGTTCATTGTTCATACACAAACACACACACACACACACACACACACACACACACACACACATACACCGACGATCTTGGGATTATATACCTATTTTTTTTTTCTACTACTAAACAATTATTTTCATTTCGAAACGCATATTATGCGCACCTCAGGTCTGAAACAATACGTCGAACGGAGCCGACGGTTCTTTCCGAGTTGACGGTTTTGCTTCTATTCATTTATAATGTAATACGTATACGATACGGGACAGTGGGAGCAGGGCCATCCCGAAAGTGTTTCACCCCCCCCCC
>NW_020272875.1:244201-343882 GCF_003268045.1 Sipha flava
TATATAATTAAATTGTCAATTTTAAGAACGTGCGACACTGACACATATATTAAACATTATACGTATGTTAAAAAGTAAAAATACGACTGCATATAAATAATTTTAGTACATACATTGAGTAAAATCTGGGCATTCGTGTAACAGGTGATCTACCGGGGGTTGGATGATCTACGTTTTAATAGTATAAAAACACATTATATTTTTACTACGAGTACGTCATATCATATAAATATTCGTCAAATATAAAAATAAGACAAATATAATTATAATTTCAATTACAGTAAACATTTTATAAAATTCAGACGCACGCATTATAGACAAACTCCGACCAACGAACAATTTGAATTTAAACTATCCAGCTACATTGCTACTCGTAGTTATATTGTAAATGTCATTAATCGTTATCGCAATACTGTCCCATTGCGGTCTACGATAATGCGCGTGTATATATAGTATAATATAATAATAGGTAATAATAATTGTAGATCATCAACTAAACCTTGTATAATACGGTAGATCACCTGCTACACGAATGCCAAAAATTGTAGTCGACATTTTTCAAATTATTCACCCCCCCCCCCCTCTGATTTTCATCTTCGGGACGGCACTGGGGGGAAGGAATGGAATCGTTCGATGTTTACGAAAATTATATAATACGTTTACCGCGCGTAAATATATGTGAAATGAAGTGAAACGGATAAACTAGTGTTCATATAATATGTATGGGAAAAAAAAAACCCGATAATAACGCGTAGAGTCCATTATTGTGTACGACGTACGATTCCACATCAACCGAATATCACATAGAAATATGCGCGTATTTCGTTACTATATACGTCGCACGTTTTCTCCCGTATGGGCAGTAACGCGCACGACCGTTCAGACGCGTTTAGGCGTTACGCGCGCGCGCATAATGTTACACTAATATGTGTACGATTAATTCGATACGCGCCGCACGTACGCAAGTACAAGCGTATATTTATCGCGATGATAAATATTGAGCGCTGCAAGTCGTTTTTTTACATGGTACGCCGATCCGAAACGATCTTAATCGTACAACATTATAATTATCGATTGCGCAACGGGTGCGCGCCGATTACAATAATTTATTCGAACGCGGGCCATAATTCACAACGAAAAATCTTATCAAATATTCGACGAGGCGGACGCGCGATACGATTTCAACCGCGGCTACATTGTGTCATGCAGCGCTGTTAGGACCGAAATCGATTTCTCGCGCGCTGAACCATTCATTATTCAACGTAAGATATCTTCGGTACGTGTGCATAACGCGCAGAACGATATGATATACAGTTCATAGCCGCATTCGTAACACCACGTGCCGATCGGAGAGGAATAATTCACCGTATTTATGGTTATGTACACGCGTGGTTAGGCAGTGTAGTTATCGATCGCAATCGTATTACTCGTAGCATTGTTGTTCCCACCGAATCTGTCCCGTTGAAATGATAAAACGAATGCAATATTTTTTACTGATTAACAAACGAAATATGAAACATGCAAAGAAACATATTATGCGAGAAACTCTTAAAAACATAATAACAACCGTATAATCCGAATTTGATAAATCGATAAATCGATAAAAGCGCGAGCTGCAATGTTTCCTCTCTTGGTTGTGCACGTGCCGATGCGTATGCTATAGGAGTTTTAGGTGCTCGAACGTTTTCCGAATTCGCAAAGAGATTTTTATTTTTACGCCTACGCCTAACAATCAGTAGTTTTTGTCCGCGTTAAATTATTATCCGAATCGAATTTATTTCCTACGTCGTTTGTTATTCGTATATAATTGTTACAACCGTAGCTGTTAATAACCTTGTTCAAACCCGACCTAAAATATATTTTTTCGTATACTCGCACGTACGAATAGAGGATATACATGTTTTATGCGTCCACCGTTGTCGCGTGTGTGTGTATATATATATATATATATATATATTTATATACACGTTAAAGAACAATGGAACTTAACGATTTTTTCCCCGTGAAATAAAAACCAAAAGACGGTCGGACGGGTTTCTATAATATTTGATTAAAAAAAAAAAAAATTGAATGTGACCCACGGAGTGCTGTCCTCCTTGTCTTTTCAAAATTGTGGTCCGCCCGTTATCGATCCACCCGAGAGGGGGGCCCTCTCCTGCTACCCGCGGACGTTTCTTCTCCACACGCCCGCACACATACACAGACATATGTTTATATATTTTATACGACCTCGTATTGACGTCTTTTAGTTTTTCTTTCCCACACACACACATCACAGATACGTGCGCACGTGTACATCATCTTATTATATATCAGGGATGGGCAACTCGAAGTTACTAGAGGGCTAATTTTTAGAAAATTTAAATCTAGCGGGCCAGAGTATAAAAAAAAAAAAAAGGTCATTCAAAATATGAATTTTAATTAGCATTTATATATGTGGAAATAATAAATTCAACACACACGATAGCATAATCCGAATGGTACGAAGAAACTGATATAGTTAAATAGTTTGGTAACAGCTATGGTTGAAAGCCATACTTATACATTCATATGACATTTAGACATTTAACGATGTTTAATACTAGATAACAATTATTATATTGATAAGTTAGAGCATAGACGATAAACTTTAAAATTGTATGATGTAATTTTAAAATATATTACGGGCCAGATAAAAAAGGCTCACGGGCCGGATGCGGCCCGCGGGCCGCCAGTTGCCCACCCCTGTTATATATAATAATATTTTATTTACGGTGATGAGAAATAGATGGTTGAAAAAACTTGCCTCCAAAATAATTTATTTGAAGTTATAGTCCGCCGAAAAATTTAAAACAATATTATACGTATTAATAAATTATGAAATATCTTTAGGAATATCTCGTGTATACTATACCGAAGAAAAACGAAAAAAATCTTTTATCATTCATATTTAATTATTACGTAATTAAGATAATTTTTAATGGAACAACATGAAACGTATTATTATTATTATATAACATTTTATTATATTGTTTACATCACTTTACCTATGGCTATCAGTACTCATAAGTACGGAATAAGATAAAAATTATTATGATATTAAAAAATAACATATTTTTACTACGTTAAGCTTTAGATGGTGAGGGGGTTAAAACTTCAGGAGTTGGTTTGTTATGAAGTCCCCAAGCCTCAACACGTTTTAACAGGCTCTCTACATATGATTTTATTGAATATACATTAGAGCGTGCGTGTAAATATTAGATTGGCAATTATGTTTTACCGGTGAACGAACGCTGCATGACATTTTCCATCCTCGTTGATCAATGGCCCTTTCACCACTTGAAGCTCGATTGGTTTTCTTACATTATCTACCCACCCATCATGAAAATCAAACACGTTTAATTAAAATACTTGAGAAAAATACTCGATCCACAATTGTTGAATATGACTACGTTTGTGTTTAATTATAAAGTTTATTCGGTTTATTTGTCCATTTCTTTTTTTTTTTCTGTTTATTCGTTGAACGTAACGTATCAATCTGTACCTTTGATGCAATAAGAATATTGGCTAGTAATGATAAAGACCTGGAAAAAAAAAATGTTTTAAAAAAGAAGCCATCCATTGACGACACTTTCATCCATTAAAATCTAATTTATTCAAATCTCGACACTACTTGCGTTTCAAACGTCTTAAGATTTCCAACTATACTATAGCAGAGGCCAATATTTCACATCGCGGTCGGCTATGAAATCATTTTATTGAAGGGTTTCAACTTGTAAAATAGTAACTGACCGTTAAATACTGTTAGCCCAACTTTCCGATTTTCGATTCGTTCGCAGAAGACGGGATCTCAGCTGTTGCAAGATAAGATGGTACGACTAGGCGAGTACATAGTGTGCGTATCAGAGCCGTACCTAGCCATTTTTTATCCTGAGGCAGAATTGAAGCAATGCGCCCCCTAGGTTGTAAGGCTTTTAATATTTATAATACGATTCGGAAAAATCTGAAAAATTGTAATAAGATTTCTAACGAAACAAGAAATAACATTTCTTGAAATAAGTTAATTGTTCGATTTTTTTCGCGTCCACCAGCTTCGAGCGCCCAAGGCAAGTGCCTCGCTCGGCTCCCCCAAGTCACGGCTCTGGTGCGTATTATACGCATGCCCGTGTAGGAGTAGAGAAGTGTATGGATAAATAAAATCAACCGAGATACCGGGACAAAGAGCCGAGAGAACGCGCGTAGAGAAAACTGTAAGCGGGAAGAGAATGGCGCAGGAGACGTAACCGTGGAATATAATATGTTATACTCACAGGAGGAACGCGCAGTTTTGAACCGTGTGGTAATTGCGTTCGCGCGAATTATTACGATTTGCGCGCGTACGATTTGTAACGAACCGGAAAAGTCGTAATCGGCCGGGCAAATTAGAATATTATGTGTGTGCGAGCGCGAGAAGAAATCCGGTAGACTGTAAATTGATCGTCTGCGGCGGGCGAGTCTGAGGTGTAATGCACAGCGGTGGAATAACTATGTGCCCGTACATATTATAACACGTATATGTGTACGTAAGAATATGTATACGCACACGCACATATATATATATATATATATATATATATATAAATATATATATTAAATTAGTATATGTACTTACGCGTGACAGTAATGGTAATATGTGCCGGGCATGTATATGGTTGAAATAGTAATGGCAATAATTATAGGGCTGACCGGACGTCCGGACGGTTTTCTGCACCAGGAATGCAGGTCCTGGAGGGCCGAGACTTTGTACAATGCGCTGGCACCAGAGGTTAATAATATTTCCTAATAATAATGACGATGACGATAAATTCACGCGTTTACGTACCTGATACTCATCTTATAACTGCCATAGTGATGTGTTGCACGTTATTAATTGTTTTTCGTTTTACAAAAACGTTCCGATGCACAAGATTTCGTACGTTCCAATCGTTTCGCCTTCGATCTGTTCGTTATGTATACGACGCCTGATGCACGGTGGGATGAAATCAGTTCTAGCACGCCGAAATTCAAAAATAAAGATTTATTAAACAGTACGAGATGTAATGATAGTTGTATATTCTTTACGTGAAAATGAATACACAATAGTATGGTCCCGAAACGTTTATATTATCGTACTAATGAAATTTTAACTGGCACGTGACGCGCAACCGATATCCAAGTGTTAATAATTGTAAGATACGCTTAGTTATCTTCTTGATATTCACCGTGAAGGTAAAAGCTTTTGACTAGATTGTTTTTACATTTTCATTAAGTTATTAACATGGACTACAACTATGCATCTGATAAAATTTCGCACTGAACTACATTTATCATAAAAAAATGAAAAAAAAAATCAAATTTGATGTACTTTTTGTTAAACTCAAATTAGCTTCAAAATATGAAATTAATACTATAGTATAGGATGTTGAGATTTCATATTTGAATTTTTCGTGATCCGAACCCGTCGGATCTATTTTAAATTAATTTTTTCCTGCGATAGATTCAAGCTGCCAGGTTCAGAATAGTCAATATTCATACGTAGAATTATTTGGAAATTTAAGAAAAAAAAGTATTCCTATAAATGAAGGTAGTTCATTAAAAAATAGGAAACATATCTTCGATATTTTATAAACAACATATGGACAACATCCATGGCCAAATATTTATATAGAGGTTAAAAAATCATTTAATTTTTACCTTAATACTAGTGCGTTAACGGAAAATAACACTTTGAACACGTTGAAGAATCCTCTATCAAATAATTCTGTGATAAAAGTGAAAATAGTGATAATAACCTAGATTTAAGTGGTTTAAGTTTATTAAGTCAATTTACTTTAAAAAACTTATTTTTCACATAAATTAAAATTAATTCGCTAAAATGATAATTTTGGCACGCTAGAAATTATTTTATCATCTCACTGTGTGACGGCGTCGCGTTCAAAGACATTCGCATCATCTCTTCGCGAACAGTTCGGCCGAGCGACCGTAAATTTTCGTCGCGAAGTTGTTCACCTTTGACTCACCGCCACTTACTCGTACACGCTCGCGGACGTGCTGTGATGGTCCGAAATGAAATAACCAATGGAAAAACGATAAAACCTACTATAGTTAATAACTTTATCTGTAGCAATTTCCGTAAACGAGCGAAACAAATTTAACGCGCGAATATTTAATTTTATTCTGTTCACTGTTCTCATTAATTGTTCATAGAAAAAAAAAAAAAATTAATAACTTGATTGTGACAATAATAATAAAGAATAATGCCCTCACTGCATGCATACACGGACGTCGGTAAGTCTCTACATGAAGCATAGCAGGTATGCGTTCACATATGTAAATTCCTACACAAAAAAAAATATACCGGTACTTAAGTTCCTATCTGAACAATATGTTTTATTATTATAAAACCAGATAATAATAAAATAAACGAACTCTGCGATTACTTAGTGACAGATCACATAGAAGAAAGTAGTACTTTTCTCTGTAGCGTTTGGGTTAGTGATAGTTCTTGGAGAAGCCTTACGACTAATTCTTGTGCAAGTTTTGACACCGAATTCAACTCATATTTTAATTATCATCATCCTAATATATTCAAAACAATAGGAGTCTTAAAAATATTTCAAATAACTACATGTAATAAAATAAGAACATCAGATACCACTAGACCTTAAAAAAAAAAAACAAACAAATTTAACAAAAATCATTATGAATAACAAATTAATAAAATACAACTTAAAACAAATAACATAGTATGGTTAAGTTAAAAGTATGAGCTTTCGTAACAATCCACATAAAATGTATTATTATTATTATCATTATAATTGTATGTATATATTATTACCATATTGAATAATTATAATATAAGAATCACTATACAATTGAATTAGATTTTACTACAAAACACAAAATAAATACACGCTACTAACTACGCTGTCAGTCCTAAGTCTGAATAAAGTGGGAAGGTATTTCCACTTCATTCATACCTATTATTATTGTATTCGTTACAATTGTTATTTTATATTGGAACTTACGTAGACATGGGCGTGTATTATGATTCCACCGACTACTGTTCACAAAAATCGATTATCAGTTTATCGAAAAATAAAAACGTTTTTATTATTTAGTGATGTAGATAAAATATAAAAAAAAATTGTTTGGTCTTTAAGATATTCATTTGTATGAACTGTAACCGACGCAGTTGATATAAGATTTTTACGAACTGTAGCGGGCCGAGTTGATATATAGTTTTTTTTTTTTTTTAAGTCGGAAGTTTCGACGGAATCCTTGTAGACCAGGATGATTTTTACCTGCTATGTATCGCGTAGAAACTTACATTCGCCGGTAGATACATATAAACATGTCTCGTTGCTACTGAATGCAATCGACACATTAATGTCGACGTCGATTGATTGAACGCAATTGTCGTTGGATTTGATATTATGCATGAGGAAACCAGGACTAAGGCGCGGGAAACTTTCTTTAAGTTATCATTGACCTTGAAATTTCAGTACATGCTTTCTGTCAATAGCATTCGCATCAATTTCGTCGCCGTACAGAAAACGTGTTCGGGATTGACTCCGCGGCGACCGATCAGGTTAGGATTTCGCTATTAGACATCATACGCGGCTTGACATTGTCGATCGTAAATTCACATGGCTCTTCGGCAAGAAGTGATAGGAACGTGCGTCGGATCTTCGGAAATGTGTTCGTTGTGTCCCGGGGTCGTGCGCCAAAGCACTCGCACTCGCTGTACAAAGACACTGGATACACAAACACACACATACACATACTTACGCTCAAACATAATTCAACACGGTCATGACGACGTGGTAACATCCTCGGTGTCGCGAAAATTAACAGAATCGCCCCCAACCATGCGCATGCGTCAAAAAAACAACCATCCGGCCGGTACGTGACAAATACGTTGTCGGTCGAGTCGCGAGCTGTAATATTTAAAAAACCGATATAGATGGGTGTAACTGTACAGTAATTGACCGCTCGGAGGTGTAGCCGTGCATTTGGGCGTGTGATCTTAGCGTTCTTACGTTTGCCGGAACCGAACGCAGGTTTTTGCGAGCTTTTCGCCGGCACACCAGAACCGGGCACGACTGATCCACGGACTATTCGTCGGGATACTCGTGTAGTCTTACAGTCCCGCGGTTATGGGCGCAACTAGAACTCGAATACTGGTGGGGAGGGGGTGCTGAAAACGCCGAAAACAAAAGAAAACGATATTTAACCGTCAGTACCATAGATTATGTGGATCTGAAAATAAAAAAACAGGAGTGCCACATTCGAACTTACGGGTGCTAAAAACCCTATCGCGCCCCCCCCCCCCTATTCGCGCGCCTATGCTCGCGGTACGTAACACCGTGCAATAGATACGTTTAGACGATAGGTACACAGGCACCTCATTAGAAGCAACCGGTCATTAGAATCCGAACTCGTCAGTTCCAAGAGTAGAAATTCGTGAACTCAACGCAACACGATCGTACCGGCCACGGGCAAACAATTAGTTCCTGAATTATTGTTCGGTCCGTTTATTCCCCACGACCGTTGTGGCGCGCGTTCAGCGGTTTCGAACTGTTGGAATTTTATCGAACGCGCGCGCGTGTCGTCGTTGCAGCACTCGCACTGCCGATCCGTACAAACCGTGTACACATCTTACGCGTTTCGGACGTGGCGGCGGCGGGTGCGTTTGTAAAACCGTTTTCCATTCGGTCTCGCGAAATGCGAATAATAGTACGGCGTACGCGTCAGATGTAATGTATTACACGCATCGCGTAAATCGATTCTTGCCGCCAAACGGATTCATTAATCTTGGACTATGCGCGTATTGTGGTTCCATTGATGTCCGATGATTGCGCTGCACGTACCCGCCTCGTTTCGGGTCCGCGGGCATTGCAACTCTTTCGCTCGCGTCAATACTCGTACACATGTCGTTGCTTTACGAACAAAACCAAAATTATTAACAACGGTTTCGCTGTCGCACGTTCGTGAAGCCGATTACCGCGATTTCTTTTCAAATCCGTGCCATTTACTCTGCAAGTTACTTTGCAACCACATATTTGAAAGTCGAACCAACACAGTTAAAAGTTGGCCCAACCCACCAATTCCGATCGAGAACTTTGAATTTTAATACCGAACGAAAGTTATTGGTTAGCGAGCATCCGGGCGATAAACAAATATTGGTGGGTGTGGGCGGCGAATACTCGTTATAATCGTTAGTTTTCGTTGATACCCACTTCGCAGTCTCACGTCGAAACATCATGCAAACTGCATAACTTTAAAAGTTAGTGGTCGCCTGAACGATTTCCAAACTCTTGCTCTCGTTTGGTACCGATTTCAATGTTATAGGTCAAAACGGGCGGGTGAAGTCGGGCCAACTTTTAATTTTTTGGACTTGCAAATAACTTGCAAAACAATAGCGCGGATTTCGAAAGAAATGCAATACTTTGGTGGGCCAACTTCACGAACGTAGCTATCGCGTGGTCAGGCAGTACCACGTCTTTAGCGTCGAGCGCGTATACAACTGCTGCACACCGCAGCTATTAAGCTGTTAAATATTATTCATAGATCGCAAACACACAAGTGGGTGAGTTCAATACACATGACGTATCGTTATGGTAATTGAGATCTACCTAATATTCAATATTGGTGTACAACACCGGTGTTTGAAAACGAAAATAAAAAACGCAAATGCACTTTCGCATTCTGTATGCGGGTACACACCGAAATTCTCGATTAATTACATATTTAAGTCATCACGCGTAAACAGTAATTAATAATTTATTAACGCGCCGTATACCGGTTTTTTTTAATATCGTTCTTATTATTTATAGAATACACATTTTAAAATTATAATAACACGAATCCCACGTATGCGCGTGTAACATACGTACGGCGCAACAGAAATAACAAAATGAAAACAAAAATATTAAACAAACCGTTTGTAAATCGTACGGTTCTGTAGTTTCATCGGGCATCATACACTTGTAGACGATTTGAAATTTTAACAAGCGTCGCGTGAATTCGAAAATGATTTCGTATTGATATTCGTTCCGACCGCTGCTGATACAAATACAATCATTTTAATACTACGTCGTAAACACTAAACGCTGTCGGCTGCACGACAAATACGAAAACGCGATGTACATATTATACAACCATGTAATGTTATCGTTGTGATTTATTATTTTCTGGCTCGAGTACTGCGTGATATGTAAATTATTATTTTACCTTCGCGCGAAAAACATATTTTTACAATTTGAGTAACGGATAGTGGAAGGACATAGTGTTGTCGGTTGACTACACATCTCTGTATAGGTTTCAAAATGTGTACACCCGTGTTTATACAAAAAAAACAGTGCGTTAATAATGGTATTCCTTTTGACCGACGGTTTACCTCACCTGCAGATTTTTTATTATTTATTCGTTTAGTTTAAATTGGAAATACTTGTAGGATAAGATGTAATTTTCTTTGAAAATCTTCTTCTGTACACCGGTAAAAGCAAACGATTGAAGTAGAATCGACGAAAATGTACATCACGTTACCTTGCGGGTTACACAATGTACTATTACGATACGCTTTTATTGTGTAGTACACCTCTTATGTCGTTATTATTGTAAAGATCCCTAAGAATTCGTTTTACTTCCGTTCAACATTAATTTAATAAAAATTGGAATTAAAAATATTCTTAAAACATCCGAACGACGAGCAACCATTGATTGAAACACACGCAGCTATGAAAACAACCGTCGTACGACGACGTTGTTTTAGACTTGTCGATAAAAACTACAAACGTTATGCATTCCTCGTTTAAAACACTAACCAAATTATTCTGTTCTTTCTCGAGCACTGCATTTCGTTATTGCAAAACGGTAAAACACGTCTTTGTGGATATATGATGGTCTAGCAACTGTTAAAATACTACATCACGTCGATTCGTGCAGTTGGTATCCAATAAACGTGCCAAATAACGGCTGCGGTTCGTTTAAACCGTCAACAGATCGCACGAAAAAACCGAACTCGTGCGCTGCAGCTATATTGGTACGCATAGGCATCACTGAGAGGTATCGAGGAGTATCTTTGCTACCCCAGAAATGTTTGTGGTGTAGCAAGGGTGTCTTTTCGCTACCCTGAAAGAAGTCATAGATTTAAAAAAAAATAAAAATATTCGATGTTTATTACACAAGTGTGTACATTATATTTCGTGATAAGTCCAATACGAACGACAAGACAGTACCTAAATCGTATTGAACCTATAAAAAATGATTTGTTCACTATCTAAAAATAAACTTTGCTACCCCAAAATCTGGATTCCAGTGACGCCCATGTTGATACTTACACACACACACACACACACACACACACCGCTTCGGCGTTGTGTGCGATTGAAAAAATAGAAAAATTCGTATTACATGAATCGTTATCCGAACCGTTCGAGTACACGCGGTCCGTACGTACGTAAAATATCCGAACGAACGGTTTAACGCCGTACGATGATGGTATTTTTTCGAAACGAATTTTTAGTCGATTCTCTACGGTATTTTTTTTTAATTTTTTTCTCGTTACATTATTAGTCGCGTGAATACAATACACAAATGCGTACAGCGCGAAAAGTGTATGATATTGTTTTACACGCGTAAACGGAGTGCACGGTCTCGTGAACGTCGAATGGATTTAGCGTTCGCACGCGCGCGCCCGAAACACACAATGCAACGCGTGCGAATGTGTGCGCGCGTATCCGATGGAAAACAATACATTTACACGCGTACGGTACGTACGGACGAACGGGAGAAATAGAACACACTTGGTTCGGCGCGCGTGTAATTGGGTTTAATTACTCCGAGGCGGTGGTTAATCTTTAGATTTCGATCTTTCCGCGCAAATCGTCCCGGCATATCCGTTCACATACTCGGAGGGCGATATCATTATCATCGTTATTGTTGTTACGCGCGTGATGTGCACAAGTCGCGGCCGCCGTGCGCCGTACGACCTACATCGCGGCCGCAGTGGCCGAGTTCGTTGCGTCGCGTTCTACGCGGGGCACGAGCGAACGTCGTTCGGCGACTACCCGGCCGTGCACGGGAATCCGTTTTTCCCGTCGAAATCGAAAACGCTTTCCGTACGGACCCACGGACCCGGTCGGCAGTGCCGTGACCGGAGCGTCAAAGGCCCGTGTGCGGACGTGCCGTGCCCGGGGGGGGGGCCCTTTTTCTCGAGACACACAAAAAAGTCGGACTGACTTTTACGCTACGGGAATTTTTCACCCCTCGGATCGGACACAGTATTTGTGGATGTGTTTATGAATTTTAAAGAACCGATAGACGATTTTCTCGCTGAAGCAATTCTGTGTAAGGCTTCAACTCAATAGGTGTACGAGGTAGCAATTGTGTATTGGGTGGACTTTATTAATAAAAAAAACTTGTAGAATAAAGTACAAAGATAGATAAAATATATAACGTGAATGTATGGTTATTGATTTTACAGTAAAAGTAATCTACTTATGTCTCTCTGGGCTTAGTATTTTTCCCAATATTTAGATAAACAATTCCGAACAAAACGGACCAGACTTTTACATTTTGTTATGTAAAATTAAATGCAACGATACAATAATTATGAATCAAATTAAATTAAATTAAAAAAAAAAAAAATTGACGGCTATCTGCTATAGGCCCTTCGGTCCTGCGAGCCCCGGTGCTATGCAACGACTGCACCTATGATTTTTACGGCACTGTCCGTCGGTATCCATCGCCTAACCGGCCTAGAGTGGTATTTTCAAAATTGACTCGTCAATTTTTTCTAGTTCTATCGCGGTGTTTTGTAAGAAAAATATTCAAATTAATTCATTCGTGAAAACCGCTTACCTATACAATAAAATAAAGTTGTCTAAAGTTGTTATATTGCTTTATATTACAGCCTATGCCGGGTGTTTTCAATTGTTCCAAAAGCATAAATAACCACACGATCGTTTTCGCGATTTCCGATTGTGATGGGTTTTGAGTTAAAATTATAGAAATGATTTTGAAGTCTTTTCACATATAATTGTATTCTTAAAATAAAAGATTTAATTTTTTTTTGTGTAGATTTGTCGCACAAAAAATATCCGGGAGGGGGGGGCTAAGTTAAAATGAAAGTTTAATTTTTTTTTTTTAGAGGCGGTAAAATTTGATTTCGTCTAGTGCACTATTTTTGCTTGGCCCTGTTAACCGGTCACTGCGCCCGTCGCAGACCAACAGAACGACGAGCCAACGCGCGTTTGACGAGGTATATGTATTTTATTTTTTTTTTCTGTTAGCGTTTCATAACGCGTGCTCGGACGCTTCACCGTCGCGCGTATTGCTGTTACACGTTCGTTTCGACGTCGCACCGATTTGGAAACGCTTCGTCGGTTCCGAAACATTTAAATCCCGTACACTTCTAACGATAACGCATTTTTCAATCGACATATTTATCAAAACCATTTCCATCGCAATGTTCCGGTGAGATCGTTATCGATCGACCACTTTTTAGATTGTAGCGCCGCAGTTTTAACTATCGAGAAACCGCATTTTTTTTACCCAATCGAAATACCCATATGTTACTCCGAATTCGTGAAATCGTCAATTTTTCCACCGATTTCATTGGATCATCAACGCCGATACCCAGCACGTGAATTCGGCAGACCTGTTTCGTGTACTAAACGCAATCTGCAGCCTCATGTATTAACGATTTCCTGGACACAGAACTATTTCAGTATTGAGATTACCGTTCAAATAGTTATTCAGTTAGACTGCACGGCTTATAGTAGTGGAGAGAAGAAAATTACAATCCTTATCTGCGATCATCATTTAATTATAAGTTACCGTAATTACAATTTCACTTTAAAATTAGAATATTTTTATTTTTTTTTAGTTGACCTTAATAGAAATCTATGTGAATATTGTGGTTATATAAGTGAATCGAAGGTAAATATTAATTTTTTTATTATACCGAGATATTGAAATGAAATGTATTAATCGCGAAAAAAATATTGAATATAAAATAGTATGATAAAAACGTTGAAAAGAAGTTGACATATTTGCGAGATTTTAAATTATCAAATATGATATAAATAAGTATATATATAAAAAAAAAATTATTTTATATTTATCGAGGTTAGAATTATTGGTTCAATGATATTATAGAAAAGTTGATTTCTTCTAAATTATTTAGTTCCATTTAACGTAGGTAATTCGTTAGCAATTTTATAAATAATGATATATTTTAATGAAATAATAATTTAACGAACGCATGTACGGTATGAGTATATTAATATAATATCAATCGAAAGGTAGGTCTCTGGTAAATTTATCGATTTTAAAACCGTAAGATTCTGTACGTCTTCGTTACGATTGATCATCGTACTACGTCAAAATAAAAACGGTATAATGACGTAATTTCCGTGATCACTCCTGGCAGCCAACTATTATTTTATTAATCAATTTCAACTTGTAATTTAAATTTAGAGCAATACAATAATTTCATGTCATTACAAAGTAATAACAACCTGCGGCAACACTCGTGTTCTGGCGGTTGTTTTCGATCACTATAATACAATTACTCCTAGACGAATATTATTATCAACATATAGGGTTCAATAAACACGGTTAATATTTAGTTTATGTACATCAAGAGTTTGCGATCTCTGCATGTCTACTTGAAAATATATAAAAGTCCTATTTGCCACATCATACATTTCAGATTAAGAATAAAATAAAAAAGTAAACGAACACGGATCAAAAAATATTAAATCTTTAATTCAACTGCGGACACTTTTTATTGTCATGATATTGGACCGAGTTTTATTTTATGATCACCAGCTGAAATACGAATGGATTATATTTTTAATAATCATTTACAACTAATAGATAATAATTATTTCTATTAAAACGGATGTTCAATAATTGAATATCATGTAGAGTTCATAAAAAAAAAAAAAAAAAAAAAATAACCATCTAATGTCTATGAAGCAAGCCAAATCTAAATTTATATTTAGGGAGGATGTGGGATCCGGTAATGAAAATAGTAAACAAAATTACCTACCACAAAGCATAAGACCTGCTTTAATTTAAATCGTGTAGTGGGACACATTTTGCGTAGTCGGATGTATATTTATATACATATATGCACGTATATACTTACCAAAATAATTATTAAATTTAATTATCTTACATTCGTGTCGAATTATTCGATATTCTTTGAGACGATTCAACATAATAAATTAGAAATTATACAACCTTATATTTTGCTGCAGACCCATTGTTGTTTATTGACATTATGGCAAAAAATAAAATCATTTGACGGGAAAACAATATTGTCATAAACGTCAATGATATCACACGGACATTTCTAAATCAGAACCCGTTCGTGTAATTATAAATATGCAGATGTATTGTTCATAGAAATATTATTCACCATTAACTATTTGATAATTTTTAAACAATTTTCCCATACGTTTCACCGGGAAAGATTTATTTTAATCGATGTGTTCATACGTGATAGAAAATAATCAGTATTCAATTTTTCTAATAATTTTAAGTAATACATTTTTACCAACAAGCCAATTCAATATCAAGTGAATAATAAATAATAACATTTTTTTTTTTTTGTATGACATATTTTACATTCCAGTGTACGATAATTATTAATCAGTATACGCAATATGTATTTAAAAGTATTAAATCATAAACTTGTGTGTTTACGAATATATTTTCCGTCATTGCGATATTTAGATCCGATTTCGCATGAGTTAAAATCGACAGCAATATCGTAGTAAAAATAAAAGGTCGAGTATATTTTCGAATCATGACTAGAGAATTATCCATTTGTTATGGAAAATTAGTTTTTTGGAGTAATATTTTAACAATTATTGGTCTTGATTGGATTAATTTGCACAAGCGTGGCAATTACCTGCGTACAAGTACAGAACCACGGCAATCGAAGATCAAGGTTGTCGCCGTGGGAGTTCCACGGCGATAGCCTATTTCGAACGAAAAATCTCATCGAAAATGCAACCGAACGTACGATTGCCGATAAAAGAAATATAAAAAACGAATTCGGTTTGTCCAGTACAGAAGCAACACCCCGAATTTTGGCCTGAAAGAATCTTCTTTTGTTGATTTTTTTTTTTTTTATTTCATGTATAACGTCCTTTTTTTATTCGTCTCTTTGTACACGCGCATGCTGCGTGTGAGTCTGTGAATTTGTGAGTTTTGTATGTATATGTGTGTGTGTGAGTGTGTGTATGTGCAAGCACAATCGAATCGTTAGACTATCGGCGAAATAATTACGGTGGACAAAACGAATTGAAACACTAGTGAGTAGTGGCATTCCGATCGACAACCGTGAGAAACCGAGACATTCAGTGACAGTCTCGTGTGTTATTGAAAAATACCAATACCGAACCCATTAAAATGTTTATATTTTTTTTCTATATTATTATTATCATTCTTTATTAGTTCTAACCGATGTATTTTTCTTTATGTTTTCTTTTCTTTTTCTTATATATATATATATATATATAAATGTAAATATAGAAATGTAAGTTATTCTTCTAAAATGTCGAGTAATAATGATAGTTATGTTATTCGAACGAAAAACGACGAGAAAAATACCCCTCAAAATCGACCGAATTTAAAAAATAATTAAACTGTATTATTATTGTTACTATTATTGTATTGTTTGACCGTGAATTTTATTGTAAATGTGACAAAATAATGTATATTCCATGATAAAAATTGAAAGAAAAACTTCTTTGCGAATATTGTTCAATGTTGGTATAGCATAGTATTATTATTATTATTATTATTATTGTTATGTATTGTATCTAGGAGAATCTCAAACGTTTCGAAACGAAATAAAATTACTCGAAAATTACACAGATTATAAGATTTTAAACGGCGTCTGTAATTGTTAAAGTTAACGACCAGAGCAAAGTATTAGTTACGGATTCGATTTGCTGAAATTGTACTTTGCATGTGCGGGCACTAATTTTCTTTGCAATATTTACTGTTAAAACTTATTATACGGGCTCATGAACAACAAAAGCAATTTGTGTTTAAAACGTAAGACTGTTCGTCGCACTGTATGCTATGTATGCTATGAAATACCATCATACCTATTCTTATAATGTATGCATTTATATGTAAATATACGAACGATTTTTAATTCGGTTGTTTCGGAGGCGAATAACGTGTGGACATTTAATAATGTTTCTTCGCAATTGATATAACTGTACCGCAAACGATCAGGTGTCAACGCGTATTAAATCGTACTTCAATCGCGCCAATGAATTGATTCATAAGACGCATAACCGGAATCTTTCTACGCTCATACTACAGGGCATTTTAGCCCGTGGAAAACTTTGGACACTTCAGAAGCGTTCGATCAACGCTTTTGATAAATCATTTTTTACACTTTTTGGTGTACATATAGAACGACGAGTTCTCAAACATTGTTTCGGTAACGTCATGTGGTGCACACGTTGCACCACGAACGTGCGTATCGACAGGAAAATCTTCAGTTGTTTAATTCAATGTCGAAGAATGACGAGAATTAGTGTTTTGAGTAACTTTCGGCGTAGAAGACAATGATGTAAAGTTTTCGTGGAGATACCAACGGGACTGACGTGGCTGATTATGGCGTCAATTTAGCGAAAACGGGCTGCAATATTTGCTTTTTACGCTCGCAAAAGAAAAACGTTTAACAATCCTCGAGCGCTTGTTTACACTTCGGCTAATTGAACGAAACTCGAAAGATAAATACGCGGCGCGGAAGGAGAAAGTTTTTTTGAACGATATATGCTTGTCTTTTTTTTTTTTTTTGCCCGCCGCAGCGTTGTCTTACTACATGCAACTCGTACTCGTCGGGTACAGTTCGGCGCATATCAGCCGACGAAAATAATAATTATATAATATATATATATATATATATTTATATATGCATGTACAAGCAATGTAACGACGTTGGAATCGAAAACGCGCACCGGGTCGGACGTGGATAAAAGTATAACTCGCGTTTGTCAGGAAAGAGGGGAAGAAGAAAAAAAAAACAATAACAGTAATAGAATCTATTTTCCCTATCCCTTACGGTATCTCCGCTAAAACGAAACGCTTTGGGCTGACACTTATTTTAATAATAATAAAAAAAAAAAACACCGATGGCGCCTGGAATATAAAATTTCGTTGCCTGGAAAATTGTATACTCTCCCGGGCGTGAAGGGACGGGCGGGATGTGGCATAGGATACGAAAACGAATGTCTCTCGTTATCCGAAACCACTTAGGTTGTAATTTATATATAATGCCCTGTCGCTATTATTGTTGTTGTTGTTGTTGTTGTTGTTGTTGTTGTTGCTATTGTTGATGCTGCAGTTGTTGCCACTGTTGTCGTCGACGACGAGGAACACACTGCTGTAGTACGGGTGGGACGAGAGAGAGAGAGAGAGAGAGAGAGAGAGAAAAAATAACATTTACGACTGTAAAGAAATACGATAATTGGTTAAAAGGGACCCGAAGTATTATAATAAGTTTTTTCCATCTCTCCGTCGCCGACTGTACATGCCGAATTTCGGCTGCTAGGGGTATATTCGTCCGTTTACCCTCGAAATGGGATTGGATGTGAAATTAAGGGCAAATTGAAAAATACATAAGACAACCTACTTGTGCATCGCAAAACACGAGAGTCGATCCTCCCGCCCTTCTCCTGCGACGTGCACACCGAAAACTTTTCGGTTCCACAATATTCGGTTGTCATCGCGCAAAACATTTAGTAAAACTCGTTTACAATAAAACTGTGCTGTCGAGAAACAATCTCCGCGGTGGCGTGTTCCGCCAGAGACGAAATATAAAATTCCGAGCGGAAACCGTACGCGTATAATATCGTTTAAAATTTACATTGAAAATACTATTTGAGTCGAACGACGTTATTGGATGAAAAAACGTTTCGAATGTGTACTCATAAATATATTTGTATATATATTTATCACGTACACGCGTATATAAATTATATCATTAATTTACGCGGTATGTGTACGTATTATGGTTTAAGTCGTTCGCGTTAATGAATAAAGTATTTCTTTACGAATTTAAAACTCGAGTCACGAACGCATTATTAAATGCACTGTCTTATTAACGACAAGTTCGTACGAACTGCATAATAACGATTTGCATTTACCCTTATAATGGTGAATTACATTGCTGCGGTTGTATTTATTGTCCCGATTATTGACCTAAGCCCCGTGCAGTAATTATTTCCGTTCCCGGCTCTGAACGGCTGAATAGGCCGTATTTTAAACGTCTACTATATTTATGAAATTCGAACAAATACATAGTACACACGTGTTATATTACTGTAAAAAAGTTTTTTTTATTAAAATGATTCATAAAAAAGATCGTTTTGACGATTTCGCTACGTTTCGTTCAAACGAACGTATAACACATGTATACGTACAAAATGCCATGTAACTTATTATACTATATACTGTATGCTCTTGTACACGAATACATTATAATATATATAAATAAACAACATAAATTATTTAACTTTTTCCGAACAATATTGTCGCCCATCGAAATATATCCTTCCACATGCGGGTTCCTAATTGATTACGAACGTTTTCGACACAAGTGAAGATGAATAACGTAAATGATATATTTTCTCAGTTGACGTCTGAACAGAGCGACGGTGGAGCGCCGAGAAAATAACGAGAACGTCACGGAAGTTGAACCGAGAACGTCGGTGTGAATCGAAGAAAAACACCGATCCCGGACAAAAACGGCGTTGTCCCTTAAGATAAAGATTGTCACGCAACTGGCGAGCAGGCCGATAGCTCTACGAAAAACAAGCGCAGAACGACACGACGACGGGGACGGTCCTGCAGATTTCCACGATCGTCGCAGAGTGCATCGATAATTCATGAACCACCGTCTTCGTATTGTTCGCGGTACAAACTTGTTGACAGTCGTCCCGGCTCGAACCGTACTTGTTGCGAACGATCGTTTCGTTTTTGACGGAAACACGCAATACACGCGCGATACGAGAAAAGCAAATAATGTCTGTAAATTATGTCGCGGAGGTACGCGCGCGTGTAGTGTCTGCTGCGTTTGTTTGCACGGTTATTATCGTCGGGTTTGCCCCCGTAAGACGGCGGGTCCCTGTGCCATGCGAGGGACGGAGCTGCTGCGGAGTCGGCGGCGGTGGATTTACGCGGAAATCGAAAATTATTCCGAAAGGGGAAGACACTGCTTAAAACAGTTTCGGAATTTCCCGAAGCCGTTTTTAAGCGCATTAATTAAATTTGTACAGAGTAAACCGATAATTTATGAAAATAAAACCATCTGGAAGCGGTGGTGCTCGAACACTCGTTTGTTTTCCCTCCCTCTCTCTCTCTCTTTCGCTAGTTCGTTTATTCTTCTGCAACGTGTCCCCGCCGTATCGCAGCACACACTTGCAGCCAGTGCAGAGGAGGTGGTAAACAGTAGATAAAACGGCGGAAGGGGTGCAAAGCCAATATTTTCAAAAGGCATCTGCGGAGGCGCTAAAAGCGACGGGAAAAGTGCGGTTTTTTTATATATATATATATATATATATATACATATATACGCACGCATAGATATTGAAAGGGTTAAGAGAATATGGATAGTATTAAAACCGATTTATTCCCCTCGCGCTGAAACGACCGCCTAAGAAGTTCTTCTTAATAACACCCGTTCTTAATAACGACTTTTGGCTCTTGGAGAGGGGTAAAATTGATATATACATAAAAAAAATGAAACAACAAAGTTAAATAATAATTCAAACGGGTTAAGCAGACGGTTACGATAAAACTCGTTTTTAAAAGCGTGTGTCTTCACGTTGTTATCATTTCACCCCCTCATTCGCTGTCAACCCCTTCGTCGCGGAACCGAAAACGGCAAAGTTTGCAGCTTCTCGTACGCACCGCGCACATCATTAGGTGCTCGCGTAAAAAAACAACAATGCGCGACGCGTTTTATTGGTCGTGTTTTGTGTTTAGAAAAACTGACCCGTCGGCGGTGGCCGCGGAAGGTTTATCGTGCGCACGTGCCGCCGCGCCCGGGACTTGCACGCCTTGTACGCGCGTGCTGCGTATCGTCGCGGATACACCGACCGGGCGCGCACGTGTCGATATCGTTCGACAAAACGTCCGAACGCGGCGAAAACGGTAACAATGAGAATACCCGTGGCCGTCCGAAAATTGGAAACCGCGCGGGCAATAAACCCGTCCGACGGACCGCGCGTGCACCAGGTTGTCGGGTGTTTACGGTTGTAACGTTATTGCGCGTCCGCCAGCAGACGGTTTGCGGTTTTAAAAATTAAAAAAAAAAAAAAAAAACAACACGTGACGTCCTACACGCGTTCGGTTTCGGGTCCGAACGATAACCGTTGTGTTATTATTATTATTATTATTATTATTACTACGACCGTTCGAGACCGAAAACGCGAGGCACGTGTGGACGCATAACGACGGAGAAGAACGGATAAGAACGTGTCTCTAGCGCGGTTCATGGAGGCGACGGGCACGTGGTCGCACGAGTTTTTTTTTTTTTCAAATCCATTCCAGTGTTGTGCTTCGCGCGCGCGTGGTACGATTTTTACGACACCTATCCGATCGGCGGTAACGTTAACTGTAACGCCGCAGTACGGCGCACGGCGTTCGTACGAGATGGAAATGCCTAGACGGGTGAGGCGCGTGGCTGTCGGCGCGATAAATTAAAAAAAATAATAATACATTTGTTATTAAACTAATGCCCCGGGAGTCCACGAATATTGTGTGCGCGTGCAGCCTACATAAATCACCAAACTCCCGTGGTCCGATTTGAAAAGTTCTCTTCGGAACGTGTCTAGAAGTCCGCGGCCGTCTTCAGATACACGTCCTCGTCGCACCATCTACTGATGCGCGAGCCTTAACTGTACGAGTGATGATGGAAAATATCCGGGTTATTGAAATTCAACGTCCGAAATCCGGATTTCACCGTAAATCGGAATTTCGGATTTTGAAATATTGAATTAGTATTGTTTTTCGTATGAATTTATAATATAGTTTTGACGGTTCCACTCATTTTGTAATCAATCGATTTTTTAATTAGAATACAGATGCACACAACCGTTAAACCCGAAATTCGCATATTGAAATCCATAAATTTGAAACTCGACTGTCGAAATCCAAAATCTGGATTAAACAGTTTAACATCCGAAATCCGAAATTAGGGGATTTCGGCTTTCTGGATAATCCGGATTTATGTCACATCACTGCTATCAGTGGCGGATTTAAAAGGCACAAGAGAGCCTTGCTCCTCTCCCGTTTAGTGATGAGTAAACCAAGACCCAAGACTAAAGCAGTTTTGGTCTGGGTCTTATTCTTACAGACTCAGTGTTGGTCTTGCAGCAAGACCAAGACTAATTTTGCTCATCACCATCCCAATTATCTTAGGACCTGAGTTAGTTTTGTAATAGTAACAATACGAAAACCATAAATAACTCAATTCAATAAAATTATTTAACTTCCTAACTGATTGATTGATGTAATAACATCATCAGGTCAAATAATCTTATCTATAATGTACAGTTATGACTTTAAGTCGTGTATTTTATCTTGTTATGTGTGTGTGTGTGTGTGTGTTTTATTTTTTTACAAAAATGTATTTTATAATTTTTTGAAAAACTTTACCCAACCCCTCCTTAAAAAAAAAAACCCTAGATCCATCATCCATTGCTGTACTAATACATATGCTGGCCGGAAACGCGTGTTAAACAGTACGTTCTAATGCACGCGTAATTCAAGTCCGGTGGTGCGGATACGATTTTTGTCAATACGATCGTTGACGAAACAAATAAACTGTCTACTTGCCATTAGTCTGCCAACAATTGTTCCGTACATTGTTTTTTTTTTTGCATATTAATATGCTATCACTGAAGTAGGTCTAGTGTCTTTATTTATATGAAAATGCTCTCAGTAGAGTTCATTGTCTACTGGTCATGTCAATTCATTCGATTTACGATCCTTGTTGGACTTAATGGCTCCTCTTCAAGAAAACCGTTCTTTTATTCCTTTCTTTGTCCACATTTGTTAGAATTTTGAATGCGATTATAGTTACTCTTACACACTTCCAAAAGGGTTTCAAACACGTTTATATTTTGAAACAAACCTCTTATTGTCATACACTCACATCCCATGATAGGCAACGGATGTGGAGTAAGGATGAACTTTAAACGTCTTCCTGTTTATAAATCAACCGGCTACGTTTATAAACGTACAATCGGTGTTGAACTATTCGATTTCGATACTCAGCTTCGATTTGCACGTGATTAATTCAAAACAAACGCATATCTTACCTAGTTTAACTAATTTTAAGTCGTGCCGAAACGCGTACCGTTCTAACGATGTTCGCGTTACCGTACACATCGATTGCAGTTCTTCCGTTTCGAGGTTACCGCTAAGGACGGCTAATCGGGACCGCCAATAAATCCTGGAGGACAGCGCGGCAACTCGAATTTGTTTATTTATTGGCTTTTATCCACAAAACCACTTATACTGCCGAAATATTATTAGTTTCACTGGTGCACTGGGAAATCCAATACACTCAGAATTTTAATTGCTCACCAGATCGTCGGGCGTAAAATTTAATGTCGTACGCGCACGCATTGCCATTACTCCGCAGCAGCATTTTAAGGTTATTCAGTTTCGAGTCGAAACCGTCGCGCCGTTTGTACGATATATAAAAACGTTTATATTTTTAAAACGCGATTTATGCACGCGTTTTGTTTTATGATTTCACCGAAAATAGAACGAACGGTAACGAATACGCATTAGTAATAATGTACGGGTTATGCGTATATATATATGTGTGTGTGTATAATACAATATAACGTATATAGGACGTATACATAATTACCGCGTGTGTTTTTAGATCGTAATTACAGTTGGATTATCGTCGATGTGTAGGAGGTGCGCATGACTCGTCAGCGACGGTTATATACGTATGTATTTTTCTTCTTCTGTGTTTTAACAATTACTTTGCTTTTGTTTTTTCGCAGGTTCTGCGCTTGTGTATTGTCATAGAAAATGTACGGACGTAATTGATCTAATCAATCTAAAATTAAAAAAAAACTTTTATTTCCTCGCACACATAACAGCACGAAGGAATAAAAAAAAAAAAAAAACCACGCACCGTAAACCGAAGCGGTAGGTTTTAGTAGATCGGAGCGTATCAATTATATGAAAATAATTATAAAAAAAATATATATACATACATATAGAACGTTTCCTGTAGTCTTACACGGGTTCACTTCTGCCACGCGAGTTCTTCATTTCGTTTCGACGCGAACAACAACAATAATAATAATAATAATTAGCGGTTTAATATAATTTTTATCGAGATTTAATTGTACTATTTTGCTGGTCCGTTTCGAAACGAGAAACACTCGACACCGTTTACGTCATTGTTCTGCGCACAACGTTTTCAGAACAATATCGCGTACAAGAGGTGTACGGCGGATAGCACTCCGTAACCGGCGCAAGAGGACAGTTAACGAAGACGAATGCGAATCGCGGACGAACATCGATACGCGTCGTACACGCGGCTGATCGCAGACTGTAGAAGGGTAATCGGTTTTACTAACAGGTCTTCGTCGTGTTAACGATGTTCAACAGCCACGGCGCGGTGAATACAATGAATACATCGGCGAGCCATCCGCATGGGTTCCGATGATGATGAAAAAAAAAAAATAAATAAATAAAACGTAATAGAAGAAACTTTGTCGTGAAAATAATTCGGAATCGCAGCGACGAGTAGTGTTACGACAAAATAAGGGTACATCGAGTTATCGTGGTCGGGGATTAATTATTTCTGCCGACCTTGTGTGCGGCGGTGTGCAATATATACTTATCAGTACGGTCGATACGAATTCGTTGGCTGGTGGACTTAACGCGGGTTCAATAAAGTGTCGGGACAGGGAGGGGGAGAGATGTTAAGTTGGATTTCCCTTGGGTTTTTATCACCGTCTCTCGTTATTCAAATGCATATATATATATATATTGTAACACACACGTTATGCATGTGTGTATTTGTCTATGACCGAGAGTCGGTTATTACGCGTTTGTTCAGATTTTTTTACATAGGCGATAGCGTATTACCTACCGCAACTCTTGAACCGAAATGTAATAACCGGACATTCCAATAACACGCTGATGAGCCACTCGCGCCCCGAATTACTTAACGGTGGTGCGCTGTTTAAAACACTGTTGTAAGTTGTCACAGTTCACACGTTCGGAAAACAATTCAAACCATTCATTGACCATATACCGCGGTAAATACATGTCCGGGAATGGGAACCGTAACGCGGTATAAAAAAGAGTAACCGTGCCGCGTTCGTTTGCTGTTGTCGTTATCATTTTATATGATAGCTGACACCTAGGCTTGGGAACGCACTATCCGAAAGAAAGAAAAAATAACACGCATAGTTCATGAGGATCTTCGTTCTGTTTGTGTTTGAAATTTCGTGTCACAATTTTTCAATCGATCATACCTTCCGATGTTACGACTGACTAGCATAGATCCGCGGTTATCCGTTCGTTACCAACGTTTCGAGACAATTTTCATTTTTTTACGTGTGAAAGGTTTAGAACAGTTTCGTATTGTTGAGCGACGGCTTACCAACGTTAAGGTGTTTTGGTAATTATTTGAATGTTCAGATAAGTTGAACAGTTTAAATAGACTAGTTACTAGTTACTCAGAATGCAACAAAACAATTTATAGGCGATGACGTATTCCCGTGTTCCGTTTAGATAAGAAAACTATTTTTCGAATATCTATCCAACAATTGTTGGTGAAAAAGAGAAGATATATTTATAAAATTACATCATTACAATATTGACGAATAATTGAGTTATTACATGTAATAATTTATCTCTAGAGTACATAATGACCGATTTGCACGTTTCAGTAGAATCAAATTCCACTTGTTGAAGAAATAATAAGGAACAATTACAAACAAAAATTAACCAATACAGATAAATTGGTAGGTATAACCTGCAGGGACGGCCGGTTTTATCGTTCGCCAATGGGAAGGGATGGAGATGAATAAAAAAAGTAATTAAAATAATGTTATGCCGAACAATTTGTTTGCATGATAATTTGTACATATGTCGCAACATTCGGGGTAAGACCAATTATTTTATGATTTTATTCATATTTATAACTTACGGCAAGTACTTTAAGTTGATTAATCGAAGAGCAATTAGAAAAAAAAAAAACTACTTTGCTGTTTGTTGTTTGATGGAATAAAAATATTCAGAAAAAAAACTATGCACTGCGGTGTGTATAATTTTTTGTATAAACCAACTACACACATGAGCGATGATTGCAGCTGTGCTGAACAAATAAGTTACTTTGCTAAAACTAACAGTACAATAAATCGTATGAGGTCGAAGAGATTTTACTATTTTGTGGTTCTGTTAATTAAATGTATAATTAAAGCAACGACGGAGAATAATTAAAGAGATGATATTTCTTTTCATACACGACACTATACATACGTTTACAGTGAAATGAAGTTCTATATAGTTAATAAAGTTACAAAAGAACGGAATAACCTAATCCATAACCTTATTCAAAAAAAATTACTATCTACACGACCGCAATGGAACCGCAATGGCCATATCCAATTATTTTTATTACTATAATCATATATTGATAATATTTGTAGACTCCTCCTTTCTCATCAAAACTATTGAATTTCAATTATAGTAGTAAGATCATTGATTACACAAAAATCTCTTCGTCAAGTCCTTAAAATATGCGCCATCGAAGAACTGCCAGAAACACATTATTATCGTTTTCACGCTAAATTACTAAGCCACTCGAATATTCTCATCCGAAATATGTCATTTTCTCGGAAATGTTAGTTGTCATCTAAATAATAATTGGTCTAGGGATTTGATTAATATCTTAAAATAATAAAATTATTACACGTTCATATAATTTGGTAAAATCAAACCAATTGTGTTCATTGGCTTTCATTCAAAAAACGTGTACACCGAATCCACATGTAAAAAACGTATCTGTCGTATAGGGACATAAATTAATCGATGTTCTCATCTGATGAATTTCACTTTTTCTAGTAGGTAGGCGTAAAATCACAGAGATAGTTGAACGAATGATCAGTTTTGTCGCAGAGACCCAAAGCAAATTAAAAATAAACAAATATTTGCAAATCTTATGTATAAGATGTATTATAGTTTAACGTTTGTGCGCTTCCTAATCTCCGCCTCTCGACGATTATACGTGAACGCGTGTAATGCACATTTTTGGTTCGGAAATGTATTTTCTTCGGATATCAGTACGTAAGCGGTGCGCGTGTGCGTTACGATTTTATTTTATCGTTGTTTATAATAAAGAAAATAGGTTTGATAAAAAATAATGATTTTATGAGTAGTATGAAAACGCATTTGTTTACTGGTGGTGCGTGTACGATGGAAATAATATATTTGTATAAGTACCTCGTTTTACCAAAGCAGCTAGATTCCAAAAAACTGCATTTATTGAAAAAAAAAACTCTTATACAATCGTTCGGGCGGCACGGCGACGTCCTCGTAAATCTACTTTGAGATGTTTTGTTACGATTTCATAATCGTACATATTATAAGAATGGTATTTTTAATATTTTAAGAAATATATACATTCAAATCGGGCAGTTGAGTGGAGAGAGAGAAAGAGAGAGAGATTGAGATTGAGATTGAGAGAGAGAGAGAGAGAGAGAGAGAGAGAGAGAGAGAGAGAGAGAGAAAGAGACAGATAGACAGACAGACAGACAGACAGACAGAAACAGAGAGTGGATATAACAAAGTAATTAAAAAAAATATAATAAAAATAAATAAAAAAAACAACTATACGTAAAGAGACGAATCACATACCGACACAATTATTTTAAATTCGTGTAAAAATTGTCAAGAAAACGACGGCTACGATAATAACGACGATACACAGAGTGTTATTATACGCCTCCGCGCACGCACACGCGCACGATATACTCACGGAGGAGATATTAATCTAAATAATTGTCCTCGTAAGAGGACTAGTTTTCGTTTCGTTTCACTCGGAAAAAACTCGGGGGAAAATTGGCCTTTTTAAACACATACGTACGCGATCTTGATACGATTGTATTCGGTATCCATGTACGTAACGTTATACGTGTATACCGTTCACATGTAATACACAATATTATAATCGTAACGTTGTAATTATATATATTTTTTTTTTCTTCTCCCGGTCCCCGACGACGCCACCCGCCGGTTTACCCGTTCTTATCAATCGGGCTATCGCCCGCGCACCTATTCCGAATATTATTATAATAACAACGGTAACAGTAATAGTAATAGCGCCGCAATATAATAACCACGATAATTGGAGGAACTCGTATTCTATAGCGTTTAAACGTGCGTTATAATATGATATTTGTTTCACGTGTCCCGCGTGCGA
The DNA here is from genome assembly GCF_003268045.1 of Sipha flava. Classification (NCBI taxonomy): domain Eukaryota; kingdom Metazoa; phylum Arthropoda; class Insecta; order Hemiptera; family Aphididae; genus Sipha; species Sipha flava. The sequence continues at coordinate 272,715 of NW_020272875.1, forward strand.
TGCTAATCGTGTCTCCCGAAATCAGCAGTCTGTAAAACGAAAACCGTACCGAAAACGTGTACCGGAATCAATTATAATTCGTGTGCTGCGCGCGCGAAGACGTTGATTTCGTCTCCCGGAACGGAAGATGCGAACACGGCGATACGCCGTACGGTACGCGTGTCATAATGGTCTGCGCGCACTGTCGCCGTACGACGCCGTGATCCTGAACGATCCTGAAATCCTGAACAATTACGATTTAGGTATTCTAATAGCCGCGGTACGTCTGATGGTCGGTGCGTGAAATGACGACGACAGATTTGCGGTGTGCGGGGACCACCTACTCAAAGTCCGATGGAAAACGAGTATGTGTGTTTATTGTGCACGAAGATTAAATCGTATTTTAGAACGTTTCGAGCACGTAACTACTCGTGAGAAACAAGAGTTTAGATCCGAAATCTCTTGTAAATCCCGTACGGTTCGTAGAAAACTTAAAACCCCCACTATTACGCTAGGATAGGGGAAAAAATGTATGTGGACGGGGATCGAGTGTGTACGAGTGCGTGTATGTGCGCCGGCCGCGAGAACGACGCACGTTCGACTGTATGGTTTACGATCGGACCGCGAAACTTTATCTTTTATCCTTTTCGGATTCTTTGAATTTTCGCGATCTTTCGGGCCCGCAAAAATAAACCTCCCATTGAGGTCACAAAGAAAAACGTTATGTTTATAAATGTTCACTGGCTGTCCGCCGCGACGTAAGTTCGGCCTTGTACACGGTATACGTTCACAAAGACCTTGTTGCACTGCAGCATTTTCTCGTCGGAATTCGCCTGGAAAATGAAAGTGAATTAGCTTAAGATTTTCAATTAAATTATAAAGAGCGAAAAGATTGACCTCCGCGAAAAAATTCCAACGCTCATTTGAATTATTTCAAAGTGATAAATAAAAGTCTGAAAACAATACGATATTTTTGAATACATTGTTTGAAAGTAGTTTATGAATAAAATTAATTAAATCATGTAATTGGGTTTGTAATTAAATTGTGTTAGAGCCGAGGCGCGTATTTTAACGTGATTCGCCGAGTACTTAATACAGAAGAAGAAATGTTTAAAATTTAAGTTTACAAAACGTATACACGATAAATAGAAAGGAACGAACGGAAAAAGTAATAATAATAATAATAATAAATTTTATTCCATTGCACGTGTATAGTAATAATGATAACGCACTTTTTCGATGCGATTCGTGCGATTATAATATGCTCGGTAAAAGAAAAACAACTTTTAACATACTTGTACACATATTTGCAACATCTTAGATGCGCACTGCGCGATAGGCACGTGGTAAAATGGTTTTTAAACCAGACATTTTTTCGCATATATTATTGCGCATTATTCGTGTAAGCATGCGCAGAACCGTTAGTATTAGCGTTGTAAAAATTTGAAAATTTACTGCTCAAAAACAAAAAAAAAAAAAAAAATAGAAATAAACGAAACAGTTTTCTCTGGAAACGAAATCCATTCTCACGATTCATGTCGTACGCGACGTAAAAAATACGCAATACAACGATTTTGTAAAATAAATCAGAAAATGTATTATGCACACGGCTCGTGAACAATTATAATTACTTTACGCGTATAAATCAGCTAGCGCGAGTCCGTTCCGATGTATTATATAATACATACGATATCGTGCGATCAAAACTTTTCAACAACGATTCGTTCAAGTGAATTAAATTAAAGTTATTATTCTACGGTTGTGTTTTTATCATTGTTTTAATCGTTGTTAATAACATTTACGTAAAAAAAAAAAAAAATAATAGGATCAATAGCCGTACGCAACACCAGGAGAGGGTAGTTCCTCTTCGTCCGCGAAATCTTGACGAACGTGTACGAAGCTCCTTAATTTTTCTCCGACAAGTTTTCGCACACGTGTGCAACTCGCGTTGTACAATATTACGGACTCGGCACAATCGTAGCAGAGTCGGCCGCGTGCACAGATATCAGATATCGGCGGCGCCATTGTTGTCGTTTGCGTTGAGAACAATATTTTACGTCCACGTGTTACCCCTCCCCCCTCCCTCCGTTCATGACCAATGGTACAAATTTAACCGTAGATTCGCCGATGGACAGCGTTTACGTGTTATCGCGCGTTGTTCTATACGTTACGATACCGTGAAATCTACGATTTGTCGAACCTAATACAACCGTACTATCGAAAATGTCATTAACATCAGGGGAGTTTATAGACCTACTTCTAGGGGTGGGGGGCGACTCGAATTTTTTCTTTAATTCAGGCTCAAAATGCACAAGTAAAATGTTTGGTTATATTTAAATCAGGTTTCTTTTTTTTTTTTAATCTAATGCCGGATAATGCCACTCGGAATCAATTTTTGTGTAGTTGATTTGATTTCGTTATAAAATGGTCCACATTAAAAAAAATTGAAAGATGTATCTCACATATAATCAATTCCTTAAATACGGATTCAGGGGGGGGGCGATCGCCTCTTCGCTTCCCCCCCTAAAATACCCACATGACTATTATAACTATACTATCGGGATACCAATCGTACAACGATTAATATTCAAGACGCTGGTGCGCGCACCGTTCGAACATTTTTTGTTTTATTCTTTTGCTCTCGGCTACCTCCATTCGCATAGTATAGGTACACGCGCGTATACCCGATAATAATAACAATAAAAAAATTGATAATGAGCCGTAAATTCTTGCCGCCGGAGTACGCATATGTTCGGTGTCATGCGGACAAAGAATCGGGTGACGTTTATTAAGACGAAACTGGTACAATATATATATATATATATATATATTATTATAATTATTATCATCTTCAAATGATAATTCGTTCTTCAAACCGTTTAGTATGTACACTCTAATGTTGTACGCGTACGTTTTGTGCGCGCGTAACGCAAACAATACAATCGTGTACGTCCAATGACAAGTACAAAAAGTCCTTTTTTCTTTTGTCTCGCGTATGTGATTAACAACAACAACAATAATAATAGCTGTTTCTCCTTCTCTCTGCCACCACTCGCCATCTATATACTATCGCCGTTCGCTTCTCGCCATCGCGCACTAAATCTGAAAAATTGGCTCATCATTCATTTCGGGTTACGCGCCGCAGCGGTGCTAACGTGTTTTACCGCGGTTCGACGACGCGTCAGTCAGACGATCCAGTCAAATCGTATCGGGGGAGGGAATTTTTTCGGGCGTTCGCACCGGGAAACACCTAATGGTTTCGAAATCGTTTGTTCTTTCCAAATTTTACTCGAATTTAGCGTTAGTTTTTCCGTTTGTTATGTGATGAACACTGCAGCACATAAATATTCAATGCACCACCGCCGCTCCCCTCGCCGTCAACCATCCGAGACGTTGTTGTTGTACTGCGAATACGCTACATTCCAACGGCGCGAGAGAGTATCATTATTATACTGTTGCCGCGTTCGATACGAAAACAATATTAATAATGATTACTAAACGATAACGCAGAGTTGGGCGAAAAGAGCGAAACGGCAGATACGAGACGTTCGTGACGTTTGAGCGTATACCGGAAAGTTCGCACGGAAGAAACCGTCGGTTATTAGTTTCGGGGATTTCGCTTCGATCCCGCCCGTCGCCGTCCGCGGACCGTTGACGGCAAAGACGAAATCTCTTGATGCCGCCGGCGGACAAAACGCGATACGGGCGCACGTACCGACCAGCGCGTGCCCGCGGGGTCCGATTGGGGTCCGATTGGGGTCCGGTTCGCGGCGGTGCTCGACTTGGCAAAATTAAATAATGGGGACTCCGTTTGCTTGGAAAATATTGCGTCCACGAAACTCGTTAATCGTTGCAATTGTAATGTAAATAACAGTAGGGGGACGATAAAACTTCCGAAAATTTTGACGGGTACTCCGTCCCCCCTAGAGTCAAGCACTGGTTCGCGGGTGAAAATAATCGAAATCGAATCGCGCGGACAGCGTTCACCGTCGCGGCGACCGTTGTTCGTCTCTCCGGGAACGCACCGGAACACGAGTACGCGATAAACGTGTAAATATGGTAATAACATGTTAATGCTGAACCCGGTCCGCCGTCGTCGTACGCGTCACACGGGACATTGTATTTGATGTCACGTCGTCGCGCACCTCTACCTGTTGTTACGCGAATGGAAGAAAACGAATTTACATTATTCGCGCCCATCACCGATCCCAGAACAATTACCTTCTAACAGATTAATTAACGTTTTAATAACCCTGATAATCCCACGGCTAACAGTTTTCTAATTCTTTTTTTTCTTCTTTATTTCCTCCGACGATAATTAAGTATCATATATCATCGTCGTCCTTACACGTAACAATTATAACGTGCACGATTATAATCCAAAATAGACATTTTACTTTTTAGAGATCCACCTATTATATTGTTATCGTGCACATTTCTATGCGTACTCTTCTTTCGGTTTGTACCGAATGCATTAATGCATTGTTAACTCGACGTCGTACTTGAATGTTGTGGCGGTGTTGATGACCTGCTACTACTTGCATATGACTTTATTAATTCAACAAGAACACACAAAATATAATACAATAGATATATATAACTTTAGTCTAAAAGGATTAATCAATAACATTAATAAGTATGTAAAATTATATAAATTATTTAAATGGATGACATAAAAATAACTGTAAGTAGGAAAGAGAAAAAGAAAATATTTGTTTGTTACAACCGTACGTTAAACTCCATTAACCATTTGACACCTCTCGATTCTATTTTATGTAAATTGTCGAGTCCTTCTGCAAAGCGTGTGCTGGGCCAATCTTCGATGATGTATCTTATAGTTTGCATGCACCCACATTCACAGTTTTGTGTTTCGCTTATGCCCCATTTGTAGAAAAAATATTTACATTTGCCTTTCTCCATTCAAATACGGTTTAAGGTAGTCCACAGAGATCTTGTTAGATCGAACTTTGGGATTCTACAGAGTGGATTGTTAACTAATTTGGCATTCTTTACATCCGAAGTTTTCCATCTATCTCTCCGCATGTCCTCTAGAGAATTCTCACAGGGTGGTTGCTCTCGAATTGGGTGTCTTGATTTCAGTCTTGAAGTAGAGAGGTTAAGGATATCAAGGTATATGGGTAGTTGAGGATTGTTTTTCCAGAATTCTGTAAGAATGCATCTTCTGCCGTAGATCAGGAGATGAAATGTTTGATGACTCCTGCCTGCGGTGTTAACGCAAAACTATCACTTCGGTAAGTCTCATATGTATCTGATAACGTTCGAATAATAGTTTTGTATATTTTATATTTTATTTTATTTAAAAACAAATGTATAAATCTATTACAAATTATACGAAAAAATAAACCCAGTGGGTTTGTTTTTTAATGAAGTCATACACTTACCGTCTTTAACTTTTAATTAGTCAAACATCACCATCTTTTTATAAACTATAAGAACGCAAACAAAGTCGTATCATCCAGTAGATTTATTTATTTTTACGTGGAATTCCTAAAAGTATACGTTTTATAACGCAAACATTTTCTTTTCAACATTCATTATTAAAATAATTTAAGACTTGCACATTTTGTTTTAATTATCAAGTTTCACCTATTATTTCCAGTTAAAATATTTCTTCGAGAAGAAAAAAAAACCATGGAGATACCTGCACGAGGGTTACTCGGAGAACTTAATTCGCAATTAAAAAAACGTGTACACTTATATATAAATGTATAAACCGGAAATTCACGACGACGTCAGCTTGATTTTATTCGTGACGACGACGACGAAAGAATTATTTCGGGCCCGGATAACTACGATGTGTACGTGTTCGTGTGTATGTGCGTATGTGTCCGTGTTAGCGCCTAAATATACGTATAATTTATATATTATTTATGTATAAAATTGGACATTAGTGGTAAAAAGGCATATTTCATTGGTTACCCTCCGAAGATTATTAGCGTGCGTAGGCGTATCGTGTAGCGTTTCGTCATTACTATTTATGAGCTGCTCGAACAAAAGGGTCTGATTAAAAATAATTGCGAACACTAACACCACACCCTTTCTTTGTTTGCAAAAAGATCGAGGAATTAATGGGAAAAGGGCATAAAAAGGCATATACCAAATAGGAAAACAAAAAAAAAAAGGAGTAAATGGCAGTCGATGTAGGATTAAAAAAGAAGAGAAAGGTAACAAAAACAAAAAAACACAATATAATGCAAAAAAATAGTAACGATAGCAGGACGATAAAAATAAATCAAACGGGGCGAACTAAATTTGCGTATATATGCATGTAAGATAAAAGGTCCTATAGGAAAAAAACAAAAAAGGGTTCAAAAGATAATAGTTTTTTATTTTATTTTTATTCTTTTTTTTGAGGTTACGCCAGTTTTTTTTTTTAATTATTTAAATTCCGACGGTATCGGTGAATCTTTGTTCGCAAGGGTGAAAAAATAAAACGTCCGCGGATATTTTTCGGTACACAAGATTTAGTGCGACGATCGTTAAAAACCGTAACATCAATTCTCGAAAAAAAAAAAATAATAATAACAAATAAATATACAAAAAAAGAAGGGTGTAGAAAATAAAAGTATACAGAAATTAAATAAATGTCCACCCCTAAAAGTTGTGGGTTTTTTCCCGGTCATTAGCGGTAAATATAAGGTATTATTTTTATTTTTTTCATAACGTGTGACGCGTATATACCACACACCAGTCGGTATTTCTTTGACTGCGCGCAAGTACACGTACGTATCATCTCGTCTTACTTTGACCAACCAATACAATTAACCGTTGCAACGAAATGTACATACATTATCGTTCGACTTTGGCTGCGGTACGTTTCCTCGGTATCTTCTGCGCGTGTACTTACACATATATTATACGTAACGCGATTTATACTTTTAGGTTAAGTTATGATGTGTACATCTCTTCGATGACCCTAGAAATCAGACTACGATGACGTGTAGCGAGGGGCGCGACAAGGGCAAATTAAACGAAGCCACTCCACGCGGGTCAAAGGGACTTTTTCGAAAATGCGAATCGTTGAATTTTAATAAACCACTCGACCGGCCTTTGACAGCGAGTGGAAACTCCTTTTCGGTCACTTTAAATATTTTTTTTAAATAAAAAAAAAACAAACTTAATATTTGTCGGTACATTATTATTATTATTATTGTTATATTGCACAGCATACGCTTGCACGCGCGTAATAACGCCGTCTCTTTCAACCGGATGATGTTCACCGGGTCGGCGGGAATCGACGTCGATCGTTTGTACGCGACGACGGAGGATTATGAGAAGTAAAAAGAAAAAAAATATATCATTTTCAAAGGCAATGTAATTGTATACGTTTTAACAGCGGTCGTCTCCACCCGCGGCGCTTTTTAAGGATGACACGAGCTCGTTTTTAACAGTTCCGAGGGTAAAAGTCCCATTGAACACGAATACGCGTAGGTTATATTAATAAACAAGCACGGGACGCAGGTAATGACGATTTCACATAAAAATGCATTGCAGTTCCGTCGTTAATTTCGCGCGGGCACATGGCACTGTAATAATGTATACCGGTATCCTTTTGCTTCTGATAATAACCACCCCCCCCCCTTCGGGTACACCGTCGTCGCGTTTTTTACGGATTACTCGAGCGATTTCTTTCGAGTTCGCTTACCGTCCGTGAAATACACCGTTTTCAAAGACAGATTTTCGTGCGTAACGTTCGGCGCGCCATCACACGAAACGACGATGACGAGCGCACGCGCTTCGTATCCTCCGCGAACGGTTTTTTCCGAACGTTTTCCATAATAATTAATCCGAACAAGTACGCGGTTTGGTTGGCGATGCACTCCCGGACGCACTCGCACGTATGTCACGCGTTGTACGCAAAGGCGTGCGCACAGTGGCAGCAAGTTGTGCTCTTGCTGCCCCTGGACGGTTCGGATATATTTGTAAGGGCCGAACTGGTCCAAGCTAGCACACCGGTAATGCTTAATACAAAATAGGTTGGTTATCCAAAAAGTGTGTTGCTACCAAGCTAATATTTTCGGTGTTTAAACTTTAAATAGGCTTCGAAGCTTAAATTTGAGCTTAAAAATGTTAACCTAATGCTTACGTATGGGCCGGTAAAAATATTCGCTGCCCCCGACTTGAAACACTGCGCACGCCTACGGTTGTACGTACACCGCGATCGCTGTTATTATAATAACGTGGGCGCGCGTCACACTTAAAACGGGAACTGTACACGCGCCGAGGGCCCGCGAGCGATTAGCGTAATAGTCGCGCGGACAACGCAGGCGGAGACCGCGCTGGTTTATAGCTAATATTTATTCGCCGGCGGTACTGTCCGGGAAAACGCCGCGGACACCGTGCGCGCTGGAGCGCGATCAATTACAAACTTCGTCGATCACACACGATATACATACGTATATATTACCTATTGAAATCCTATTGAAATTTATTGAATAGTTTACCGAAAACGGTTGGACGACACGCGTTCCGTCCGCGAAATTCTCGAGTTCTGATATTAAATACATCCTCTGTACGCGGAAAACATTGTAAATATTTAGGTTTGCGTGCTTCGTGTTGTGAAACAGAAACAACATTTTTCAAATTATCACTATTGTTGTATTTGTCTATTTTCGTTGGCTTCACGTGAAAATTGTGATCGTTCACACTATTCCGATCGTGGACGGCCGAAACGCTGAAACGTCGTCGCAGACACGTTAAGAATCCGATGAAGAATACGAGATCACAGATGAATGCATATTGTTGTAATGGCATTTCACCGAACATTTATGTACACTCGTACATACACATATATAAAGAAGAGGAGATAGTGCGTTGTTCTACAGGAGCGCGTTGTGTACAATAACGGTTGGAGGGTTTACGGATCTGGTCCAGGAGAAGGGGTGAGCGAGGCGATGAGCATAAGTCGCCGGTGGTTTTTACAATAACCCCGAAGAAAATATATATAATATAGCCGGCGAAGATAAAAGCTTAAAAGTGGCGGAGAGCTTATTTAAGGCATCGGAAGTCGTAAACAGTGGTGGTGGTGGCTATGGCTTTTGCTTATATAACAACCATGCTACCGCACCACCGCGTCTCGTCGCGATCGGGTTTTTATAGTGTAAACGAAGAGAAAGGGTTGGTGTGTTTTTAGGGTCGATAAGGGATTCAGCTTGTCATAAATATTAAGAGTGTAATTTTGTCTTTTACGGGTGTGCCTTATCCCAGAGGTATCGTCTGCTGCTGCTGCGGCAATACGCGATACGGCGATGGAGTGCGGGTCGAAGGGACGAAAAAACGACGCCGCCACCGCCGCCGAAGTCAACATCGGCTAAAAGGGGCCGGGAAAATAGGAAAAGTGCGACGGCGGGAAGGACTAACGAGGACGGAGTGAAAAAATATAGCTCCCGCTTGGCCGTCGCGCGTGGTGTTTATTAAATTTTTTAATTGGACCTTTTCCACGCGTGCGAAGACCGACGAAAACCTTATTGGAAAACTCGGGCAAGTATTACACGCCGTTTATACGTGATGCACATGTACACAAGCGCGCGCAAACATTTCACCCACTCTCGACGTACGCGCGCGTGTAAATAGATTATTTTTCGCGTTAATCTTTATCGCACGTCGAGCCGCGTCCGTGTAATTTTTGATCTCGCGAAATCGGCCGTTTTTCTGGAGGGTTTTGCGAAATCAAATGCTTCACGAGTTTCGGCGTAACATCTGCGCGGACAAGTGAACACTGAAACGAAGTACGAAACTGTGCGAAAAATCATTTACCGAACTACTGGAATCGATTACGTACGATAAATCGGTCGAACACGCGCATTACAAAATGGTGGTGAAAAACAGTTGCGGAGCAATGTACGGCTTTTGGCTGGACGCGTGTATTAATTATCCGATGAAACTCTATGTTATGTATTAAACATCACCGAAAAAATAACTCGTTCAAATTACGATACATTAATATGGATCGTGGTAATAACGCGCGTATTCGTTATAATATTTATACAGTCCAACTTATTCGTGTCCCCTTTGTTTTACAGTCTTACGTTCGACGTCCCTTACGCAAACAACGATGTGGCGTATTTTTTTTTTAATTACTCTTTTATACATGTGCACGAACGGCTGACTAATATAAACGAGATAAACACACACACACACACACACACACACACACACACATACACACACAGTATTAGTTATATCATATGGAAGTTGCGTGACCACGAATATTATTCATTTTATCCGCACGTTATCAAACCGTAATATTATTGTTCTCTTTTTCCATACACACACACAAACATATAAACGAATTTATTAGAATCATTTTTTAATAAAGTTACTTTTTATTTTCATTTTATTTTACTTAAACGGCTTTTAGCCTACTTACAAGTAAATTGGAATACGTTCAGTACATGCCACGGAATAATTTAGAAACATTACGGGGGGAAATTAAAAATGAAAAAAACGGCCATAAAGTTTTTGCGACGCCAACACGGAACGGAATACTATCTTTTGGAACGTTTTATACTTCGAAGTCGTCGATCAAACACAGCCATGGTTGTTTTTTCGTAGAGTATCTGTCGCAATTACTGAACTCGTTCGTGTCGAAAACGGTTTAATAATATTCATCGATTTCCTCGTCGGCGTTGACCGTGCACACGTAGCATGTAATGCACGGCCGCTGTAACGGAGTCAAACACAGACCGTGACCATTGCACTGCTCGAAAGGACGCGTTTTGTCGAAGCAGTGTGCGCGCCTTTTTTTCCGAAATACTTTGTTTTGCCCATTTCGGGCACGAGAAATTTATATTTTTACGATTCGCCGGCAAACGAGAAATAATTTAAACAACGGTGTGCAACGTTTATACATATGTGCGTATGTACGTACACGTAAACGTGCTATTATACCCTACACCGTGTATACACCACGTCCTCAAGGCGCATATTTTTTTCCTATTCCAGCTGGCGCGCGCCACCGACAACGATTGTAGAAAACGTTCGGGGGCGGGTGGATAAAAAAAAAAAAAAAACGCACACTACGTGCGCATGCATGCCCGTCGTTTCTTACTTTGATTTAAGAATACACGCGCACACTCTTGCTTCGGGGCTGCATGTTGTTTTACGATATACCGTATGACCGCGAACACGGTCGTGGCCGGTGCACCCGCGGTACATCCGGGCGCTTATGCGCAAGACGGACGCAACTTTCCGTTCCTATTATGCCCCGCGCGTTTACCTTGCACTAGTGTTCTCCATGGTCCGGTCTTAATCAGTCCGGTCTAGTACGGTCGTAACATACAAAAACTATTGAGTCGTCGGTTTGGTCCGGTTCAATAATTTTTAGGAGTAGTTCGGTCCAGTCCCCACATCAAATACATTATTTTCATTCCGGTTCGGTTTCAAAAAAAAGAAATGAAAATCAGTTCAGTCCGGTCTCAATCATGGTACTTAAATTCTAAACACAGATATTGTTATGCAAACAAATAAAACGAAAAAAAGACCTACAACTTTAGGTATATATTTATTTATAAATTCGGGTAGTCCGGTCCAGTGTAATACTAAACGTATCATATGGTACGGTCTGGGCTAATGCAGACTTGAACCTTACGGACCGGTCCATAAACGGTACAAAATGTCTTAAGATCGAATAAACCGTCTGGTCTACGGTCTACTTTATTAAATGTTATTTAATTACTGTTCCGGTCCGGTCTAAAAATAATATGAAGCCGTCGGTTTGGTCCAATTTTGGTCTTTGATCAATGTTTAAGTGTGGTCCGGTCCGACTTCGGTCTCCTGGTAATATTTGTAGTCCGGTCTTGTCCCTAAAATAACGGACCGTGCAGAGCACAAGTGGCTAGAGTGCACTTTAGCCATGTTTCGGACTTTGACCGTAACATAAACATTACAGGTAAGAAAAAGAAACTGGTGGAGTTTACATTAGATATCTTATTAGTTTTTTATCTTAAACGATATTCTAGCGGAGTTTACAATCGCCCAACTAGACTAAATAAGGGTCTTTAGGACCCAACTAATAAACGCCGTCTCTAACGCGCCATAATTGCGAGCTAAAATCGGAAACCGGTTAAAAGTCGCCGAGATAAGTATAATATAGATTAATTATACGTTGCACCACCGTACCGCGTGCTGTATACGCCATCGTTGGGCCACGGTGCCGGGACCGTTGTTTTCGCAAGCTTTCACGGCAAAACGTACGTTGTTCACGCAAATCAATAATTTAAAACTATCAAAACAATTTTGGCGGTCCAGTTATTTCCCTTCAGCGGGCCGCCTGTTGCCGACCCCCTGCTCTAGGAAGTCGAACGACGTGCGCTCGAAACCGCTCGAGACGGCCGAGACGCGCTGAAGTCCGACGCGCGAACGGAATAAAATGACGGAATGTCCGGAGCGAACGTCGGTAACGCGCCCCGAGGATCGAACGTGACCGGATCGATATGGCGCGCGGACAGGGAGCGCGAGAAAATAACAGGTCTCGGATACGCGTATGCATACGCCCGTCGTCGGGAACGTCTGATCGTGAAACGTGTTCGCGGAACACACACGTCGTCGTAGTCCCGTGCACTGTCGATGCGGTCGTTGCCCGATTCGCGAGCACCCGTAAAAGTTCAAAATCCCCGTAAAAATGTATACGATACCGTTTCAATCGTTCGAGCTCGCCAGCTCGCGAGCCAAACTTCTCTGCTCGTCGTTTTCCACTCGTCTTTATTACGATTTTCACCATCGCCGACGGATACGATTTGTACGTATTACACGTTGTACGTCGCGGTGTTCCGTGTTCCGCACTACTGCGGGCCAGAAACGCGATTTTATAGGTAACGCATTGACCGCGCCGGGGACACGGGTGCACGCGTGGAAATGTAAAAAAGAAACATTATTTTAACGGTGCGCAGAAAGAAAAAAAAATATATAAAACAATGGACGATATTTTGTTGATGATGATAACATGAAATGCATTACGAGCTGCGCCTCCAAACGAATACGGTGTAACGGACTAGGTACCGAACGTTTATAACATTCTTCCGTTTACGTATGCATCGTGTGCCGCCGCACGCACTTTCGTCTTGACTACTTCACTTGGTATTCATTTATTTACGTACGCGCTGTTTTGCATAACGTTTTCGTAATGTATTTTACGTATTGGACATTTTTTTTTTTTTTTTTTGGTTCCGACTAAAACGTTAAACCTATTTCCGATTCACGGAAGTTCGTTATTTTTAAAACGAAAATGCGTTCGTCAGCGTATTTTTTAGATTTTTATGAAAATACATAACACTAATGAAAATATTCATGGTCATTTGTAAGCGAATATTGAGATTTAAGACCGCTGCGATTAAGCTAACATTTTAACTATTTAGAATACGTGGTTAATGTTGGCTTTGTTAAAAACAGCTTGTTATACGATAATATTTCATTGTGTGAGAAAGAAAAAACATTTGCAATGTGATTAGCAAAAATATGAATGCAATGATGTGAAGTATTTACTGTTGTAATAACACTTACATACTGTACTATGATATATATGTATAAACTCTATACATAATAATATAACTATATATTTATTCATGTGGTTTTGGCATGATGGTTTAAAAATTTAGTCGTCAAGTCGGGAACTAACGGGTACACCCCAAGAATTCGGTGGTTAGGGGTTATATTATAGCTGTGCTCTAAAATTCAAGTATGCTGTTGGTATGAGTAGTGCACGATGTACGCGCTGTTATTTTGTTCAAGCGCAAATACACAGGGAAATGCTTAAATATCTTTAGTTGTGTACCGATCAATCGTAATAAAATTACCTAATTGGCAATCACTAAACCGATCCACTTTGATGTCATGAAGGCGCTACTCAACACGAGGGTCATTAAAAGTGAACGATTCACCCGTGTCGATTGAATGCCGGTGGTGAGAGGGATTTTTGATCCGGTCGGATTGTGCGCGGTAAGAGCATTTACAAGTTCTACACGGCCGATTCAACGAGCGATGAGTTGTGTTACGGTTTCACGTTTGTAGCTGTTGCACTGATAGCAATCGAAAAAGTCAAAGACAGGTAGGTAAACGGTAGATCCGAAGATTTCGTCGAATCGGGTACAAACAGTGCTCGACTTGGCAAAATTAAAGAAGGAGGACTCTATTTACATTTAAAAAAATAGCTTCCCCAAAACTTATTAAGCGTTAAAATTATAACGCAATAATAGTAGGGGGACGCTAAAATTTCTGAAAATTAGTTGGGGTACTCCGTCCCCCTGCGTCCCTCCTCAAGGTGAGCACTGGGTACAGAGTATTTCTAAATAGGTATCTAACTGCTGTGCATATTGCACCTAAATATTTCATAATGTCGGTGTTACGTTCTCGGTTAGAGAAATGACAAAAGAACAATTCTGCGAACAGAAGGCTAAATCAACTTTGTCGAATGGGATGCATAGTCTAATTCTAGTCTCAGTTCCAAGTAAGTTGCAGTAAGTCAAGAACTGTTAGCTTATTAAGTACATTTACCTAATATATATATATATATATATATATATATATATTAATATTATCAAAATATACTAATGCTCGCGTATAAACAGTGTTCTGCAGTTGATTGAACGCATTTTACTCAACGTTTCGACTAAATATTATTGCATGAAGTTGACAATAGTCAACTTTTATTCACCGTTTATGTGTTCGTTTGAGATTATACAATTTAATAAGTATATGGTAACGGCAACGAAACCAAATATTACGCTATATACGTAAATTATGTCTTGATTGTGTTATTATTATTAGCTGACATTTTTGGTTCAGCCCAAACTCGGTAATAATTGCGCGACTAGATTAAAAAATGAAAATTTGTAAGCGTACGACTTGACGTATATGCCCAGGTATACACACACACACTTACTATGACTAGACCCCCTCGTCATGACCTTTTAATACGTTTATGTAAATCCGAGTAATTAATCATTTTTATAATGCGATTTCCCTGTTGATCGGCCGGCGATAAGTTTACGTCAGGGTATGGGCCATAAAATTCGATGAAGTCCATATTTACGACGTGGGAGTGGTTCTCGGCAAGTAGGAGGTATACTACATATTATACGTTATGTAGTAAATAATATTATTTTTTTTTTTTTTTTGATAACTTAATCAAAATTAAAATAACGACAACAAAGACTAGTATATTAGTACACCCGTCGAGATATAGGTACACAAAAGTTTCGCGTGTTTACGCTGCTGTGTACCTTTATACATTTCATAATAATATAATATATAGTTACGAGCACAACAGTAGAATATATATATACATCAATATTAATAATTATTATACGACGTTGGTTACACGACGAATAAAATATAACACCGAATATTCTGACGGTGAGAATTTTATACCGGTTCGAGGGTGTTCGCGTGAGCGCAATAAACGAATAATTCCGAATATGACTATCACAACGTATTCCTTCGATATTGTTGTATACATGTTCTGGTCAGGTAGACGGTCAGTGGTGTACTGACGATGGGGGGGGGGTCAGGGGTTTAACCCAACCCCCCATAAAAAATGTCATGTGTAAAATTTCTATTATGGAATAAATTATTATTACATTTGAAATAGGGATAATATATAAAAATCAATTAAATCAAAACATAATTATTTTGTGTATCGTTGGATGACGAAAATAATAAGTATTAATACTATCAAATTTATATTATAACCATGTCTACATAATAATCTCGACAGAAGCTGTACTTGATGAACTATCAAAAGCATTAAGAAAAATCAATATTAAGTTTTAAAGTTTACATAAAATACAGGTACATTTTTATAAATTTAATTAATTATACTATGACAGTTAAAATTAACTTAATGTTTAAAATTTTAATACAAGAAAAATAATTGTGTAAAAATGTTTTGATTATATTTATGGTAACCCCTCGACACATAAACAAATTCTGCATACGCCACTGTAGACGGTTCACATAATAACCCAATATAGATTTGTATAGAGTTTGGCGGATCACGTAATATCATTAACAGAGTTCGAATTTTATGAGATCAAAACAAGTCGAGTAAAATAAAATGTTGATAAACAAAATCATAGGTGTATATAAACCATGAATTGAAATTCATAATGATTTTCTTCGTCCCTATTTTGTTGACAATAATTATAATAAAAAAAAAAAATAAATAAAAAAAATAAAAAATTTACAAAAAAACTTATATACAATATTAAGATAAATTAAACTCCGGCTGCAACGTTTAGCGACATTTTAGGAAACCATTCGACACGCAGAGTTATTTCATTGCGCCCAGCCTCAGCTAAGTAACCTGTACGCACGATTTTTAATCGGATACCGAAAATAGGTCTTCTCGATTGCGGTTGATCGGGACTTTATGATTCGATAACCGACAAAACGTCTATTGTGATCCAAGCATTTACGGTTTGGAAAATATTGAAGAAATTTCGGAGGGGGGGGGGGTCCGGACTCCATGGAACACCATCCTCAATAACGGATGTGCGCGTCCGAAGGTTTCGGTTGTCCGTAATGTTATAAATTAGAGTTAGAATGTTGATGAATTTTGCCTTTTTTTTTCCTTTCATTCTATACAATGTTATTCTAGCTAAAAATTTGTTTCATGCTCCCTTGATGCAGAATATTCTAATTTTATTTTGCATTTTTGTCATTTTTAGCTATAAATGAATTTTTTTGTTTTTTAACGTAATTTTTCAACATTTTTAAGTCATTGGCAAAAAAAAAAACAGTAAAGGAGAGTCATTGACACTATATATGACCATATATTTTGGATTTAAAAGATCGTAAGTGCAGCAATTCATAGTATCGAACACATTCAATAAGTTGTTCGTCATCCATTTCGTCTACAATTGTCGTCCGTCAAAACAAAAAATATCGTTGACGAGAACTCAAAAGTCTCGGATCTGTGACTGAACGGATACTGACGGATCGGATTCAGATAGAAAATTGATGAGTGTAGATGACACGAAATAAATTTAGCGAAACGTTATTTTCCATGACTTTACTACCCGAAACTGAACCGTCTCGTGACAGATATGTGTGAATAGACCTTTAGAAAAAATGTTGGAATAGAGGACGATCTAATTGATATAAATAACTTTTTATTTATGAATAAGGATAGAAAAAATATTATTTCTTTCTTGTACTTGGAAAAACCATTTTAATTATTCAATCAGTAGACAATTATTACATAACAAGTTAAAGACTTGTGATTTGACGACAATACATTAACACGGTTTATTAGTTATCTGAGTAACGAACATCACCTATTGGATCTCATTACAGTAATTATTGTTATATCAAAGATTATGGTGTCACTCAAGGTACATAATTAGGTCCTTTTCTGTTTAAAATATATATTAACCTGCTTCGTTATTAAAAGAAAAATTATTCATTTTCGCTAATGAATGTAGCCTTAATCAATTTCAAAGATAGTTGGGAAAAATTGAAAAAAAAACTGTCAAAATGGACTAGTATATCTACGACATCGTAGAAAAAAATCTGTGACCACTTAACATAAATCGGTTCGCCTTCCAATATATGTCAAAATATGTCGATTTGTCCATAACTTAAATAAAAAATTGCTATTGAAATTCAAACGGTATTACCTTTCAAGTATTTAAGAGTGATAATTAGATTTTAATTTGAAATGGTCAGTACGTATAGATAATATCAAAAATAAAATGCGAAGCTAAATTGTGTTTATTCTACAAAATTTTATTTCTTGATAAATCAACTATAAAACAAATATACACTATGAACTGTGTAATTTTATTTTATTTTAAAGCATAGCACTTCGGGAAAGCTCAATATAACAGACATTATATCATTGCATATTACACAAAAAATTTATAATAAAAGTAAGGTGCTTCTCGCCATTAAAATATCCATCAGAGAAATTTTTTAACTATAAAAATGTATTATCTGTTTGTTAATTATATATTAGACAAACCTTTAATTAAATCTATGCAAAACCACACGTTTAATGCTAGAGAAATAATAGACAATAGAACCGGAAAGTAAATTAAAACCCCATTTACATTATTAACAAGTTCAAAAAATTCCCTCAATTACACGACGAAATCTAAACTCAATAATTTGAATAATGAAGTAATGAGTCTAATAAAAAGTCTATGTTCAATCTAACTTTGCCATGTATTATAAGTATTTTCTTAAAATACATATATACATTGTACAGATAAATAAACTGTATCTGATGGGAAACTCACATAGTGAGCAGTCTACTTTATATGATTCAATAAAGTTGTTACTACTAACAATGATATAATTAATAAAAAAAGCAATCAATTAAATAATAGCTGAACTTTATGAAAATGCGTGTTTTAATAAAATTAATAAAAGTAAGTATCTGTGTTTCAACAGAAAATCGTATCCTTACGTTACGCTCATGTTAATTTTATTATTAAAATATCTATTATTATTTTAGGTCTTGGTTAAGTTGTTATTATAAAATAAATCTTTACTCGTCAATCGCGCCGAATTTGGGACATTACCTGTATAGTATACATCAATTGCGCCGGTATAACAACGATACTGTACAAGTAAAAATCATAATGACTAAAAACAAAAATTAAAATTAAAATCAAACTTATCATTCTACATACTTGGTATTTACACTAATAGTAGATTATGTATAAATATAAATATATATATATATATAAATTCACACTAATCCTACACATTTTTAAAAGTTCGGTACACATATATTACTAATGTAAATAATGTATTAAATTGATTTAATAAAAATAATAATACACATATACATGGCACTCACAATATGCGCATGCGCATCACATAAACATCACGATGTTTCATAACGTTTACGATATACATTTTTTTTTAATTTACAAAAAAAAATTAACAAATCTTCCGTTACATTTATTTAAATTTGTTAAAAAAAATTCTAGATAAGTTTTTGTGGACGCGCTCCCGGGCAGCGGCCTTACGCGTAGCACAGCGCATTACGGACTCGCACTTACGGCCGACGTACGCCCACCCGGTGGTTTCTTCGCAGCCGTCGCCGCCACCGTAATAATCATCATCAGTACTGACAGGTGTCTCGCGACCGGTCACCTGTCCCTCACTTCCAGCGAACCGAACGGGTTAGTCGACACGGGACGACATCCCGTGCACGATATGATAATAACGTGGATCGACAAGTGCACTTGCGTACGTCCGCTCGGAACGCGAACGCAGAACATTTTCCGCCCACTATTGCTTAGGTGACCGCTGTTTACGATCGGATTTTTAACGGAAAAATTATTATTCAATTTCGCACTTCCGTACGACGTCATTCGCACCTGTCGGAAAAAGTTGCTCTACCGAGGAACTTCGTCGACATTACCGCCGACCCAACTGCGTGCGATCCGCGTCAGCTGTGGATCAATGGACGCACCAGTATAACTTACTAAACGAAAAATTCCTAAATCCGTTTCATGCGGTCCATCCGATGCGTACAACGGTTTACCATTACGCGGACCGTCTTAGGTGCTCGTTGCGTCGGTAAATTAGAAAGGAGTCGCGTGGTCCGGCATCAGCATTCGATGACCTTTTTCGCACCCTCACCGACGGGTACACCGGTATCAGAAAAACGCGCGTTGATATACATACGGGCGCGCGAAAGCGGTGTCGCCGCCCGTACACGGTGTAAACGGCCGCGCGCCGTTGTTTTTCTTTTTTTACCCCGTCCCGTTTCCCTAGCGTCGACATCCCTTCGGACGCACCCCACGACCGCAGCGTTTATCACGAGGGACAGAATAAATATTGACTGATAGCAGTAGTCGTGGTAGCTGCAGTAGTCGTCGCGTTTCTCTCTCTCTCTCTTTCTCTCGCCACGTTGGCCGCACGGCACGCGTATAGCCGTACACAACCTCGTGCCACTTGTTGACGGGGCAAACCCCTTCGCATACGTACTATACATTATCGTCAACATCTGTACATATATATTCATCCCCCATCCGCGTATACTAGGCCACTGGGTCAGTACTGGCCTATTTCGCACGTCTATTCCTCGGACGCGCACCCTACTCTCTTTCCCTGTCCGCAGCAACGTGTCCGGATACGAGGGCGTCTACATGCATTCATATACGCGCGAGTGCGGTATCATTAAACCGGCTCTTCTGGCGGACGCGGTGAAGACGCATTATCGCCTTGTCCACGTCGAACAATGTCGGTCGCCAGGGCCGTAGCAACCAATTATTGGGCCCGGGGTGAAACTTCAAAATGTAGATATTTTAATTTATAAAAAAAAAAAAACTCACGAAAAACTGAATATTTTCTTTAAACGCAATATAAACAATGATTTTTCTTTATAACTATGCAAGCGTTTGTTAATTTAATTTAAATCGATAACTTATTGAAATATACATCATGATTATAAGTAGGTACATAGGTAAAATGTAATTATATCCATACCTGTAAGCTATATGAGTAAATACATAAATACATAATATTACTTTTACTTATAAGTCGTAAGTCGTTATAAATAACGACAGTTGAATTGCAAATTTTTACGTTTTCACGCCCTCCCAGGAATCGCGCCCGGAGCACTTTTAGCCCCCCCCTTCCCCCCATTTGATACGGCCCTGCTGGTCGCAGCTGCGTGTACGTACGTGCGACGTGTGCGCCCAGCGATCGCGTTCACATCGGCAACGTTCGTAACCTATAACGTGTTCCGTTCGGCGGCAGAGCGTAACATTACGTTATTCCGCTGCACCCGTCGCCGCCGGATTACAACGAAACGCTACGAGTAATAAAACGATGCGGCGACCGTCGACAAATCGACCGGGAATTAATAAACCAGGCGAACATGCCAAACTGGTCATTACGCACGTTCTTCCTCTCCGTTGCGTATCACGTTGTTATTTATTTCCGAGTGCCCGTAGGCCGTTCGCTGGCCCGTCTTCGCATCGATCCACGTCAATATCGGACGCCCCTTCTCCACCCCCCTTAACCAAGGAACCTACGTAGGTACCTGTGTTTAATACTTACCGGCGGTGGCGACCGTTTGATTTGTGTAGTGGACTTGTATCGGTTCGGTTGCAACGAAAATATACTACATTTTATTATTGTTATTATTATTATCACTGCGGTTCTTTTATGCGCTTCACCGACTCCGACGTGAACGAACGATCGGAATCGAAACTTCATACGTGGTGCGAATAACTGAAACTGACTCGTACGGTTTCCGGAGTCAATGTTCATGGTTCGTTCAAATTTTTGTCAAACTTCATTATTTGATTGCATTTATTTATCGTATATTTCTTAGTCCGGATGACGGAATAATTATTATACCGTTACCAATTAATACGACTTCGTTTCAAAGTGAACACCAGATGAACATGTACTCGCTGAAGTGTGGGTCCGTCGGATGAAAATTTCAAGTTTCGAACTCTAATCTTTGCTAGACATTTCAAAGCGCGAACTCGCTGCATAAGTATCATATATTTTCCATTTTCCCGATAAGTACTGAAAAGATCGATTGTATGTTTTAAAAGTTGATTGAAAAAAAATGAATGAATTCATTTCTTAGGTGTTGTTGCAGACGTTCCGTAGAGGTATTGTATAATAATATTTCGACTGTATAATATTCACGTACCGTTTGTATTTAATAACAAGCGGTAAACGACAATTTTTGCGCGTTCTCGGTAATGGTGAATACTATAGATTTCAAAGAAAAAAAATCGATTGTAAAAAAATTATAAATTGGAACATTGAGAAAATGAACCCATTGTTTTTAACACGAACGATGCGCATACACACATACATACACATTGATATATTATAAATTATATTGTTTTTTTGCATTCTTGCGAAACGGTGCACGTTAAACACAAAAAGTAAATAGTTTCAAAGTTGTTTTTAGTTTATAAAACAAAACAATTTATTTATTTTTTTCAACTATTTCTTGTACACGGAACTTTTTTTTTTTTCATATTCAATTTCAATAGTAGAAAAAAACTAAAACAAAAACTAATATATCGCTCAATAAAACGCATATTTTCACGGTTATTTAATTGTTTTCGTTTAAATTACACTGTATTTAACGTACGTGCACAGTACGAAATAAAACAACAATGGTTATATGTTACGTACGTATTATCTTCAAGGGAACATTCAAAGCAATGCAGTGTACGTTTTGTTTCCAATACAGTTTCAATGTAATAAATGATCGGTCAATGATTGGACGTTTGTTAAGATAATATTTTCAAAGAAACCGTATGAAAGATCGCAGGCGCGTATCATCGAATTATATTTTATATAGGTACATATGCGTGCGTGTATGTTTATATTGTATTCGTTACGTCTATGTACGGAAACCTTACAACGAATAGCAGTAGCATAGAGAACTAATCAGAACGTCAGATGGCTTCATAAAGACTTCTTAACTATCTGTTTATACTAACCTAATCAGCGTTTCTTTACCCTGGGGTTTCGTGAAGATCACTTCAAGGTTCCGCGAAGCTTAAGTAATTTTTTAAAAAATTTTTAAGAAAACTACTATAAAATTTCCAACTAAAGATTAGTAGTAATGGTGAAGAAATGTTTGCGTTGTAGAAAAAAATCTTTGTATATTAAATAACAATATATAAGCCATGTGGAATATAGCCTAAATTTATATTTAGTCCAATTAAAGTAATTATTATTAAAATATTGTGATGTATGTATACAGTTATTATTATTTTAATTTTAATTTTAACATATTTATCGAATTGAATACCTTAAACATAATATTATTATACGATTATAACTTATTTACAAATAATTCTAAAAAAAAAGTAAGGGTTCCACGATAAATTTGAACACCAAAAAGGTTTCCACGGATAAAAAAATGTAAGAAACGCCGCTTTAAACTATGTGTCTATAAAACGAATTTGTTGTAATGAGCGCGCATCATTATGCAACACAAGAACATCATTACGGTAACTTTAACACCAGGTAAATACGTTTCCGGTTATTAAAATATGTACGCGATACATAAGCGTATCGTCTAGTTTACAATTGACATTTCCATGCACCGTTCACCTTGTGAATAACAACAGAAATTGACCGAGTAATTATACACTTGTTACCCATCGCGAACTACGAAAAACACTTTGAAACCCATACACCTGTTTAACGTAGGTTACGTTAATGCACTAGCTCGCCCCTGCCGTTCTCATCGCGGTAACAATTATAATTGTTCAGACGTACTCGCCTAAACACAATGTCGCGTACGAATTATAGTGACTAAAATTTTTCGTAATAACGTATAATAACAAATAATCATAATAATTATTGTTTTAATCGTACACCTAATACAATAACGAGGTAGAATTTCGATTATTTATGCTACGCTAAGTCACGCGCATACGTTGGAATATATGATTGCAATAATTATTCTTATCGTAAGTTTGGTACCCACAACGCACACACTCGTGCATGCGAGTACGAGTACGGCGACAAATATTGTGTAAAACAGAACGTTGTTACGAGGTCAATTATAAGAATTTATAATTACTCGAGTAGATATTTAATACGATGTGAAAAATGTATACGCCAACGAAATAAAAAAATAATAATGATAATAAATACTTTCCATAGATAATACACATCGGTTTTTCTGTTCAATTAGTTAATTGTTATATTAAAAGAAAAAAAAAAATTCTAGAAAATATTGCGGTGAGGAAATCGTAAATAATTTAACATAACAAATATGTATAGCTCGTAG
Source organism: Sipha flava (assembly GCF_003268045.1). Lineage (NCBI taxonomy): Eukaryota > Metazoa > Arthropoda > Insecta > Hemiptera > Aphididae > Sipha > Sipha flava. Next base: position 296,452 of record NW_020272875.1, read on the forward strand.
GTATTAATGACTTTAAAATTTTCAGAGCAAATTATTTGGCCGTTGACCTGGTATTTTGACTTTTGAATAAACACGAAGAAACTATAGCAATTATAATTTTTTCGGTTAATTATACCATAAGCTGTTCGTATATTAATTAAAAATATAACATTTTTGATTTAATCATGATGAAACACGTAACGCCTGCGACGTAAGTAGGCCAAAATACTTAATAAATCGTAAATATTCCACCGAGCGGCATTGATAATAATGTACCGAGCAGATCATGCTTATGAATTCTCTATTACACGATTGTAGTCATTGTTTTTAATTAATTTTCTCGATTTTAAAAATATATTATATCATTAAAAATCTAGAATGATATTTTATATATTATTATTATGTAATTTTAAGATCATTAAAATACTACAAAAACCAAATCGAATAAAAATTTACTCAATTTAATTTAAATGAACTATGAAATTAACTAATTTTCTTCTACAAACATCAAAAATATTGTTATCGATAACTATACAAATATTTTGAGTACAACAAATTCGTATTCAAAAATTGGGTTCGCGATATTTCACAGTTATGCAATTTAGTTAAGCCATCGAGTATTAAATGTAAAACATCAGTATACTTACCACGTGTGTGCACTACATATCCAAATTGTACGCGTTTGAAATTGAAATTGTTTTAATGTCTAATATAAATTCTGAAACGGGGTGTCGCTATATTCCTACGGAAATATATACATTTCGGTATGAATATTTTGATTAAAAGGTCACCAAAGGATTCGGTGAACAAAAAGGTGGACATTCTGCGGGCGAAACGAAGCTGCAAAGGAGTTTTGAAAAAGCTACGGTAAGCTAAAAAGGAATGAATAATTAAAATCGGAAGATGAAAATGTTTGCGATAAGAGCGGTTTTGATGGAGTTTGAAACGGTCAAAGCTAATACTTTATCAGCCAGTACGTTTTTAGCGTAAAAATATTCGATTAACCGTAATGTCCGAAGCGCGCATTATATACGAGTAGAGGAAAATTGAATTTCGAGATAAAACTAGCTGCACACGTATAATAATAATACGCGGAGATAATGAATCGATGCAAAAATAATTTCGTATCTTCATGCTCCTCGAGGGGGGCCGAAGGCACGTGGTGGTGTATACGTTTTGAATGAAATCGTCTGCCGAACGATACCGTGCGCAAGGATAATATAATACACACTTCAGATGCACGACCGGGTTTTCTAAAGATCGAGCAAATCGTCTTTGATTATGCTGCCCGCCCGGAAATTTCTTATCTCCCGAACAACCGAATTATTGGCTAATTACATATAATTTTAATTAGACTGATGGCCAAGACACAGATACGACGGCGGATCTTTTGAAAAAACCGCTCTTTTTCCGGTCGGATGGACGTCAAAAGTTCTACAAGTCTGCACTGCACGTCTGCAGCGGCATGGCAGGGATTGCGGCACCGACACGGGGAGGGGGTGGGGCTAACAAAAAAACTTATCGAAAAAGCTGTGAAAAAGGGTTGAAAAGGCAACCCTTAGGAAAAGGGTTCTGGTTTTTCCGTCCGAGGGAGAGATTCTATATTAATTAATTAACCGGCTCGCCGCCGTTGTTGCATCAATCAACGTCCTTTCTTGCAGCAATATTCGAACGGGACTGTATTATTACTATACACGTACAGTATACCTGGCTCGGGTTCTAATTTGATTCCGAACAGGACTCGCACACACGAGCGCGCGTAAACAATTTACGGTTTATTGTAACTTCGCACGGCGTTAGGTCGACCGGTGGTGGTACATTGTACATTAAAGCTCGGGGAGCGAAAAAAGAAGAGAAGAAAAGCCAAAACGAATGCGTACCCACCAGCATATAAAAGGCGATAGAACACAAACATACCCCCGCGCGCGAGTGTGCCAACGGGGTGTGTATCGTACAAGTGTATGCGTGCACCGGCAGGTATATTATGGACGTGTGTGCGAGCGCGCCCCCGCACTAGTCGGAGAAAAAACCCGTCCGGGATGCGCACAGCGAGGTGTCGGAGATGGGGGTGGGCGAAATCCCCGAAACGAACCAAAGGGGATTATTAAGATAGATTGGATCAGGGGCTATATGACGTTGAAACAAAGGCTTGTTTTAATTTAAACGAACGGTTTGACCGGGACTAAAGCCGCGATTTTGACGGATCGCATAATAAAGAAGATTTTCCTCATCTCCGCGTCGACAACCGCGTTCCACCGCCATCCCGTTGCACTGTTACTGTACCGCGCTCGGTCTTCTTCCTTTTATGGGTATAATATTGTTATATTATCGGCTGGTAAACTAATGGAAAAACAACAACAAGACGGCGCTCCAATTAACGCGTTCGGGACGGCGAAGGGACTTAATAACGTGCGCGCGAAGCCGACGGGCCAGCAGCGGCACAATACGTGTACACTGTTTGAACAAATGAACAAATGAACGATATAAATGAAAAAATAACGTTCAGATGCGAAATCCGCGAGCTCGCGGACCGTTGCGGGGACGATGGTATGACGTCGTGACAATGAATCGTCCGACATCTCCGTGCGGTAACGCGACCGTGTTGTTCGCGCACGTGAAGTTTTGTAAAATTAAGTTTTTTTGGCGGTCGGCCGTGTGTGGACACGCACAATTTCTACTTCACGGTCGGGTCCAAATCGATCAGGTATTTTCGTATAAAAAATCGGCGGACGATCGATTCAGTCCGAATATATTTTTTTGCGAAAGATTTCGGTCCGGCCATGGTATAAACTCGATGCATCCGAATTACACGCCAAAAACAAACATAAATTGGAATATACGAATTATAAATATACGAAAGTTAATAAATTAATGGTTATAAAATTGAGCAGCAAAAATTTAAGAGATCGATACGTATGACTGTGAAACAGACACACATAATAAACACAGTAAGAACAGTTTGGTAAATTGTTTACTCGGATGTAAAAAAATACTTCAATTTAGAAACTAATCAGTTGTAACAACCATATAATAAAGAGTTTAAGTCGAAATAAAGTTTAAGATGTGCACATAAGTGCATGATAAATCACCTTGTGGGTACACAGCATACCCTTCTAAGATGTGGCATACAATTTGGACATTTTTTTGGCATGCGATTCGGATGCAGTCGTTTAAACCATAACCATTTCAGTTCAGTCCGTTTTCTGAAATGTAATCAGATCGATTCGGTCTGGAACGGCGGGTCCGGGTCACAGCTCGTTTAAAATTAATTCAACAATGATTTTACACTTTAAGGACATTAATATAATTGATAACATGTACATTATCATGGGAATCAATATTTGACCCGTACGCCGTTGTTTTACGTATTTTTTAGGTATATATCTCAGAACGGAGAGCGGAGTTTATAGAACAACTATTGCAGAAACTCGTTCGGTGATAAACCTCTGGGAAGGTCACGTTTACGTTGAGAAGACTGTATGAAAGCAGACACAGGAAGGATCCAATCAGTGATGATACCATGGATAATAGCGGTGGAAGACAGAGTTGAACGGAGAGAAATTTGTTAGGTAGTATGGTCTCAGTGACTCAATGACCCTCCCAAACCAAAAAAATATAACTCATACTGAGTTGAACATTAGTTGAATAAAAAAATATTCGTTTATTTATTTGAATAAAAAAATTATTTGTTATTCATTACTAAATGTAATAGTGTTTATCTCTAATGTAGATAACTTGAAATTCCAATTTAATTGAAAATTGAAATCAGTGTGTTTTGTGTTTTTTAATATATTCTCTGCTATTGAAAATGTCATAAAAAAAGTCATAAATAATATTGTTATAGATAAGAAGCTAATCAAACTGGTTTAGCACTCGCTATCCACATGTTATTTACTGGCACATTGGGCTTTATTATATTGGAAATATTATTCACAATTTATTTAATTAATTTATTCAGAGTTATCAATTTAATGCTCACGTTAAACTATTCAGAATAATTTTTATTTTTTATTAACAATTAAAACTATTTAGAATAAAATATTATTCTTTATTCCTTAAATAATCAGTTATTCACAAGCTTTTATTAATTATTTATCATTTTAATTTGTTCTTCTCGACTCTGAACAGCTCAGATTTTTATATCTGTTCACAGTACTTAATAATAATTATTATCGAAAATATTTTCAAAAACAACAGTTTCGTTATGGTGCGAGCAACATGGAAGGGCTTGTATACCACGCAGTGCTGTCCGATAGAATTAGTAATTATTTATAAAGCGGTATGTAATTTTTTATTATCAGTTTTGTACAGTTTTGTAATAATCACAAACAGTTTAAAATCCATACAAATTACCAATAATATGGTATAATTCAAAACTTTCACGGTCCGAATTTTTTTTAGTTCGAATCATTTGTCCACTCCATCAAATTATATTTTAGGTTTGGTCCGGTAGAACAAAAAAATAGAATGGGTTCGGTCCATAAAATATTACAGTCCAAAATTTGTTATTTCCGAACGGCGGTCCGGTGTCAGTCCACTCTAATAAATTATTTTAAATTTTCAATCAGATCCATGTTAAATAAATTTAAAAATAATTTTTCTTATAATAATTTAACCGCAATCGGTTCGATTCGACTTTCGTCCTTTGTAAACATTTTCAATCCGGTTGGGCCCCTAAAACCAAAGATCGTACAGATACACTAGTACACGTAGAGGACAATCTAACAGATGCACCACTACATACGTGTATAAGCTTCAAATTTATAATGCATAACAATAAGTCGCGAATAAATGTCCTGGGAGTCTATTCTATAACATATGGGTACATATGATCGTATAATAAATAAGGTGTATGTTTATACTCAGAAGACCCGTGATTACTTCGTTTTTTCATTCGTTGGTTTCTTTGAAGTTTTTCAATGTGTATACAATCGAACTGACTAACCAATTTCTGGTCTTACTTCTTCAATCCCTTTTTGTATATTTATTTATTTTGAACTCAGAACCGAGCAGGGACATGCTTATCGTATTGCGATCGATATTTCTTCAATGCCTCTACCGTTTCGAAAAACTATAGTAATTGACCATTATCCCAAAGGGTGTAATCTTTTGATGCAATTTTGTTTCTTAACGTAACATTACTAGACTTTGCCTACGTATGCAGTTCGTAATGTATCATTACACTGTTTTACTCTCGGACCGGGAAAAAAATATAGGTACCGTGTACTCTGATGATATGTTACCTTTATGTTTTTCGCGGGCTAATATTTGCCCGACTACTTTTACCGTATCGTCTAATGATACAATGATTGATATTCGAATCGTCAGAGCGTGTTTCACTTAAACGTTAAATTTTTCGTCGTTAAGAAATTTTGACGTTTCGGTGCTCAGTTATTGTATCGTATTGTACCTAGTGTATAACTATCATATGTTACATTATCACTACCAATTTTCCGAGAGTTTAATGTGTGAAAACGAACTAACCAGTGGCCGAATTTCATGGATGTTTTAATATTTGTGATTATTTTCGGCGGCAAATCATTACGCCGTCGGATTGATTTCGAATATAGTGTAAACAACAAACGCGATTGAATTTCGTACAACGTTATAGGCCACCGGAATGCACGATTATTTATATATTAATTATGCAAAACAATGTATTGTGTACATGTTGTGCGGCCCGTGTTTTACTGTTTGAAACAAGGAACCGTATATGCGAGTAGTATAGTCGCACACGTTCAATGGAAACAGAAAAATGACTGCATACGGATTTTTTAACCCATCCGAGTTACGTGCATACGGGAAGTTTGTTTTGTAACATACTGTTTCCGTTGTTGAAAGATAAAAAACGACTGATGTAATGGGGAATTTCGGTGTATCAAAAGCACCGTACTCGACGTGAGAACTCGGTATATTTTGTTTAATTAAATCTTAGTGCATGTGTGTGTGCGTAAGGATTTGTAGACGGAAATGCGAGTTTCTGATTTATACGAAGAAAGAAAAATCCTCAATGGACAAGTACTATTTGGTTTTTTATTATTACATTATACATAATACTCAATACATATATATATATATATATATATATGATATGCTTATATATTATAGTATACGCGCTTTATTTACTGCGGTTGCACGCGATAGAAACGACAAGCCTTAACAGGGGTTCGGCAAAATTTTCGCCGTAAAACGTTGTGTCGTCCTATAATTGAACGGAAGGGTTATTTTGTTTACGAGATGTAAAAAAAAACAGAGGAGTTTTTTCGTTGGACGGGTGGGGGAAGGTGTAGGTCGCAGGTCTACGGTTAGAAATCGCACCCCGCGCCGCAAACAGCATGCCGGGTCATTAGCGAACTCGGGAACACAGACGATGTAAAAATAGTTATTTAAACGACGATCTGTCAAATCTGCTTACGGGAATTATTCGGAAAGAAAAAAAAAGCGGAATTAAATAAAAAAATAAAAAGAAGCCTTGTGCGAAAGGGTTCGAAGTTATTAAAACCGTAAAGTCGAGTAAATAGAGGGATTTTTTCCTACCCCGTTTGCCCGCGGTTCTACGAATGTGATGGAAAAAAGTTAAAGGGCACGACGGGGGAAAAAAAAGATTAAAAATTAATAATAACAACAAAGTCATAACTGAATCAAACTCGGCGGGAGAAAGACAATAATACGACGATATTTCAAGTTTGCACTTTGATTAAAAAATATTAAGAGCGTAAAAAAAAAAAAATAAAAAATACTAAAAAAGTGAAAACAAAATAAAACCCTAGAGCGTATGGCGGCTCGTGGGAGGACGTCATCGGGTAAAGGGTTATAAGATTTTGGTGGCCATAAATATTATTTTTACTCTTTTCCCCTTTCGCTCTCTTTTAATTGTATTTCGTTTTGCCAACAGATGTTTGTTTGAAGAATGAACTCTTAAACTTTTGTTTTATTATTATTTTTTCAAATGAATTACAAATGCCCGACTTTTTAAACATTCAGTACCCCCGCCACGGTGGTCGAATTCAATCGCAAGCAAGCCTACCTATAGGGCACACGCGCAAGCTCGGATGCACGTTAACTGCACACACTTAACAAAAATTACGATACGCCGCAATAGCACAATACGTATAATATCTGTTATTGGTAACACGATATATTTTAGGGACACCGAATGACTATTACGGTTATTACGGCTCGTTTGCTCAATGACTTACAAGTGGCCATTATCACTAATTCCCGTATGTTAAAAACTACCCACATACGATAACGTGTGTGCGACAATAATCGGTTTCCTGGACGATTGACTATTATAATTATTGTCTGTGCATTTGTACTGCCAGTCTGTTGTGTGTGTGTATCGTAACACGTATTACATACGTATGTTTGTATATATGTATATGGACCAACATGCAATGCTGATGCTCTATACATCATCACAAATAGGCAGTCAATTTTTTTTCGTTTTTAATTTAATTTTTTTTTTTTATTCTTTCCGTTATTATTTTCAACTATTCGCCTGTTAATGAACGAACATCCTGCGTGCGCGCGCGGCGCGTGAGTTTTACATCATTTAGATACTATACACTACAGGATGACATCATCGACGGGGGTCCGTCGTACATATACGATGAGATATTAATTGATAATCGCTCTCACGCACTCGAACCAATTGGGTTCTGAAGAACAATAAATATTATATTAATAATAATAATAATCGTAATAAATTGGTCGTGAAAAATCGACACGGTTTTATGTGCGAGTCGACGAAACCCTACACCCAGTCGACCTCACCGCAGTCCTTTTCACGACGCCATACCGGCAATAATTCTCTCTCTTTTTTTTTCCTTCTTCTTCTTGCTATACAATCGGTTTTGTCAATTATTCGTACGGTCTGATTTCGTCATAATCATTCGTGTTTTACTCTGAGCCAGCGGTTCCCAAACATTTACGACCACTGAATCTTTCGGAAATATTATTTTGTTTCGTGGAACCCCGACGTCTCTAATTCCAACTTGACCCCATTTTTCAATTATTTATTGTAAAACCTATGCTCCAAAAAATGTTTTAAAGATAGTTCATGATTGTTATTTATTACAATTACCGTTCTCGATAGTCACGTACATCTTGCGGAACCCTTAAGAATGTACCACGGAACATTTAGGTTCCGCGGAACACACTTTGAGAATCACTGCTCTAAGCTACATAGGTTTGTAAGTCGGTGATAATGTCGATACAGAGATACAAAAATGGATGCGGTTAGCGTCTGGAACCGACGCGACTTCGGACCGGTAACATGTAGTTTTCCAGCAGGATGAACATGGGGTGTATTTACCTAATAGCGCTAAATGGTTTACGATAATTTTTATCGTGATTTGATTAATTTTTCGATTCCAAAAATCTAGTTTAAAGTTTTTTGTCTTTATTTTTGCAACTCCTGCGCGCGCGCTTACACACACACACACACACATACCCATCCTACAACCACCTATAAGAATTCAGTATTCATCTACCTCTAAGTCGTCAGCACTGACAACAAGCTTACAGGTTCATAGTTCTATTTCAGGAGTAAAATATTCGTTAGCTCTTTCCGCAAAAATAACCCTATTATCGCACCGATAATTGCACCGAAAATCGACTGCGTCGTCCTTCGTCCACACCAGTAAATATGTTATCGGGAATTAAACTAGCGATTACGATCGTCTAAGCAGGTGTTTCGGATGTTGCGCGCATACGTGTACATTCTGCCGGGAGTAAAAAATGAACCTTCGATAAAAAGGCGTACACGCGAATTTTTCACACGATTGTAAAAAAATACACGGCCGAATAAAGACTGTCGAACGACTCGACGTGGTATGCGTATTGCGTGTTATATATTAATATAACACACGCGTTTACTAGTCGAAATTCAACGTGTTCAAAGCCGCATTAAAAATTTACGTACAGCGTTCGACGATAGAACGGAAATAATATTTCCGTCGGATGACGCGACCTTCGATTTCGCAATCGGAAATTTAACGCGACCTGACCCCGTGGTGACGGCGTGAGTAGGGTTGGTCGAGGTACGCGACGGAACGTTCGAACTGTTAACCCTTTTTTCTATTTCCAACAGCAGGCGGTATGCACTTTCATATGATGGCCGCGCGACGTCCACCGGTGAACGTTTGGCACGCGGGAACAGGTGCAATGGGTACGCGGCGACACGCGCGTTTACGGTTCGGAATTAATAACGTTACTGTCTTGTCGTGCCGAAGACAACGGTATCCGGATAGTTGGGTGTCAGCTCGGCCAATTCGCTCGGTCGTATTTGCACGTTACATTTTATCTGCACGCGCTCGTACAAACAACACATTCCTACCGACGGAAATGCGCGTGCAATCGATGTGGTCCGCTCGAGAAAATGTATTTCGTTTCTCGTGGACTTATCTCGGCCGGCCGATCGGTGAACGCGCACACGCGCACGCGTATCGTAACCGATGCACCGTCGCGCGCGCACGTATTACGCGTGCACTAGTACTCTGCACGGTTCGTTATTTTAAGGACCAGACCGGACTTTAAATTTTATTAGGAGACCGAATTCGGACCGGAACCCACTTAAACGATAATCGAAGACCAAAATCGGACCGAACCGACGGCTTCATATAATTTTTGGACCGGACCGGAACAGTAATTAAATAACATTTAATAAAGTAGACCGTGGACCGTTCTTAAAACATTACGGACCGTTTATGGACCGGTCCGTAAGGTTCAGTCTGCATTAGCCCAGACCGTACCATATGATACGTTTAGTATTACACTGGACAGGACTACCCGAATTTATAAATAAATTTATACCTAAAGTTGTAGGTATTTTTTTTTCGTTTTATTTGTTTACATAACAATATCTGTATTTAGAATTTAAGTACCATGATTGGGACCGGACTGAACAGATTTTCATTTATTTTTTTTGAAACAGGACCAGACTGAAAATAATACATTTGATTTGAGGACTGGGGCTGAATTACTCCTAAAAATTATTGAATCGGACCAAACCGACGATTCAATAGTTTTTGTATGTTAGGACCGTACTAGATCGGACCACGGTTCGGTCCGGTTCGGACCGGACTGATTAAGATCGGACCATGTGGAACACTAGCGTGCACCATTTTTATTTATTTTTTTTACGATCAACGATTAATACTAAGAGGCTAAAAATGTATATTATCCGAGACAGTGGCGGTGGATAACCAGTCGCAATTTGTTATGACTGCATTTTATTTTTTCATTCCCCTCTCCCCTCCCTCCGTTATCATCCCACACCCCCGTCGACCGGAGTCCAAACACGTTATAAAAGCGTTTTGAATTATTTTCGTTACCAATACAATATTCTTAGCAGCGTCGTGCGTTGGTAGCTGTGACAATTATGAATGGTTTCTTGGCCGATGATTTGTAACCAGTTATGCGCCGCGGCCGAGCACGGGCAATTATTTTTGTTATTTTTTTCATCGAAATTGCGCAATCCTAAGCGAAAAAAAAATCGAAATTAATAACAAAACTCGCGTTTGTATGGCGCAATGATTGGGCTTATTTTATTTTTATTATTATTTATATGTTTACGCTTCTCGTAAATATATTAATAACAATGTGAGTGGTAAGTGTGTTTGTAGTTTAATACTTGTTGATAAGAATTAATTTCGAGGAGGCAATCGTTGCATCGTTTTTCACACTTTCGTCGATCAACCAGTTATTATTCATACGACTCTACCTAATCGTGGCTATTTGGATGTTTATTTGGTAAAGTATAAAACCAAATTAATTTAATTTTAATTTTTTAAAAATGCTAAGTTAATCGATGATATTTTCAGGTTTTCGATCAGTATTGATTTAACAATCTTAGCGCGTTAAGTTTTTAAAATTAACTTTAATAATAAAAAACAAAAAAAAAACAATCACTATTTTAGTACATTACACAATCACACTATTTCAAATCGTATACTCGAGAAAAATTGTCGCCTGTAGTTGCCGGTTATTCTTGAAAAGTAAGAATAAATAAAACACGTTTCATATTTTGGCGATGGTTAGCATTTCGTTGTTTGAAATTAAATTATTTACATAATCTTTGCACTACGTTCTCAAAAGTTTAACTCAAGCTCGTGGGAACGTGTACTACGTCTAATTGTTATTCATTGATATAATAACCCTCATAAAACGAAATAACATGTAAATATATATATCATATATAATATATGTATGTATAAATTTGTATTATAAAAACACAGTAAAACGCGAGTGCTCGCACAAAAACACAATACACCGTATAAATATGTGGGCATAAAACAAGTTTGTGTACTGTATAATACGTTTGCGTGAAGTTCACGTAGACAAATTTAGACGTTTTCAAGGGTTATTTGTCGATCGAACGGGATAAATAGGAACGTGAAAACGTCAAGTCGTCTTGACGAGCGTTCGGATTGTTTGCAGCGGAATACGCATTTACGCGTTCGTTCGGCCGAAAATCCCGTTTTGTTGTGTGCGACCTTCGCGGGACCGCATGGAACACGAGTGCATACGCATTGTGTTGCACAGAAATGCAAACGCGTACAACCGGTTCGTGGTTGCCGTGGCCACTGGGCTAAAGGGGAAAAATCCCTTTTGACCGGCACTCGCTGCGTGCGCGACAAGAGTCACGAGCGCAGTGGCACAATACTGTTATTGTGATGCTCGTGCGCGCGCGAACGAGTACATAACCCGTGCACGGGAATGCGCACGGGAACGGCATTTGAATTTGGTCCGTCGAAACGCGCCCATGTGTACGTTGCGGTGAAGGCAATAATAATAATAATAATAATAATTATTATTATTATTATTATTACTGTATAGCTATTAACACCACCACCACGTGTTAACCGAGCACCGTTTTCAATGAAACCGCAACGGAATCGAACGGCCGTCGGCGGTATTGTTTCCCGCAGAAAAACCACTCTTGGCCACGCAAACGAGCGCGCACTTACTTTCGTATTTCGAAAAACGTGTCTCACGCGCGAACCAACGCTATTGTTGTACTTGGTTGTAACGCGAGCGTTGAACCACCCCGAAGGGGTTCGCCCGGACGGTCGTACGTTCAAGCGTTCGCTTTCCACGCGTCCGAATCGCCGACCGGGTGGTGCGCGCTCGCTGCGAGTCGTCTGGGCCGGGCCCATCACTTACGTGTTCGTATTTCAACGGGCTCATCCAACGTAGAGTATTGTCCGATCGGACGAATAATTTGATTTCGATGGACACGGGTTCACAAATACTTCGATAACTTTAGGGCCTTAATTTACTAAATGAATTTTCAACCAGATTTTCTGATTTTTATTCAATTGACTTCAAAATTAAATTATTTCAGAACCCGTTTGTAGTTGATATTGATGACGTTGAAAGCTGTTTACAAATGGAAATTATTGAGTTGCAAAGTGACGAATGTCTTAAAACCGCTTTTCGTGATTGTAATAATTTAATTCAGTTTTATTCGAGTCTCTGTGAAACAAAATATTTTATTTTGCTAAAAAAAATGTTGACCATATTTGGGAGCACTTATATTTGTGAACAAACTTTTTCCCTAATGAAATATCGGAAAAGCAAATATGCTTCGCGATTAACCGATGGTCACTTAAACGCAGTATTGAGAATTTTTACATCGAAAATAAAACCTGCTATCAATACACTTGTTGATGCTATTCAAACTCAAAAATCACATTAATTTTTATTTATATATTTTTTCCAATATTATACTATATTTTACTATGTATTTTTTTATTATTATTATTACGTATAATTATTATTATAACTTTGTTTGTAGATACCTCGATAATTAATGTACCAATCAGTGATGTACTTAAATAAATTAAATTTTAAATTACTACAATATTTCGTTTAAATAAAATAAGGTGTATTCAAATTATGGCCCGTGAAAAAATTTATTTTTATTTTTTGGCCTTTGACACCAAAAAGGTTGCCGACCCCTGCTTTAGGCGATTCCAACAGTCAGCGATAACGGGTTCCGTTTGGGCTTTCACACGTGCTCAGTGGACTCATCGACTAAACCGCACGAGTTTAACTTAAACGAATAGGGTCGCGCTAAATTTATATCAAAAATGTATTGGACGGACTTGGGCTTTAACGATCAGGTCCGTGCACTCGTTGCGTTACCTTGGTCACTACCGACATCGCGTAGCACTCGCAACGTCCCAAAAAAAGAACGCGTATCGTTGTGTTTGGTATCGCTGAAATAATACGTTTAACAGCGGTCGACGAGTGCAGATCACTGATTACGATATTGGCGATAACAATCCACGATTTTATTTCAAATATAACTTGTACTACCAATACACACCCGGCGCGGTTGCGAGTCGCATTCATCCACAACAATATTATATAAAATAAAATCAATCGGTCTAAGTCGTTTTCGCCATAAGCTTGCAAATCACCGTAACCCCCTAATCCAAAACCTCTCTTCTCGAACACTCCCTGGCGACCGTGGCCGACGTTTAAAGCGCAGCTAGTTCCCCGTGACCTACTAGTCAACTAGCCGACAAGTCGACTGACCACTACCATCCATACCATGAAGTGCTATTACTGAAAAGCTTCTTCACTCAATTCAACCATGACCTATTAAATATCTTTCCATCTATTGTGCTAATTGTAAATATATTTTATACAGATTGTACAAATCAAAAAAATATGACAAAAAAAATCGGTCAAAGCGTCGGTTCCGGGAATCGTCAGTTCGGTAACCCGTTTGGTTTCCGAGCGGACCGTTGCTGTTTTCGGGCGTTAACGACAAACGTACTGGCTAGGTGACGGGTACCCGTCGAAGGCGCATCGCGTACGATCAACGGCACTGCAGTCTTCGTTCGGACCGCGACGAGCGCATCACCGGACACCGCCGGGTGACGTATTATTCCATCGCGGCGGTCGAACCCGTCTCCCGTCTGCCCGGGTATTGTAAATCGTATAATACGTGCCGACGGTAAATACCGTTTCTCCTCGGACCATTGTGTACTGTATACGTCGTCGGCCCGTCAGCAATGCTCGTCGAACAACGACGGCGGGTCCGGTTACACGCCACGAGATCCCTGGGAATCATTAATTTGCATCAGTGTCCCCGCGGACCACGACGCGCCCCCGTGCCCCGTCCCGCGTCAGACCGCCGCGGACGACAACAGCGGCGGGACATCGCCTTTTATAATAATTACACGGCTATTTATTACGCTTTGTAAATATAACGCGGACGGATATATCATTATAATAATACGTCGTCGTCCCGAAACGATGCGGCGGCGGCCGCGACACAATGACGTTTTTGACGTGAAAAAAAAAAATAAAAATAAATATATCAAATATGATACGTCTTAATAACAACGCTCTGTATTATTATAGGCTGCTTCCTCGGTGTATATGCCCATTATATAGGTGTATATACGTAGGTACATCAATTGATATAGAAACCGTATACCCCCGTCACCTTTAATGAAAATTAATTTTCCATGTTCTTATCAACGTCGATCCACCGCTATTATTATTCTCGTATTGTATTATTTAATGCGACGTGTATCCACACGTGTGCACACGGTTCAGGAGGTTAGTCAGAGTCAGGATACCGGAGTCCGTCGCAACGGTCGAACAACGAGGTGATTTTTTTCCCCCGTTCCGTACACAATGCATTCGAATAATATGTGACCACGAAAAGCACGTATAATTACGTGTGCCGCCCACCGCGCGAAAACCGTGTGTCCCCACGAATGTTTGTAGGCTTTAAGCTGTTTCATTAATCAGCAATCTCTCCGGACGGGAATTTTCCTATAACATACATAACACGATTCAGTACATTTCACGTTAAGATATATCTGAAACATAGACAGTTGTCCGTCACAAACATCACACCGCATCAGTCCTTATCGAGTATCCGGATTCAGTCGGTCGACGCAGGTTTTCTCGAGAAAACTTTTTGACATCGATTCGATTGCTGACCGGCGATCGCATATCACATTTCCAACGATCAGCGTTATGCATCATGTCTACAATGTTTATTGTGAAGTAAATTCTTATTCGAGCACTTTCCTATACTTTAAGCTCATGATACCGATACCTGTGTAGCGTAGGAATACGGAACGCGGTAAGTTTGTTGAGTACTGTTCCGGAGGATTGTCCTTCGGACAGTATTCCGGTTGTTGTTTCGGAAGAAAACAACGGTAAAATCAAACAAGAACCGATGGACACATCGGTCATAAAATCTTATAGGCGTTTCGCTCTCCGCGTGCTCGAACACCCGGATCGCTTGGCATCACATTTAAACATGGGAAAATGTTAAGAAGTATTTATTTATTTTTCCATAATACGTTGATTTTAATAATTATCAATTGAGGTGTATGTAAATTAATGTAGTATAAAATCAATTGAACAAGTTTAGGATTATTGATTGCTTTAATCTAAAAAAGTACAAAATTTCCCTCGGGTGATTCAGGATAATTCAGATTGAATTAAGTAAAATAACAATAGAAACAATTTTTTTTAACATACTTTTTTATGAACTCTATAATTGGTGCAACGACCGTGTGTACTCTTGCACGCGGACACTAACAATTACTGTACAACGAACTAATCGATGGAAACTATCCTTAACACGGTATACTTGATATAATAATACCATCGTGAAAACTATTTTATACATATACATACATCATACACATGCATATTATACTGCATAATTAATATACATATATACTCTTATAAAACGTTTGTTTTAATTACGAACAAACAAATTAATTACAAAAACGAGTTTTCGTTGTTCTATTGTTCACGCGGCACATTTTCGATTTACCTATATATCAAATATGTAAATCGTGTCCGATCGAGATACATCACAATGAACTACAACCATGTGTTTTTCGATAAAAAAAAAATAAAAAAATAGTGGTGATTTAAATATATGTAAATCGTCGTGTAACGGTTTGTTTGTACTTAATAACCATTCCGATAGGACAGAATATATAACATGCCTACCTATGTGGCCGGAGTTGTAAACTGATCGATTCTTACGTGTCCTCGAGATCAAAACGGTCTAAATATACTTGTAGTATAAACCACTTATGCGCACACGTTGAATGCGCGGAAAAAAATAAAAACGTACCGATTAAAAAAAGAAATATTAAATACACACATTCGTGCATATAGTTAACGCGATCGCTGATCGACGAGCAGCAATTATTATATAATCCATAGAATCGTATTCACGCTGACACATGTTATTATACACAGGGTGTCCGAGTGAAGGGCTCTTAATCGTAGCGATATCTCGGGTAAACTTTTTCCAGTTCCGTTTGTGATTTATCGCTAATCCACTGTATAGAGCTTGATTACCTGTAGAAAAAAAAAAATCTTATTATTCCTTCGGCCGATGACATAAAATACGTAGGGAAAGAACTTCGATGAGACAGGATTACCGTAGGAAATATTGCACGTAGAGGCACATGTGTACATCCTCGTCAAGACATCTATTGTGGCCAGACGCGATAGACACCTCCGTGGGTCAATGCGTACATCTGTTCACGCATCGCACGAGAAAACGAGACGTTACAAAGCCGTAATCCAATAGCTACTCCGTGCGTGCGTGCGCCACTCGCAATGATATAAACGCGGTCCGATAAACCGAGCAATGCATTAAACCAGTGACACGCGGCGTAGATCGTTCGACGTGTCCAACAACAGAAACAACAATTTTTTTTCTCTTCTTTTCCACGTCGAATAAATTATAATCGGAACCCGGTAAAAAGTTCTCGGTGAGTTATTTATCGACCCGGCGTGTCCGAACGCTCGCGCACGCGCATATTAAAATATGACTGTGCGTCCGCCGCTGTATTGTCTTTACTATATACGTATTTGTATATTTCTATCATTATATTTATTTTATTTATTTTTACGTGTTCATAATTTTTTTTTTTTTTCATCCCAGATTGAACGATATCGAGGAATTGTGGTTTTCGGAATATTCCGCTCAGCATGCGGCCAGGTGCGATAATCACTGTTTGGAAAGAAAACAAGAACGGATAGGAATAATAAGAAAAAAAAAACGTATTTTTAAGAAATAAAAAAAAAAAATAAAAATGAAATAATACCTTCGCCCACCCAACATGTTCCGCGCGTTCGGCGCGGGGATACGCGCGGCATAAATCAATTTTGTTTTTAAGATTTATGCGCTCGCGGTCGAAACGAAACAAAACCAAAGAGAGAGAGAGAAAGAGAGAGAGATTGAGTGAGAGAGAAAACGTCGAAGTCGAATGTACGACGCGACCACTCCGACTCGGGTGGTAGTCTACGCTGCGCGTACGTTTCGTGTTGGGTACACAACGACGCGCGAGACCGCTACCCCGGTACTGGTCGTCATCGGGAAATCTCCGGTCGTTCCGACGACCGCTGTGCACGCGGTATCCGGGTGGCCGCGAGTACCGTTGGCGATGGCGGTGAGTGTCCCAAGTCGTCTTCCGTCGCCTCCCGGCGGCCCCGCCTGACCGTTCCGTCGGTAATGAAACTGCGAAAATGACACGTCGACAACCGTCGCGCGACCATCGAGACGCAGTCGGTACGGACCGGGCGGAGTGGTAAAAGAATTCGTGGTACACGGGTTTGAACCTGCGAACGTCGGTCGAACATGGTGGACGGAGCGGTTCGGTGCCTGCGTGAACCTGCTTCGCACAGTGACGCAGATCACCGCGAACGCGTCAATCGGTTTTTCGTATTTCACGTTATTTATCACCAGCGTAACGTCGCAATGGAAGCGAAATCATTCGAAGCCGTTCGTCCGCACAAAATATCGTAAGCCGATTGCACGAAATCGAAGTTAGAAAACGGTGGACAGGATTGCTGATGACCTCGAACAGAACAATGGTATAAGTATGGTTAAAACTTAATTAAATCGTGCAACATGAAATCATAATACGTGGTACAGCATTTTTGTTATTCGGGAATAAAAATAAAAGTGTAGGTGTGCGGAATACAAGTATTTTGCAAAATTAATACGAGCTTTTCTTCGCAATCATTTTGTCTTCGTGCATTACGTCTGAATACATTTTATTATTGATAACACTGCGCAAAACTGGTTTCGGTTTAAACGGAATTGATTGCTAAACGGTTTATCGGGAAATTCCGACGTAAGAAAGAATTCACTCCGTGATCATCTCGTCTCTTCGCGTACGCACTTTTCCATCAAGATTTATTTCTTCGTTTTAATAATGAATACAACGGTAAGAGTTCGTCCGTTTCTTCGTCTGAATCGGACTCGGGACTTGGGTGTAGTTCGTTTAGTTCAGCCATACCTGATCTGTACGTCCTACGACCGACATAGATGACAAGTGAACTGCGTTTCGGGCACTCGAGTTCGATACCGCGGGACCGTCCGAATGGGCCTTGAACCGAACGCGACCACGACGGACCACACGGAAGCCAATCGGACGGTACACGAACCGTTGAGTTTCTCGTCCGCGGCGCATCGTACCGATGACGTACGCACGCGAATTTTAGAATCCGTGGCTTAACGTGAACACACACATGAACACCGTACCGATGTCGGGTGACGATAAAATCAAATGTTATACGATGCCGGTCACGATAGAACGCCGAATTTAAATGGTAGGTGCGGATGTAAGATTAAACCGAAACATGAACATTCTTCGCTCCGTTAAAAAAATAAAAAGCAACCGATTCGTAAGACGCGTTTTGTGTGAATTTATTGAAAAAAAAAACCAAACGACATTAGGTTCTCGTGGTAAATAATATATTAATGTATATTACGTTCCGTGCCACGAAACATATTTTTCCAATACGGTGCTGAATACATGCAAAAAAATTGTTATGAAACAATATATCAAAACGTATAGAAACGCTGAATATGATATTTTAAAGTGATTATTTTGTATATATATATATATATAGATTACGGCGAGTAGATAAACACTTCGATTAAGGCGGAAGGCCCGCGAAACAAATCAAGACCAGTTACACGACTTGTCCGGTGTAGGTGAGTTTTTAATGTGCATTTATTCATATTATAAACCATTATGTATATTGTATTTTTTTATATAAAATTCACAACAAACAAATTATCGTGTTTCAGGTTATATACTGCGATGATACAGGCACGTGGATATTAATAGAGTGTAAAATATCTTTCGTCATGACCATCAACATCGCGCTCGGTATGCATAATACCTCTATTACAATCACACATCCGATGGAACGAACATTTTAGTAAGTACATATTTTAAAGCTAGATGTTATTTTTTTAAAACATTTGTGCAACGCAAAATAATGGTATTTAACCCTGAGTGATGTTAATTTTATACGAATATTCTATTGATATACTACAAGTTATTTCACGTGTGGTTTTAAAACACGACACATGATAAAATTGTGAAATTTCGACTTAAAGCTAATGTTTTTAATGTATGGTGTCGCCTATAATACATGTCATTAGCGTGAATTCGGTTAAATATCGCGTATTCGTTATTATATAAGACGTATTCAGACCTACAAAAAGTCATGCGATTGCCAAAATCATGCATGTGTTATATTAAGTGTGAAATATCATAGCTCTCTAGAAATGTACGAATATCTTGGCCCTTGGCAATTATTTTAATAATAATATGTAATGACGACAACACCGGGTTTAAAAATAATGTCTACAGATCAATATACATTATTTTCGTAGTTGACGTGTAAAGGCTGCAAAGAAAAACTAAGTTATACATACTGTTCACATCCATATTTTATTTTTTTTTTATAGCTCGCAAACCAATTAAACTTAGAGTGACAATTGCGAAACGCTTTGTACATCATAATGTGTTCGAATGCTCTATATATGTGTACATTTTGTAGACCCGCATGATATATAAATATAAACATATGTAATTATTTTTACACACCCGTTCGCGGTCATTTTTTAATACCGTATTGGTATGATGTACGGCATAACGAAATAATAATGTCGGTATCGGTATGAAAAAAATTGATTAAATTTCGTGATAAAAACGCCGTGGAAACGAATATTTTTCTCAGGGCGATGGCTGACGTGCGTGAAAAATCACTCTACCCGTTGTTATCGAACGGCGGGGAAAACGCGAACTTTTTGCACGGTACGCAAGACACGTCGTAGTCGTGTACACCGCGGGTGTATACGGATATATGCACGTGTAGTAATTGGATCGACGTAAAAGAGAGAGAGCAAGGTGTGTGTGTGTGTGTGTTAGGGAAAGAAAGAATGAAAGAGAGTGATGTACAGTGAAGATCACATTATATTATGTGTGGTCGGGGCGAGGAGTGTTCTGAACAGCGAGCGACGGCTGCAGTAGTGTATAGTTGCAGAAACATCGGAAAAGTTTCGCCGTGACAGGTTTTCGGATAAGCGGAAGATTTTTGTGTACGTTATTATTATATTGTAATTTCGAGTGTATAATATATACACACATTTGACAGAGAGAGAGAGAGAGAGAGAAAGAGTCTAATAATTAAAAGCTCGTGCCCTCTCATCGCGTCCGACCCCCGTCTCTCGCTGCTGCTGTTGCGCGCGAACCCGTGTAAGGGCGGCATCTCAAAAGAGTTTTGTGAACGCGCGATCGTTTGTTATCAATCATTCAAAAAACGGCTTTCGGGGGCCAGGGTAAGTGTATACACTTATATTGTTGTACACGGTTGCGCGTATTTATTTATATTATGTACGCGGGCACAGCGAACGTGTCTGTCAAAAACAACCAGCGGCGTCGACGGCGGAGAATATAATGCGTTCGATCAAAACCATTAAGTTTTACAAGCACCAAAGAGATGTATAAAAACACGTGCGGAAAAAACACGCGCGATGTAAAATATAATTTACGTGCACCGCGTGTGACGCAAGAAGTTCGCAGATGTTTGAGAAAGATGTACGGGACGGGAAACGCGCGTCCATCGATTTTTAACGCACTTGAGTGATACATCCCGTACACGTATGTAGTATGTACACTTATATCGTGCAGTACTTGGGATATATTAGTTTAAGTATGTGTGTGTGTGTGTTAAGGTATATGTGCAAAGCGTGTGTTCACTTTTTGCCGATAACGGTACGCCGCGGTCGAGAGGAAAACGAACGCGGGCGCGCGCGCATTTTATTTGTCCGCCGCGGAGATGTGTATTGCGCGCGCGGTGTGCAAATACTTTCGAAACTCAATATTTTAATATCCTCGGAACGTGCACGCGTATTTTTCACGAAACATCAAATGTCTACAAGACCGTACGATTTATTAAAAACGTTAAGCGATGCGCGCACTGCACCGCGTTAACTTTTAATAAGTCTACTTGCCAACTACCATGTACAGGTAGTATAAATACCCGAACCGCTCAACGGTGCCCGAGTAACGGCGTGAGTCTACGCTGCACGTGCATGTAGTCGAACGGTATTGGTTTGAAAAATTTGTTTGCTAAACTATAATTGATGTTGAAATAATATTTGTACTGGCCATGTTTGTTGCGATGCAACGATTTAATGATTATTTACCTAACTTTAACTTCGGAACACGCGGCTTGTTTTCAAATTTTCTATCGAGTAAATACGACAAAGTTTTCTCGGTTTTATATTATTAATCAAATTGTTCTTATAGAAAATCCGAAGCGTCTCCTCACGTAAGAATTGAGAATATAAACAAACGGTAAAAATAATACGGACCAAAACTTAGCTAGTTTTTCTTAGTGCGCAGTCTCTCATTAGCCAAAGTTTTGAATTAAACCGCATTTTCGCTCGGTTTTCACGTCTTGATCTCGATACATAAGAAATTCTATGAAACTCATTCAATTCCCCATGGTTTCTTTCTTTTGCATAATTTGTTTTCCTAAATATCATATACCTATTGTATCCATCTATTTGTGTGTAAAGTAATGCACGTGTGTGCCAAAAATCTGGCGCCCACATGATAAAAAGGTACTATTATAAATGCCTATGTTTGATAGCAATCCAGTAATACTGTTATAAAAATATTGAAAATAAAGTTGATGTGTACGAAGTACTATAAAAAATAATCAATAAAACAATATTATAAACTGTTAATAGTTTAAAAAACAATTAATATGATTAATTATAAGATTTAATGACCATCTCAAATAATTAAATGTTACATTTTTTTTATTAAAAATAAATTTTAAATTATAAAAGAAAAAACAAGTACAAATTATACTGATATTTTTGTTTTGCCACAATAAGCGTAGGATTGGTCTAATGGGTTTTTATGGTTCATTAAATATAACAACTCAAGCGTAATAGCCTCTTCTCAATAAAAAAAAGAAAAAAAATGGACAAACACGGATTTATTAAATTGTAAAGACTATTAATACTTAAAAATAATAATAATAATAATAATACCAGAACTCATGTTTACACTAGACAAAATTTTATCGATGACTGCTCATGCAATAATTGATTTTCAATCATTTTTACAAAATTAAACTTATATATTATATAATGCCGTAGAATAGATTTTCCATGGCAAACGTGTTGAGAAAAATTAACTAAAAATTAACTTGAATGAAATAAATATTCGTAAGAACTTCGGGAACGATGAATACTTCGACGTAACATTATAGGGCGGATCATAACATATTTTGAAGGTGGACAAGATGAAAAACCTGAAGTCTAACCCGGATTTTGAATCGTTTACGAAAAAGAAAAAATTACGAACCACAGAACGCTTTTATCGTACACGGTTACCTATTCCATTATGTTTGGGTATAAATACGTGTATGGTCTGAAAAACTCGGTAAAAGTTTGCTGCCAGGGCTTAACGATGACGATGGCGTTAGTGTAACGGTTGGAAGAACCTAACCTATAACAATAACAATTAGCGCACCACAGCATTTCACAATCGTACATCGCATTACACGCACACACACGTAACGACGATGACGATCGAATCAAAAAGAACAACTCCCATCAGCCGCATTTTGTCCGAATTTTACTGCACCGACGGTTCAATTAACGAAACTTCTTTACGCGCGCAACATCTTGAACGGCTCTCGCCTGCTGCTCTCCTCGCACAGCTCAACCATATTGCTCTGTACACGCAGACAGATGTAATAATACCTACCCCGTCAACCGACCCCTCGAACGTGAATTTTCTACACGAAATAATGCGCGGCGGGGGAGGAATCATTATATATAATATCGAACATCTGTATTTTAAACATTCATCGGTAAAAAGTTTCGTATATAAATACATATACATATACGAGTGTGTGTGTGTGCGCGCGCGCGCAATGGCAGCGGTGTCGGGCGAAGGCTGTTTTAATTGTGCCGAACAAACTGTCGGCCAAAAGCTTTTCTCTCTTATCGAAACGTTCCACTCTCTCGACTTTTGGCACACGCGTTCTTACCGCACACATTTATGCACACGCGCCCGCGATCGAGCGTCGGGGGTAGCGGCAACAATAATAATTAAAGGCAACGCTTATTTCTCGTCTCTGCTCTTCCGCCATGTCGTCTTGAAAATCCTTTACTCTTTCCCGCCGCCCACGCGAAAGTCTTATACTCCGTCTCCGCGTTATAGTCGTAGTATAATATACGTATATATTTATTTATACACCGTACATGTATGCATATATCGGTAGCGGTGGCGGTAGTAATTGCTTCCAACCGAATTATTGCTGTTGGCGCCCGGCAATTAGCTTATCTGCCGGTTTTCGACGACTACGACTGTTTCAGCGACAGCCAGCAACAGTACGGTCTATCGCCGATATCACCTCGACTGGTATGCGCGCAAGGGTGGAGTGTACCACGGTGTGCCAGCAGAAAAGAGAGAGAGAGAGAGAGAGAGAGAGAGAGAGAGAGAGAGAGAAAGAGCGTAGAGTATATGTAAACGATTATACTAATAATGATAATAGAACGTATTATTATGTATAATATACTGCGTGTGCGCAATCGGTGTGGAATTTTGGGTTTGATATGCTTTTGCGGATTTCCAACGATACAATAACACCGAGCATTCCGTATCGATGTGCGGTGGCGGAGACGCGAAGAGATAAATTTGGCTCTGGATCAACGAGCACCACGCGAGGGATCAACGTGAGTGCACCGCCGACTCGCGATCGTTACAACAATATCAGTCAAATGTACGGCGCATGTAATACATACGGTTCGGTCTTCCAACAGGGTACGGACGGCAGTCACGCGAACGTAAGGAATAAGAAATAATTCGATTCGCGTATCGTATCGTCCGTTGCAAAAAATTTGTTTACGCACGCATTTTCTTCGGCAACAACACTGACGGCTCAACGGCGGGGTTCGCGGCCAACACTTTCCCGTGCGCGATACAAAAGAAAAATCCGCCGGCCGACGTGCAGCAGTCGATTATTAATTATGAAGATCGATTTCGTTCCACGGGATTTTTCGCGACGGTAAAATGTTTCCGATTCAATCGTCCGTAATGGCACGTTCTCATGAGTCAAGTTTAGTCGGTCAACTAAACTTGACTCAAGAGAATGCACCTTTAGAATACGTTCGTCCGCGGTAAACGCACCGACGGCGCGCGTTTTTCGCGCATCGATCTAACGCGCGACATCGCTTGGTCTTGTCGGTGACTTGGACGAAGAACACGTCGTAAACACACCGTCGTTTGTTAATCCGCCGCAAACGCGATATCGTAAAATTATTAATAGCCTATAATCAAGGCCAGATTAAGCATCTATTGGGCTCCGGGTCTGAAATTTTATATGGCCCCTTTTGATAAAACATGCTTTACAAAACTGCTCACTACACTCGCAGAACGAAACATTTTTTTTAACTATTTCACAAATTGTCAATTGTTTTATAAAATTATAAAATTAATAGGTATATTGCAATTTATGTCTATAAAACTTCTAATTTTAGTACGATAAAATATGTGTATCGGCTTAAAATTGTTTTGGCCTCTTTCACTTGGGTACTCGGGGAGAGCCCCGGGGCTGCCATAGTGGCTATACCCACCTCCCTTAATCCGGCCTTGCCTAAAATCGCGTTGCATACCGACGCATCTGCGTACGTGCGCGACTCGCAAGGGGATTTACTTAGAGTCGTTTTTTCGTGGTCGCGAGAACAATTACGGTCGTAATAATTCGCTGTTACTCGAAACCTAATCGGTGTGGTCGCGCTCACGTGTACGCGTAATATTATAAACACAACTCGTACGTTTTAGCAACCGACGCCCGATTGGCAATATTTATCGCACTCCGACAGGCGAATTAATAAATCGCTCGATGACGGCGGCGTTAGAATGTGCACATGCTTCGCGAATAATACCCGTGCTCCGCACAGCGTGAAATGAAATTTAAAAAAAAAAATTCCAGATACTATTTAGGAATGTTTTTTTTTTTTTAATACGTGTTCCTGCGCAGTTGATCCGGTAGATATTTATCGTACCATCGGGTGGATCATAAATATTTATACGGTTGAATACCGAGAGTTCAAAAGATATTAATCGTCAAAAATATCAAACTAGTGCAAAACTTATGTATTACGTTACATCGTACGGTTCAAACTGCGTACTCATCCGTATAAGATACCCAGTGTGCACTGGATGTTTCAACACATCCCAGGAACAAACATATTACGTAGTACAATCAACGTAACTTTTTAATATGTATACAATGTATCTATTCTGTCTAAATAAAACAAACATTTAACACTCATCCCGGCGATATAACTAGGCATTATATGATAGTACAGACCTACAATGTTATAAATTATATGTCACAGGGTTGTTATATTATTGTGATTTGTAATACGTACCAGCAAAATAATATCGATGTTTCAGTTTTTCACAAAAAAAAAAAAATATACTATTTTAAAATAAATAGTTTTGTACTCTATAAAAATATACTCTATTGGTTTTACCCATAAGCTAATATATTTAAATATACAAGGGGTATCAAATCAATTATTTATAAGAGTAATGTCCGTATGCATACTATTTGATGTGTCACGTCATAAGACAGTTTTAGACTACATGTCTTATGTTGATTAAAAAATAAAAGTAACTAAACTTAGTTAAAAATCAGTTACTTATTTTGTCATACATAATGTGCTCGTATGGTAGTAAAGACAGAAAACCATCGATTTCCATTCACTTTAAATATTGTCCATTATAAACCTAATGTCAATATGATTAGGATAGCCGATAGGTAGTAACGCGTAGGATTTAGAGACCCGTCTAGATAGATATGTCGGTGTTCGGAGTTCGATACCCGCATACGAGTTGTGGTATTTTATTATAATTGTTTTCCAATTATTAGTAGGTTTCATTGTTTAAATATGATGTTCTAACTATGTTTACAATGTAACCCTAATATAACTTTTTGTTATAAACATTATATTGCAGTTGCAGGTATGTTAGAAATTAACAAATTTAAAACGTTGATGATTAGGTTGCAAACACCGGATATTAGCAGAATCAGGGACATCACATTAACGCAAATTCAACATTCAAATTAATGTTGCATATTATATGGAAACATACCTTGTATGTTTATAGTACACATTATTGCACAGGGGATAGATCATAACTCTATGATCCAAATCGGTACGTCCAATAACCCCAGAAGCAGTAGGTTTTTGTTCAGTCGTAAATTCTAATAAATGTTTAACGCATGCGAAATTATAGAATCGTATTTATCGTAATACATTCCGAAGGATATACCTAAAACTATGTGCATTCGATGATATAATTCGATAGTATAAAAAGCTTATTATTTTACTTTGCAGTACCTAGAAAAACTTGAACTCAAATTCATAATTTAACGATACTGTATCAATTTAACTACGTTGAATCATGCTTCCAACGTACACACCATAGACGACACTGATGAACACCGTTCTTGACATACACCTATGACGAAACATGTGTTGTCTTCTTCCTTCGAATTCGAATCAACGCGCCGTGAAGGTCAGTTTAAATATTGATTTCAAATAAAATACTAGGTATTTAATTTTATTTCGATGAAATTAAATGTCGGAATTTAACAGATTGTTGAAATATTAAATCGTCCATATCAGTGTCGAAAGCATTTACGTCTTGCTACCCTATATAATAGTGATGGGAAAAATCCGGATTTGCCGAAGTTCAAAAATTCGGATTCTTGGAATTCAATATCCAAAATTTAGATTTTAATCTAAATTTCGGATTTTTAATAATTTAATTGGTATTCTTTTATATACGAATTATAATAAAGTTTTTTGATAACTAAACATATTGTGAAATAAATACATTTTTTTATTTAGAGTACGGAGTTCCACAATGTTAAATCCGAAATTCGGATTTTTAAATTCGTAAATTCGAAAATAAAAATATTATAACCTGAAATCCGAAATTCAGATTTGTCGGATTTTCGGAGAATCCGGTATTTATTCCCATCACTACTATACTGTAAACAATACTAACATAATATAACGACTACGCTTCGGCAACCGATACCGCAGCAGCAGAGCGGAATACGATACTATGACACAAAACATGTTAATATGATATGTTAAGGCACTCTACTTTTTATTAATTTAATGTATCTTACAACAGAGAAAAAAAGTGATTATGATTGACTGCACTCAGTGTCGGACTTAAGTCTGGCATGGTGCAACTACATATCGGAGACCGTTAAAAAGGAAAATTATAAAATATGACACAAATCTTGTCCGTTTCTTCGACACACGTTCGAATTAAATAATAAATGGTTTAAAGATAAATCAACGAATGATTTTATAGTTTTGTTTAACAATCGTATAATGTTTGAATCATCATTAGATGCTTGGCGATATTGGTATTTTCTACGGTCAGCGTCTGGGCCCGAGGAAAAAGAGCCTTAAATTTGATGTCTAGTTCGGTCAGGAGACCCTCCCCGTTAAAACCATTATCGGTACGGTATAGGAATTCGATCACGGTTCACGCGTTCCTGTTGCACGGGGCGAGACGCACAAAACACCGTTATGATTCGTACGGAGACCGCCGCTGCAGCAGTACGTGCCGCGATTTATACACGAGTATTTCGTGCGACGGTGATTTTTAATAACTTCGGGCGAAACGTACTCCCGAGGACGCCGTTCGAGATACGAGTGGATAAAGAAAAAAAAAATAAGCTTTGTAAATAATAACACGAGAAATGTATATCGCGCGAGATTTCCGATTGCCGTTCGGTGGCGGATGAACGCGCGTGCCGGTCGGTGCTAATGAAAATTTATAGCGTCTGTAAGTCATTGTTATGACCCGGAACCATGCGCGTACAGTGGCGGTAAAAAAAAGTATTAAAATATTAGACTACACGGTCGTTTTCGAAACGCTGACCGACCGATGATATTATAATACGTGTTGCGAGACGATGATGATGGAGCGTGGGCGCGCACGCGCGTTCGGACGACTCCCGATCTTCGATGATTTTCGGGGGGATGAAAAAAGCAAAAAATGTATTAAATACATCGTTTTTGTTGCGCAAAACGAAGAATAAACGTACAACGGACTCGGAGACGGATTTATAAATCAAAAAGATAAACGCGCGTGGGCCACGTACGACGAACGGTGTAAGGTGTACGAATACTGCGCGTACCCCATTGTTCGGCGGTCGCGGGGTTCATAGCCCAGATTTCCGGTTACACACGCGTCGTCGATCGCGCACCGCCGAGCAGGTGTCTAAACCGTAACACAATGGAGGGAGGCGCACCTCTTATACGCGAGCGCATATCGGTAATTTTCAACACGAAACAATTAAACCGGAGAAAAAATAATAACAATAACGTGCAGAGACCCGCGGTGCACAACTCCCATCACGTGCTAAGGAAACGAAATCGAACTCGAACGACACAATTTCGAATTTTTTTTTTTTTTGACTATTATTATTATTATAGTTACCATTATTATTCTCGAAAGACACGTCCGTATCGGATATTATCCCTATATGTACCGCCGCGTACGCGCGATCGCCGGCCGTCCATCTGTGTCGGTTTTTCTGTCTGCTGCGTGTCTGCCTGTCTGTCTGTCTGTCTGTCTATCTGTCCGTGTGCGTTTCTTCGCCCGAAAGGAGCGCCGCCTACTAATCAAAACCCGCGCGCGCCTCCTAATAGCTGGTCATTACACGTTTGTGCGGCGGCGGCCACCCTGCGAGAGGAACAACATCACATATTATACACACGGGAGAAACGCGCGCGCGAGAGAAGCCCACACATGCCGATAAACACACACACACACACACACACACACGGTAATGTCTACAATTGTACACGCGTACATGTACGCGCGCGGTTTATTGAATCATTATCGACACGACCGGCAATCGTGACTTATTTTAACCGCCACCGCTGACCGCGGTATAACAATCCACTCGGCGGCCGCGGTTTTCGATACGCTGCCGTACGCGCGCACACACGCTCAAGCGGTAGTATCGCGGAAACGGCCGTCCCGAAGGCATTATTTTCCTTACCCGATACCGTGTCTCGGAGTTTCTTCCGATTTTTCTAACTTGTCGAACGTTTCAATGTTAACGCGAATCACAGCCATTTACACGCTCGGCTTCCGTTTGTCACCGTAAAGTGTACACGAATCAGCCACGTAGTTCGATTCGCCTTAAGCGTATTCAAGTAATCGAAAACCTCGTTTGTGCACGGTATCGATATGTAAATCCAAGAACCAAAGAATCAAAGAATTGTTTTCATAATTGCCAATATGGTTTTGGATCACAGACATCCGGTGTGCATTTATTTTAGTTGTGCGCTAGGAACAAATTATATTTCATTAGATGAAAAACCCTGAAAAAACTTATTTTTTTCGGCCTAGATGATATGCGGAAAGTATACAACGGATATTATCCGTGTCGTGTATAGTACTAATATTGAACAATGTTGATGGCCTAACGTAATTAGTTTCACGAATGTAATATTAATTATACTGATGTCCGGGAACATTGGTATACAACTTATTTAGGAATTACCCCCCCTCCCGATCATAGTCGATCCTCGAAAAGAACACGGTAAAAACTATGTATCCCATATTAATTTGCTTTATAGCCGTTTTTATTGTGTAAAAAGTTTCGGTACAAATAATAAATATAGACGTGCTTATTAATGGGTCATTAATATACGTAGGTATAAATAATAACAATCGACTTGAAATTCAGTAATTATGAAATATTATCATAAAATAATAAGTGTATATTAACCATCGTTATTAACTGCAGAATAATTAAGTAGATGCGTATTATTCTATAAATAAAACATTTATAATAAACCGCCTACGTCATTGAACGTAATGATTTTCTTATTGGCCAGTTGAGCACAGGTGGACGTCGTTTTTATCATATCTTGTATGCGCATAGGAATATGTACTTATATTGTCTATAAAATCCATCAACCGCGGTTCCGGTTATCATTAAAAACATAAAAATAAAAATCGTAATAAAATAAGAAAAAATAATACTACTCCGTGTATATCCAGACTCGTATTGTGTGAAATACATTGCACCTACGGGGTTTGAATAAATTAATAATTTATGTT
Organism: Sipha flava; assembly: GCF_003268045.1. Taxonomy (NCBI): domain Eukaryota; kingdom Metazoa; phylum Arthropoda; class Insecta; order Hemiptera; family Aphididae; genus Sipha; species Sipha flava. The sequence continues at coordinate 326,949 of NW_020272875.1, forward strand.
TGGCTTCAGAAACCTCGAAACAAAATCATTTCGTTTTCTAGTGCAACTAACACGGACATCGATATTTTAAAAACTCTTTTGCTGTGCGTTTACGTTGTCTTCACTGCGCGTGAAAAATATAGTACAGGTGCACCGCACACAAAGACAAGTATTTCGTATTCAAATAACCGAATGTGCAATAATAATTACGTATATTGTAATGATTATGCATTGGTTACAACGAACAATTTCTATACCGCAAACGGGTGTAGGATAAAATATAAATATTTGGTGTAACATCGTTTTGTGTAAAAGGGCAAACGATTTCTAATTCATTTCGTATAACATAATAGCGTACACACCAAGAACTAAGACTCACACACCGTGCGTATTTTAATATATATATATATATATATATGTGTGTGTGTGTGTGTGTGTGTGTTTGTGTGTGGATAAATTTAATTTAAGTTTGGTAACGCGAGTCGGCTTTGTCCGAAAGCAAAACCGAGTAATATTTCAACGTCTTCGAAGCTCGCACCCTCTATTATTAACCGAACGTTTTCACGCGGACATCGTTCATAAAATGATATTATATGGTCCGTTGTAAATTTTAGATCGGAGGAGTGCAGGAGGTAATTTTTCCTTTTTGCGTCAACGGCATTAAAACGCGATAAATAAATCATGTAAATTATGTAATATAACAGACCGCTTATCCAATAATATGTAACATAAATACTCGCGTCTTAACACGACACATACAATATAATATATACAATATAATACTATTACAAGTATCATATTTTCTGTGGAGTCAAACCACAACCGTATAAAACACATTTTCCGATCAATACTATTCATAAATTCCAAGAAAATTAGTTGATCTCCTGAATAGACATAGTGTTCACTACTATGAGAGGGAGAGAGAGAGAAAGAGAGAGAGAGAGAGAGAGAGAAAGAAAAAAAGTGAGAGAAAGAGAGTTGAATTCCATACGAGCATTATTAAATCAAAATTATATTGAATTATAATACAAATAAAATACGAATTGATGGTTTTTTTTATGTAGATATCCTGATTCAAAAACTTTTAAATATAAATTTAATTATTATCAAAAAATTCTAAAATATACACTTATAATTATAAATCGGAAGTATTTAATAAATACAAACTATAAACTTTTTGATATAGACCTCATGAAACCAATTTCTATATTAGATAATGAACATGCAATAAGACAACCTAAATATATGATAAAATATGTATAATGTAGATGTAATTCGTACATTTGAACTACAACACAAGCTTTTATACGGTTAAAAACAATGACGATATTAGTAGATAATTGCAATTAATAATTCCAATAGTAATTGGATCATTGTCATCATTAGTTGACAAAATAAAGAAAATGTTGATAAATGCTGTATTAATTATTGGAATTCTAAATGGCATCATGTAACAGAAAATAAACTAAAATAAATCAGACACTCAGTCGCACCTTGACCAAACCCGATAACTTAAGAAGGAGAAAAGAAGTTATACAGGTACTCATCAGACTCAGAATCGATCACACGGGAGATTCAACACACGGATTTCTGAAGGGAAAAACTGAACTATCGATTGGCCCCTCGTGCGACATAATAACTTCAATACAGCGATTATGTATTCACCGTCCGATTCGCACACGAGTCAGAAAAGAATACGATCAGAGCGAAGTGTTAGGACTTTAAGAAATAATTGTTCTGATGGAAAAAAAAATTATATATGTAAAAAAAAAATTAAATGTATAACTCGATTTAAGAAAAAAAATCAACGAAAGCTAATGACCCTCTGTTGTTGATGCTGAACAAAGAAGAGAAGAAAAAAAAGTAGCAAGTAATAATAATTAAAGTATAATATCGTAAGTCAGTCGTGTTGTCACGTACGTGTTACGCAGGTCTTATTCAAAAGCGCAATTGGGCTTATTATGCTTATTTAAAAAATCTAGATATGCACTTGATAATAAACTTCTACGTAATTGATTTTCATGATTTAGGTGTTGTAGATGATAATAAGAAGACAGAAAATAATAGTTACAATGTTATATGTTTTTATAATATGAATATTAATTTTATATCTGATATAACGAATATACATCCTGGTATTCCTAATAAATTTTATGTATTATTATTTAATTTAATAATATAACGTATATTTAATATTAGAAGCTTCTAATATTAAACATACATGCGTAACTGATGAAAATCCTTAGAATAAGCCCTCTCGTATACGTTCTGTTCGCCGTTAGCACAAGGAGCTTACTCGGCACAGTGAATAAGTACCTTTTTTTTTCTTTTTTTTTTCGTGAGACATCACTACCGATCGTTTACCGTTCGGGTAAAAATTGTTGGCCCGCCGAAACGGTTATCCGTTCAGAAGGTTACGCTGGGCCGTCGTGGTGACGGTATGTCACTGTCCATAGGTTTTTGCTTTCCTCCACCGTCGTCGTCGCAAACGTATAACAGTCGGTAACGCGTCGTACGCGATATCGTGTAGAATCATTTGGCGCGCGCGCCCCGCGCGGCCGAACCGGTCGGCTACCGTGTAAGTTGACACGCGCAGCGGGTCGTAAATTTCCTTACCGTTGGCCGGCACACGGCACCGGGTGCGTCGCGGTCGCAGTTTTCGATCCGCAGGCGTTTGCGTGCGACGTTCAACCTGAAATTTTCGACGGGATACGTCGCACGCCCACGGTTCGCGCCACAGCCGGGAACGCGGCGACGTTTTAACGCGTCGGACCGCGGCGCGAAACGGCCGTCACACGCGAAAGCAATCCATCAGCCGCGTGTTAATCGTCGGGCGTCCCGCACGAGAGACATTTCCTCGGAACGGCGCACGACGACTTAGCGTGATTTTTTTTTTTCGTCCTTTTCGATTACGGGCTCGCGCGCGTACGTCATTGGATTCAAACGTCCCGGAAACAACCGTCTTCGCCGCGACACGACTTATTGCGCATCACGAACGCCAGTGCACCCGCCCAGCGATAACGGAGTTCGCGTTCGTCATCATTGTACATCGTTTGACTGGCGGACTGTTGTACGTCCTATCCGATCAGATCTGTCTGTCGTTCGATACTAGAGCTCTTAATACACGTGAATTCACGGAATTCACGTGTCACGTGTCATGTGTAAAATTCAAAATAAAAACGTATATCCTTAACTTAATACTGTACTAATAATATTTTATTAAAACTTCAAGTGTATAACATAAAACTACTAATTTTCATCATTATAAAAATGGATTTATACTTGAATAAACACGTATTTCACGTGTACACGTGAATTCCGTGACACGTGTTTTAAGAGCTCTATTCGATACCGTGCGATCGACGGCAGCAGACCGCAGGCCCATCGATTTCCCGTCCGCCGTGGACGATCGTGGTGATCGCGCGCAACTCGCGGTTTTTTAAACGTCCGTCTCAACACTTCGCGTAGTTATAATGACCGAATCACGTCGCCAAACACTGGGCGAGCTAACAATCTCGAAAGCGCGTAAGACAGCAAACCGAACACCGACAAAGTGCACCGGGAACGCGCGTCCTGCTGCCTGTACGATAACTCCCGCGAGTCCTCGGCCGCGGTCGTAATTGTTTCGACCGGTTTGTGCGGTATAATATATTACGTACGATGAGTAATCCGCCCGGTAGCAACAGCTACAGCAGCAGGTCATCCTGTGCCGACCAATAACGGTAGCCGGTTTCGCCCCCTCGTAAACACGATTCCGGGTTTTCCGAACGGTCGACGTTGGTGCAGCGATTAAAACACGTCCGATCGTCTTGCCTCGGTGCAGTATAACCGGGGTCGTTGTGTAACGTTAGAAACACCTTTTTAAGCGGCACAATACAATAAGTAAAAATTAAATCAATATTATCCAATAAACAATTTATGGTAACAAAAAAAAAAAAAATGATCTAGTAGTAAAGAGCACGGTTTAAGATATATTAGTATACTGACATCCTTATGGCGCGGCAATATTCTATACCGTTTCACTGTGTACCGATCCTATTAGACGTCGAACGTGTAAATCCATCAGTACTCAGTATGCAGTTCGCACACGTAACGTCAGTGTTTAGTTACGCATCGACAGCCGATTTCGGTGATGCACGATCATTGGTACTCATCGATAACCGTACGATACGTGTACGAATGCTGTTGTATACCATTGCCGTACCACGTACCTGATCATAGGTATATTACGATCGGCATTAGCATAATCGATTGAACCGTCGCCGCGTACGTTGAGTGATTGCGGCTGCGCGCTCGTTCGCATCGTATTATTGTACGCGCGCCATTCGTAGGTCACGATGCGGAATCAATTTTTCTCGATTAGTCGCCACTGCGAGCGTACGGGAAACCGCCATATTATAATAATATCGTGTACAGAGCGGTGGCGGTATTTATTATTATTATTACTATCATAAATACAACGTTCGGCGGAACCGCCGACAAAACACTGTGTATAATATTTATGTACACGTACATGAACGCCGGAGTCATCCGTCAATAGATGTTTGAGTAATTTATGAGCGAAATAGTTGTTTTTTCTTGTATTATTATACGTAACTATATGTGTGCACGCGCGACTGAATAAAAGGAAAAAAAAGAAAAGAAAGATAAATATTAATCGATCCGGCTCAGGAGGAGGCCGCGGCGTGCGTGTACCGGAATATTATTACTATTATTATAAATAGGTGTCGTGCGACGGACAATTAAAAAAAAAAAAAATAAATAAATAAAAATAGGGAAAAAAGATGGTTTCGCGTCGGACGAGAGAGGGGGAGGGGGAAAATCTAAATCCGGCAATAATAATTTATAGGACCTATTAATAAAACGTATAACACAGTATATTGCGACGATGACGATGAGAAAATGTGTACGCGTCCGTAATATATCTTGGACCTTATTATCATTCGTGTGCGCCGGGAGTGGCCGCGGTCGCGCCGTCGTCGCAGGACATCGCGTTTAGCCGGCTGTCCAGCTGCGCCGACGGACCGTTCGATTTATAATGCCGTACGCGCTCGCATTCTCCGGGTGATCTCTGCCGCCCTCCCTCTCGCCCGCCGTACCGCTAATTTATGGGTCCGGTCCGATCATTTCACGTAAACATCGCGTGCGCCCGTCGATGATTCGACGTACCGCGATAAATTCGTGTACCGAACGACCGGGGACCCGGTTTTCGCACGTCCGACGCGGACGTTTTCGGTCGTCTCGGTCTCGGGGGCTCGTTCCGACGGCCCCCGCGACACCGGCGACGCACAACGCTAACGTCGCAATATCCTCATTGTTTTTATTATTATTATTATTATTATTATCATTGTAATTATAATTAATATCATAACTAGGGCTCGGAACTTAATGTACTTAAAAAATACTAAATATACATGCACTTATGCGCTTTAAAAAGTACAAATATGCTTTAAAAATATGCTCTTATATTTTAATTTTGTACACAAAATTTTCATTTGCACAAATATTTTATAAAATTATAAATATAGAAAAAACAAATCAATAAAAATAATTTTGATTTTTAAATTTTAATCGTAATTAAAAATAATAATAATAATAATAATAATAAAATAGCATTAAAAATGCTTCTTGAATAAAAAAAATGCACTTGTAGAATGTTCAATAATCATTGAGTTATTTTTCTAGAAAAATATTCATAGAAAATCATTGTATTTCGATAGCAGCGGCTCCTATTTGATATTTGTATAATATTTTATTTTAGATGAAGCTAGCTGTAGTTATAATTTATATATATATATTGATCAACAGGGGAAAAAGCATTGTTTTTAATGTCAAATGGAAATTTGAAAAATACGATACAAGAATATCAAGAAAGTTCTCTCAATATGATGTATTTATTTTTTTTATTTTTCAAATTTTCATACTGAATCTTCATAAATCATAAAATATGCTCTAAGAAATTGTAAAATTAAAAAATTTGCTATAAAATTTAAAAATCACTAAATCTGCAAAAATATGCACTATAAACTATTGATATGGTTTTCGTAGTGTCTTGGACCGAATTTCTAGCTCACTTAGCAATAAATCCAATGGTGTAAAAAAACACGCAAATGCAACAACTTCCGAGCCCTAATTATAACTATTACACAGATCCGTAATGTCGGCGGCGCTGCGCAGTAGGATCAACGCGATCACGATTACCGGGTTATAGGTATACCTGCAGCACATTCCAGGTCGAGCATGCTGCACAGGCGGTGGTAACGTTATACCGTACGGATGCGTTGTAATCTTTTTTTTTTTTTTCGTTTTGATTTGGTTTTTTTCCGTTCGATACTGTACTCAGTTTAATTATGACAAGTACATTTGCGTTTTAAATAACTTTATATAACTGACAGGAACGATGTTGCGTGGACATATATATAATCAACTATAATTTCTTCCATCGGTATACATTACTCAGGTAGCAAATCCGTAAACTGAAAAATCGGAAAATCTTACCACTTCCGTAACTGTTATGATACTCGGAACCGTCGAAACTGTATAGAATTTAGATTTTTATTCATTTTTTTTTTTTTTTAAAGTTACTCAACATAATATGCTTTGTTTAAAGTTATAACGTTCCATTACATACAATTTCATCTTTAAATACCATTGTAACATTATAGTTTTCTGTAAAACATAATATATTACGGAAGTAAAAAAAGACTATATTGAACTGATTCAAAATGTTTATAATTCATTAATTGTAAAATAAAAAGTATCAATTAATTCGTTTCATAGAGATAATTTATGTTCATGTTTAAATTGAACGTGTTGAATTTGATTGATAAAATAAATAAAAAATAATGTTTAGGATATTTTTAATCCCTAATAGAAATACATTCGTCGCAAATACAATCGTTAAATTATAATAAATTCATAAAGCCATTTTAATCGATTGTAATATTACGAGTAATTATAAAATAAAAACGTACAGATGCTCCAGCTTATAACTACTGATTAAAATGCTTAGTTGCTTTGCGCTTTATATAAATTATTAAAATGAATATTTAGTTTTTTGTTTTATGGTTTAGTTATTATAATTTTTGCTATCAAAATCTGAATAATGTTCCGATTTGTCATTTTTATTGTTGAACTTGAAACAACTTATAGTTAAATAAAATTGTAACTATGAAGTGCGTGAATCACTATATTATAATGAAAGCAACGTTTTAAACATTTGGCATATGTCTATATGCTTACGTCAAAAAGCAAACTGTTGGATAATTTTTAATTTATATTTACATATTTGCACACTAATATAAGAATGAGTTTCGCTTTGATAATATTTTTAACAACCAGAGATTAGGTTAGGTATTAATTTAAAAAATTTTACTGTGACAACATATTTGAGCACCCATACTTGCTTGTTTTTAATATATTGATCTGTGTTTTGAATTTTCGATTGCTAAAGTGTTAATATATATTATCCAAATTTGAATTTAACTATATCTTCAAACAATATTTATAAAAAATATAATTTCTAATCTAATATTTATTGGATGAGTATATACTGTATTCACGTAGAATAAACGTTAAAAGTCAATAAAACTTTATTTTGCTTGAAAAATAGGGATTAATCCGTTTATATTACATGGTATTCTAATTTAAGTCCATTCGATTGTTCTCGTTTTATTTTCGTTGATAACATAAACATTTTAATAAAAATCGTTTTGTAATACAAAATAAAAAGTAATGAATTTAAATGACTTGAAATACCAAAAAAACTTAAAAAGTGAAGCAGTATACAAAATAAATATTACTATCAAAAAAAACCAAAAACTATTACCCTGGTTTATAAAACATAAATCAAATAAAGTAAAATGATGTTGACTAATTATCACTGAGTATTATATAACATAGTGATAATTTGAGTATCATTGCAGTTTTGATAAAAAAAAAAAAAAAAATACCGAGACCTGATGGATTGTCAATAGATTTATTCAATGCAAGTACATTTTGTATTATGGTAGGTAATATTTGACTAATAATCTCAGCCGTTGAAGCCGGAAAACGATTAAAAAAAAAAAAATTAAAAATAGGGGGTAATATTGTTTAAGGCAGCGGTTTCCAACCTTTTAATACACACGTACTACTTACACATTTTGAAAATTGTTCACATACCACTTGAATTAATAACCGTTTTTTTTATTTTTAAACTTGATATCAACAAATAAAATTACATTATTTTACATATATGAAGTGTTTATATAATATATTTTATTAATAAAAAGTGTGCATTTAATTCACAAAAAGTAACATGCCGTTAAACATGAACAGTTGTTATTAATTATAATGAAAATGAATGAATAATCTAATAAGACCAACAATATTTAACAATATCGAACACCATGTTAGGTAGTAATTTTAAGTCCTTAGTAGTTTTCGGTGTTCATTTTGTTCCTATATGTATTTTTAATTTATAATAAGTTTGAAAATGTTTTTCATACAGATATGTAGTTATAGAAGGTTACATACATTGAAAAGCTTGTATGGATATAATCGAGTATTTTTTTTCACTTCCAGCCAAAAGTTGTGTATAATCTTGGTTTTGATATCGCTCTTTTAAGCAGAATCACTGATGAAATCAGTGAATGATTCTTTTGCTAAAACAGATTCTCGAATTTTCATAATATAATCCTTCTCAAACGAGTTTATGATCCTTTTCATTTTTAAATCATCCTCAGAAAAATATATAGAAATGTTGGATTTTAGTGGCTGTAGGTGTATCAAAATATCTGTAATTACATTTGAATTTGGCTGAATTCCGTTTCCTACTTAAAATGTAGTTAGTACTCGGATACTCGACTTGATAAAAAAGATCTTTTTTGGATACTTGTGAAATTTATTAATCCATATTCCTCACAAGTACACTAATTTAACACTAGGTATCATAAAGTATGTTTTGTGTGTTCCTTACATAGTCATATTTGAACATTTAAAAGGTTGAATACGTATGTCAGACCTATACGGTATTCTTCATTTGACTGTATTTTTGTTTTTTTTTTTTTTTTATTTGATCTTCCGTTTTCCAAAAATATGTTCATTATTAAATACATAAAAAGTACGAGAATAACTGCATAAATGTAAACATTTTTAATAAACGTTATACGACGTTAAACAACTCGCGTGACACTTGCCAACAAACTGAACGACTTGATAAATAATAAATAATAATACGTAATCACGCTTTATCAATATTCTATAACAGCGGATGTACAACATTATTATAGAAATATAGAGATTTTAATTACCATCTAAATTATTACTAACAAAATCTCATGTCGTAGATATTTAAAAATCTGCTGATATAAACTAAACCGATTAACATTGAACGGTAATAACAATAAATAAAGAAATAGTTTGCGCACCACCTACGAGCTTACCGCTTACACATGTAGGAAACCGCTGGTTAGGTATCGTTGTCATTCGAGAAGAACGTTGAAAAATTTCTCTGCCTACACATTCGAAATTATTCATCACTAGTGTAACCAACCGATATGTATACACATGTATGTATAATCGCTTTTTATTCTTCACTGTTTTCGAAGAAAATGGTTATCTTCTCAACGTTTTGTTTTATGTTGTACTTGTGTAGATGTACACAGGCTAGATAACTTAGCAAGCTTTTAATGTATACAAAATGCTCATCCCACATATCCTAAATAACTGAATAATAATCCAAATTTGTTATTACACAAAGGTCTCTTCAAATATTTTTGTATAAACATAATCTCGTGTAACGTTAAACAGTTTTATTCATTCAGACAGTATTTCCTGCGGCCCGATTAATTGTTTGCGGCAGCTGTCGTAGTTGAGTAGCTGTAGGGCACGTTTTATAGTAGTCGGTCAACGATATTATATAGAAAAAAGAAAAACACACACACACACACACACACACACACACACCTGTACATACATATTGAACTACGCGAGTACAACATTTTAATACGTCCATTCTCATTCATCTTTGATGTTTATATTACATTAAAAAAATGCTCAGTAATTAAATGAAAAAAAAATGTAATATAATAAAAGAACTGAATGAAATCGTTAACAAAACGAAAATACAGCGGAAAATATTTTTAATTAAATTATTGCCGTCAGAAAGAAAAAACGCGGTGGAGCCCCGTGCTGTATATGCTCTGACAAAATAAATAATAATAATAAAAACGCTGAGACACATAAACACGGGTGACAAGCCTAAAAAAGCCAAGCCTTTGAACCGTCCTTCGAAGTTTTTAAATACTTTCGGAATGATAAATAAGCCTTTCGCCATTACTGCTGCTGCTGCTGCCGATATGAAGGAATTCACATCAAAAAACGTGCACTGATCCCTGGATAGGAATTTTAATCACAGCATTTTTACCTGACGGATTCGTGCGCTACGCGTATACGAGTCGTCGCGTTAACGATAATTATTCCGTTGCATTGGCGCAACAATAATCACGGGACTAAGGAAACGGCATTACCGGGAGGAATCGAAGCGCACGAGTGTGTAAAATGTTTAACACGCGCGCGCGAGCACTAAACAATGTGCACCGCTGTACTGCGAACCGACGACGGATGTTGCAATCGCGTATTTGCATAACGCGTTCAGACTGCGAAACGCGCGCGCGTATGACGTTTCGTGTGTTATCCGATACCGGCCAATATTAACGCAAACATCGGTCCGGGAGAAACGCGATAACGTAATTAAAGGTTATAACTAGACTTAGGGACTTCTAGCATTTACATACTCTTTTTAATTATTGTTAAATATAGCAGAGTGCGCAATAAATTCGTCTCTCGGTGCCATGATATTAGATCTAAAATTTGAATGTGTATATTTTTGCATATTTTAAAATTGTTATTCTTATTTTGCATATTTTGACAAATTTTTCAAATTTTATTATTAACATTACTAAAACTAAAAACTATTGATACATATAACATGTATACATATTTCAACCGATCGAAAAAAAATGTACTAAGAAGACTTTATACTTCCAGTAATATGCTATCTGCAAACTACCTCTTATATTTCGTTATAAATGTTGTGCAATTTTTGTCAACAATACTATAAACCTGTATCGACCGTATAACCCGCTCGACGTCGATGTAGAATAATAGATTATTTGTTTAGTGTTCAGTTCAATCGATTATTATCGGTCGTTGTCTTTGCGTCTCGCAACTACACAACGTCGAATCATACGTAAAACGTTGTATGCGTATGTTTTGTAACATTGTGTATTGCCGAAAAATACAACAGTCTACAAGTAGCTGACTACAAAATTTTGTTTCATAGTTTAAAGATACATTTACATCCGATGAACACGTTTTATTTTGTGTACTATGTGGTCATTTTTTTTTTTTTTTTTTTTTAATGCATATTTTAATGATTTTAGAAGCATATTTGTGTATTTTTTAGAGCTATGTCCCTATGTCTAGTTATAACGCTAACCGTGGTGTACGTGGAAGAGACGAAAGAAATAATACATCGTAATAGGTATACGGTAAATTGATACGACCGGACGGTTGCTTCCCGCGACGAGTTCTAGTCGAGAAGTGTTTACCGCGAAGGAATACGCAAGTACGATTTAACAATCGAGAGTGCACGTGTTGTACGAATAGAATCCGGAATCGCGAAACAATAATTGTTCGGCCCATACCCGTAACCATTACAATTGAAACCGCGTAGATGATACGTTTTGTGATGTTTGTTTTATTTTAATATTTAATTTTCGATCGTTCGGAAAAAAAAAAAAAAACATCGATTTTATCTTTCATAAATATATGTGTATTCGTTCAACGTGTATAATACTTAATAAATATCTGACGCTTGTCATGCAATGCGCTTAATTATTAATTATTGCTCTATAAAACACGATATTTAAATACACGCACATGATGTGCAAGTATTTATAATGCAAATACATAAACGTATGTATTATATACAACCTAATACTATACGGTGCGCGTACAGGTTTGCGCGATGTAATCTCAATATAGTGGAACGGAAAAGTAATACGTACGCAGACTTGTAATTATTATTATTATAATGCACCAAAGCAATACGTTATTCGGATATCGCTGTTTTAAATTGTAAATTTTGTTACGGACGTTCGTTATCGAACCGTCGGTGCACACGAAGTGAGAAATATGCTTAATTAGTCGAGCAATTTTTTTACTACTCGTTTTCATCGATTAAAACCACCCGTGCGAACGTACATTTTAGCCAGCGGTGCACCAACCGAGAATCACTCGTAAACCGTAATATTTATATCATATTAATGGTTTAAACCAATGTCGGTAATATTATTATTATTATATTACGCGCAAAGACTTAATAAAAATCAAACGGTTCCACGACAGTGTTGTGACTCGTTTGTGTAGTACGCGACACTGCCACGGTCGACCTGTCGATTACATATACTATTATTATTTAAAACGTAAACCGTAGCAATCAAAAGTTCGAATCGCTATTATGTGTTCATTGAAATCGTATTGTTACGTAGTAACATTACAATAGTGAAAATAATATCTAAAAAAAAAAAAATAATATAAAAAACGTCTTCTAACGCGGGCGTGTCTATACCTATACACACACATATGCATTATATTGTAACTATCAACTGGTAATCATCGTCCAGATAACTCCGGAAATCGCAGGTGTGGACGTACCTATGTATAGTATAAACGTGTTACAAATAAACGTATACACCGGTACACATAGGACTCAGTGTCCACGTGTAATAATAATAATAATAATAATAATGGTATATAACAATCGTGAATATTTATTAGAAAAAGGAGAGATAGAGAGTCGAACGCGCGGTGCACCGGAGAGATATCAACGACACAAAAAAAAAAAAAAAATAATAAAAATAAAAATAAATACAAATTGGGCGTCTTACACAATACCTATCGTATATACCTATAACGTAATGCGTTTATAATACGATATTAAATTTAATAATAATATTAACGACTTACCTTCACTACGACGTTGCCGTTGCCGCGTGATTCATTGTCGTCGTCGTTGTCGGCCAGCTGGCTCCAGAGAAAGAGGCACACCCTAAGTCAAGGGTATCGTCGTCGCCGTCCGTATCTCGAACTATTTTATGTAGTGCGCACAAAGTGTCCCACGAGGATTTACTCATCGCAATGTTTTTCGTATACCACATCGGATGTCTACAAACTACACGATTCGTTCAATTTTTAAAATTTAATGAAAATATTTCTGCGATTAAATAACAAAATATTTTTTTTGGTTAAAATGTATATGTATCCATTCGATAAGGTGTATTTTTTAGTAAATGTTGACGGTTCGGCTATTTTTGATTTCATAAACTTTATCATTTTTTTAAATTTAATTAAATAATTTTACTCGAAAAACAAATCTCACTTTGTTTCCATAATTTTTGTTATTTAAGTAATTTAAAAAGACCGAGAGTAATTTTAAGAAAAGTAACAAAAGGATCACGGTAAAAGTAAAATGCACTTAATTAAAAATCACTATTTTTTTTTCTTTCAGTCGTACAAACTTTTTTATTTAATTTAATTAATTCAATTATAACACATGTCTTAATAACTCTTCATTATTATTATTATATAAATAAAACGCATAATTCATTAAATCCTAAAAAAAAAATCTAAACATTTATTTCAACGAAGTATTTTTGATTGGCTGTTTCTTAGATCGTTTACGGGTATTAGTAAGGTGTCGTGTAGTTACTGTCTAATATTTTATCGAACTCGAAATAAATGCATTTAAAATAGTAATGTCCGGTGAATGATAAGAGTACATTTAACCGGACCATTTGTGCATACCCAATATCCGTTATTTTAAAACTACACAATCGATATAAAACATCGAACCCATCAAAACTGTTAAGATGAGCACAGTTTTATTTTAGCCAAGTTTGCGAACAGATTTTTAATTCAATAGGATTATTCATTTATCAACGAATAAAAATATTGCTCAGATGCAGCAAGAAAAATATTTTTAAAAGCATTTATTCGTACAAGTGGATTTATCGTTGTTATAAACGGTCCACGTGTCGTACGATAAAAATTAGAGAATCGACAGTGCCGTTTCCTTCTCATTAGTATCATATTGTAACGATACCTAACCTAATACCTAACCTAATGGCTATTAACTTGTACAGTGGTGCCGAACCGTGTACTCAGATAGGTCGGACGGCCTATCTGATATTTCAGTAGCGAATGAGTTGATCCATTCTCCAGTGATTGGATCGGCGAATCGTTAGTTTTTGTGAATTACAAACAATCACGGTTGGTAATCAACCCGTTGGTACACACTGCTGCTCGGTAGACTAGTTCAAGTGTCTTGTTTACCTGATAATAATCTTCAAGGAATAATGAATGTTCGTGTAATACAAATATTTTTAGGGTGTAAATCCGATGGCGGGTCGGTGGTCAGGTCCCATAGAGTTTCATGAACACATGCCCTATCTGAATTGATTGGTTTCGGCGACAATGAACTCGTGAGATTTTTCAGTCATCGAATCGTAATCGTATCACAAGTGTTTCGCATTATCAACATTACGAAATGTGATAAGCGATTGGAGTAAACGCCAAGCGCTCGGTGTTCGTCGCGTGACGACACACTGTAACGCGTACACCTAACTTTTAAAGAACTTCCGTCCGTATAGGTCGCTCGCATCGAAAATAATATAATGAAATGTCTCGTTACGAAATGGTCAGAGAAGCACTGACGCTTGTGTGACCGAATGTCCTCTCAACCCTCTCGGTCCTTTTGTCTTCCGCCAGTCGGCATATCGTTCAACGGGCAGAGTTCTCCTGCAGCTCCCCCGCGGCACAGCTCGGTTGTTGCTCGCTAGAATCTAATCGATTTCGTACCGAATAATTATTCATAATAAAGCGCGAGGGGGTGCGCCAAGTCTATTGAACACGAACTAGTGTAAATTTGTGTTTAATTCACGTGCATACATTATTCATGTGTACGTAATATTACGTTGTAGTAATATTTTATCCAAGCGCACGTATACCGTACTCGGCTACCAGTAGAACTGCTTACTATTAACGAGTTGCGCAAGTTTGTTCCGGTATATTGATGAGTTCTAAATAATTCGATGCGATACGTATTAGTGTGTTACTCGCGCTCAGCGTTCGAGAATTCCGATAAAACATGTATTATTCAAGTTTCACCGGCTGTTATTGTAATCGCACGTACACTCTCGTCGATTTATAAATACCAAAGTAAGAGGACAACGTTCAGAATGGTGAAAATTAGTTTTTTTCTTCTTCGAAAACACCAAGAAAAACGAAACCAAGAAAATATCGTTGATCTTTACTAAAAATTAAATTAACCGGTGTACGGAACCGTAATAATAAAACGTTTCTTCAGAAGAAGTCGAATTTGTGTCGGTAATATTATTCCTATTATTGTTTTATTTTTCTTAAAATAATTTAGATATTACGTTTAGATAACACAAGTTTATTATTTGAATATTGCGCAAAAGTTTGTATATTTTTCACATCTACATACTAGATAATAAATATTAGAAAATTATACCTTTTGTTTTAAAACCTTTTTACATGCGAAAGTACATGTAATTTTTTTTTTATATGCATATAATTTTTCACGGCGACAAGTATCAAAAATGTCCGCTAAAACATTTATAATATTTCATAAGGTTTTTTTTTTAATTATTTTTAAGAAGAAACATGTTTATATCGTGGTTCCAAATGACTCGCGAATGAATCGAAGACATGTTTTGACGTAAATTATAGCTTAGGGTTTTCATCACATGGCTTGTGCGTGTTTTTTTCCAATTACCGTGTACAGCGATTTGGAGCGGTTTCATTGGTTAGGTGATTAACGAAAACAATTATTTCGCTGAAATGATTTACGCGATGGATATTTAAAAATAAAAGCGCTATTTCTACACTTCGGAGAACAATTGTACGATCAGACATTCGAACCGAATTGTATTTTCGAATTTATTAGATTTTTTTCATTGTGCCTCGTCATTTCTTATGGTGTGGTGCGAACGTAGTTAGAAATATCGGATCTACTGATCGCGTCGAAACCAGCACGAACTTAGTACCGTTGACGGCGTATCGCGCAAGAACTATGAACGTATACCGTTTGCCGACCGGCGGACGATATACGATTACACCGTGTACACGTGTCTAAGAAAGTTCACTTCGGCACGGTCGGAAGTGACACGGTTCGGGGACGAGTCTTACGGGGTCCGTAAATTTGTACTCGCGATGTCCGCGAAGCGTTCCAGCGCAACGCCGTGTACGACGAGAACGGTCGGGAAGGCGTTGCGGAAGCGGTGGTGAATGCAGGACTAACGGCCGGGACGTATCTTTTGGGCGTCCACGGGGCGGAGGTGGGGGGGCGTACATCTGAGTACGACACCGGGGGCTCCGGTAATCTCGCGCGAATCCCGCGTATCCGGTGACGCGTGTCAAGTCAGTCACTCGAGTTCGGCTCGGGTTCCATCTCGCGCGCGCGCACGACCGCTGCCGCGTACGCATAAACGGTACGGGTGAGAAGAGGGGGGGAGAGCGGACCTAGACAAATATACGCGACTCGGCAAATGTTGTCCACGCGCGCTTTTGATAAATTGCGATCCGGCGGCGATAATCCGCGGCGACGAATCCCCGAAACTACCCCCCCCCCCCCCCACACACACCGATCGCAAACCCTTTCGGACGAACCCGCGGTACCGTGTAACGCGTGAAACGTGCACACCGGGCTGTTGCTGCTGCTGATGGTCTCATCTGCCGCCACCGACGTCGTAATAACGATAATAACGCGTACTCGCGCGCGCATACATTACACACACCCCCACCGCGAACGCGGGTGGGCTGCGCGCGGTGACGACGGAAGGCGATCTCGGCGAGTCGGTGCGCCACCATCTCCCCGCGCGCGCGCG
>NW_020272875.1:344282-429421 GCF_003268045.1 Sipha flava
GACTAAACGACGAAGGGACGTGAGTGAAGGACGTCTCATTACCGCCGCCGCCACCGCCGTCGCCTAGCGGTACGGGATAAAAGGATCTTAGGCCGCGCGCACGTAAGCAAGATGTATAATGTGTCCGAAAAGACGACGGTGACCCCGCGACCGTAATCCCTCGTAGCGTTAACAATATCCATCTGCTACCTAGTCGGGTGTGCACGTGTACATTTATATTTGCATACGCGTACGTATGTGTACATCATGTATTGTACGCATTATACCGCGTTTAATCACGCGCGCAGATCCCTGTCGGATTGTTTTGATTTGCTAACGTCCGACTGCGCTACGCCACGCGGCACATGTGTGTACAAATGCGAAGACGTCGTTGCGAACGTTAACGCCGCGGCGACGGAGTTCCGAGGTCCGCGACAGTATATATATATGTATATATATATAATTTATATGTGATAGGTTTAAAAGACATTTTATCTTGTAGGCCTTTTAAGCCTGGCCCGATCTCTTCAGGTTTCTTGTTTTTTTTTCTTCTTCTCTCGCGCAGCGTGATCACACGACACGATTATGGTGTTCCCGAAACACAAGAGTAAAATCGTTCAAACATATAAGTAAAACGTTTCCTAATCGCTACCGTAATGCTCTAAAATCGTCAAAAGCGCGTAGGATTTCATTAGTTTTGATCAAATATACAAGTTTGATCGAGATATATATATATATATATATTGTTTACCGTTATCACGCGTGAAAGTAGTATGCATTTCTTCCGTTTGTTTTTCCACATGCACACGCATGTAAGGTCATATATATTTATATGTGTGTATGTTGTGTTTTGTATTTTTTTCGGTCAACCGAGTAACGTTTTCGTTGTTTGCTACGTACAATTATTGACGCGTTATACACGTGTACGGTTTAAATCATTTTTTGGTTCCACAATTTGATGGAATAAACTGATTTGCATTTAAGAAAAATTGCAATCGTTATTATTGTAAAACGTGTTTATTATGAAACTGCTCGAAAATAAATACGAGACGATTTTAGGGTGAAATTTTCCACGTACAATTTTACAGTTAGACGTTAGTATATAAATAGTAAGTGAATAATACGTTGTGTCAAAGAAAATACGTAAAATCAACATCCGTGCCACCTGTTTGTGTAATAATATCACTGTACATAACGTGCACAATGATCCTGTGAAATCGATTTGTGTAGAACAGTTTATATTGCGTATATTTTCCCAATAGTCAGCGACAAAGATGAAGGTCGCAGGTTACCGTGTCATTGTTAGTGTTTGCAATAAATATTCTCATGGTACATATTTTGTGACTCGACGTCATTAATCAATTTCGGTGGGTAATGATTTCTTTTCTGCGGACGCGTATCGCAGTATTTATATATTATCAATGCATTCAGTCTATTCATTTGGATTTCGAATAATGCGTATAATATGTCTATGTAATATTTATATTATAAATATTACATATGTGTATGTGTGGTGTGTTCGGGTGCTCGGCGGACTTGCACATTGTGAACGTTTCGTTCGAAATAAAAAACATACTACATATAGGTGCACGCAGGTGAATGTACTACATGCAGAATAACCAGTCACTGGAATATATATTTATTGATGAAATTTCAGAAAATTTTTATTATGCAAATATGCATTTTAACCTCTGTAATAAACAATTCGATAAAATACCTCGTAAAAAACCCTCGTAGAGCGCAACACATACAAGCGGGTACGGAGCATCTATAAACGTATTACGAAATCGATCACAGAGATGAGATGATGTTTCATTTCTGTCCGTGCGCCCCTCGAATTCTACGTATTCGTTATGCATATGTTATACGATTTTATTGGACGCGCACCTTGTCGGCAATCGATTTTCGTTCGTAAATTCGATTAGAATCAAACGAATGTGTCAGTCAGTATACATGCATTGTGTACACGTACATGTTTTAACCGCTGGATCCAAATGTTACTATTATAATAATTCGTTCGTTCGTCCGTCCGTGCGCAATAGCACGTGAACCTTCATACACGGCAACTTTGTCTCGACTCGACCAAAATAGTATCACTACAACCATGGCGGCGATATAATCGACGAAACGTCAACTATTTTGTTATAACCGTGTTGCAGCGCCATGAATGAAACTTACCGAGTAGTCTTTTTTTATTTTTTTTTTTAATGTCTTTTCACCCTTTCTCGTACGCATCGCCATTGCCGCCGTCATGGCCATCATTAGCGCAGACACACGAATCACACACACACACACATGTATGAATGTATACGTACATGCGTTGTATTAAATAAACAAAATATGTTCGTGTGTGCGTGTGTGCGCTTACTCGGTCGCGTTTAATAAAACAAAAATCAAACACTTCTATTCATTATATCGTACGCGCAGTCGAATGTGAAAGGAATGAAAAATGATTGCCCTTCGTCGCCGAAGCGAAGAGCAACGGTGCGGCGCAGGTGTAGGGGTGTCTATATACTTCGATGAAAAGAAGCCTCCCCCATAATCGAAGACGAAGGGTATTTATGTACATGTACACATAAAACGTATATTGTACATGAATTATTATAAGCACACGTATGGACCGTATAGTGTTTCGAATCGGCGGGTACCTATATGTTATAATTTCTATGTGTACGTATTTATTATCGTGCGACAACGAAGAGCTGGTAAAATATTCATTCAAACAGACGAGGGCGACCGTGTTGTGAATGTTATACGTATTATTGTACGACGGTGCCTTGATGGCCGCCACTGCAGCCACGTATAACGAGTTCGATGAATAGACGGACGGAAAGAAAGAAACCTAAGCGCACGTCACATGCCTGCGCGTTACGACGTGTACTATCGTCGTTTATCTTACGCCCGGAGAATATCGTAACGCTGTAGTTCTACCGTTCGCTGATACGGAACGATAATTATTTGTGTACCACGACAACACGTTATTGGTGTACTCGCGATACTTCAGCTGTTATCAATGATTAAATGTAGGTACCGTTCGATTCCGTACGGTAAATGTTTTCTATTTAAACAGCGTTTCCGTGGATCGTGTAATTTTCGATCATTGCACACGTGCATTATTATTACTATCTGCTGCAAAGTAAATCGTACAACTTTTAATACACTTCCCCCCCCCCTCCGCCGGTAAGATTATTATACTGTTTGCGGAAAGTTCGAGGAGAAACTGTCAAAAACAAATTATCCTCCAATGCGAATCTTATATACGTATATTGTACAAGTATTATTATATCAATTTTTACGTAGCTGTACGTAAACTTTTGTGTATTCCATCGCAAATTAACTTTACAACTTTTATGCAAAACTCGTAATTATTTCAATATCGCACTCGTGATTCAACTGCACACGAAAACTTTTCATAGTAAATACATAATAAACGCACGTTTCGGACGGAGATTATAACGAGAGATTTCATCGATACGGATAATAAAGCGTAGAGCCCTCAGTTTCATCATTACTCGTTGATACGACGTGATACAACTGTGGACTACGGACATAAAACACGACAAGTGTGCACGTCGAACCATATGTTTTCAACACTTGCAGAGACGGCTTGTGTTCAATAACGAACATTGAAAATCACTTTCAGCTACAACTGCAGATGCCTTTAATATATTCTATAACAAATTATCGACTCCCGGGTCTTCTGTTAACTCCCATAGGACTACTGTTTAAATCACTTATATACGTAACGGAATCGGTTAAAACAACATGTGTTTATACTCTGCACGGTCATTATATACAAATATGCGTCTACGTGCGCATGCTTGTGCGTGCGTGTGAGTGAGAGAAAGAGGGAAAGAGAGAGAGAATGTATGTCTATAGGTCGTAAGCGATTAATTTGGATAAAAGGCTAAACGTCTGCGTGTATTAATTTGCAATATTATACTCGAGCGATAATTCTTGTTATATAATTTATCGTGTACCATATATTATAATATCTTAAGAGATTTTGAGAAATTAATGTGGGTTAAAGTAAAAAAGTAAAAAAAAAAATAACCGGATAATAAAAAAAAGTATAGAATTATAGAAGAAAAAAAAATATAGTGTAAACAATATTTACAGATATTTTATAGGTATACTGTGTCAGACGGAAGCGTATCATACGTATGGACGTTAAACACTCGAGTGTAATAAAATCTGTATTAATATATTGCTTTTGCTGCGTAAATAATCCGTTCATAAAATATAATATTATTTCACTAGTATAAACGAAATCATCTAAATTATTATCAATAAACGATAGCCATCGAGATAAATAGTTGTAATAAATTTAACGTTTGAATGACAAACAATCATTATACATATATTATATTGTCCGTACCTGGGCTTAAAGTACGTGTAAAATGTTTTAAGCGCACAAGTTAAATTTTTCATTGAAATTATTTCTTTGTAGTTGATGTGTACGAACTTGGTACTGTCAATTTTTTACGTGTTTATGATAACGTCCATTTAAACGAAAATGAATTAATTTAAAAACAATAATATTTTAAATAATATGATATTATAATTATTATTATTATGGTGTTTCAAACGATAATAATAATAAGTCGTGGAATACCACAACAGGTTATACAACATTATTTGATAAGTATAAAAAAATTAAAAAATTATAAACATTTTATGTTACATTTATTAATATTTAATTCCAAACGACATTACACAACGTAAAACTTTAATAAGGTTAAACGTGATTTGTACGATTTAAAAAAATGAAACGTGTCAGCAGTTTAAGAATCAGATAAATAGTAAACTAATATTAGAATTTACAAAGCACTCGTTTACTTAAATATTATCGTTTGTATTAAATTACACGAATATAAGTAATCCAAACAATTAGTTAAAATACTAAAAATCATTCATGTAACAATTCCTGTAAATTGAATGGTAAGAACTAAAAGTAATGCGCTAAAAACTATGGTAAAAATAAATACATGAAAAAAAAAAATCTAATTTTGTTAAAAACTTAATCGTGAAATCGATTTTATAAGATAAAAACTTTTCACCGGAAAATATTCATAAAGTGCTATTATTAGTAATCTAAATTTTTAACTATTGCAGTAATACAAAATAAAATTCACGATGCGACTTGAAAGTCGAAATGCACTGTTCATTGTAAACGTGTTGGATTAAAAAACACAATAATTCGAAACTTCGGGAGCTCGAAAGGTATTTTCGTTGAGGAAAAATGATTTTCGTTTTTCGCTTTCGTTGCCTTTTGTTTGTCGATATGATGTAAAATACCGTCGGATCGGGTCTTCTTTGTCTCGCGTATACCGATGTCGTCCGGTACGCGGTAAACTTTTAAACGCGTACCTACGGACTTGATGTCGTGGTCGCTTTCAAAAACTAAAATTACCAATGGAAAATGCCGTAATGGATAATATTTAATGGATGTATGTTTACAAACCTATGACAAGACTATTAACAAAACTGTTATTGACCTGTGCGACTTCGCCCTAAGTTTATGTTTTCGTTTTAAAATGATTACTCATACCCTCCCACCCCCGCTGTCGAAAACGTGTGCACGTCGTCGCGTACGACCGATCGGACGAGCACCACGAGTTTTACGATCGACGCTTCCGTTCCGTACACGTATGGTGTGTATAATTATTATCATTCCTCGGTGCATAACGCCACCGAGTTTATTCGATCTTTCCAGTCTTCCCGAGATCCTGTCGTCACGTATATATATATAATATTTAGGCGCTTATTTTAATAATTACACAACTCGGGTCGTAAACGCGTCCTCGCCGGTCTCCTCTTAAAAATAGTGTGTACGATGGGAAAGCACACTCGCGCGCGCGCACGTCGTTTACCGCTAATGGATCTGTTTGCAGCAGGTAGCAATAAAAATCGGTCGGCGACATGTGCGAACGATAAATATCACTTTTATATTATAATTTCGTGTACGAGTGTATATGCTCCGCGCGCACGGATATATAAATACGAACGGTTTTAAATATCGGTAGGCTTTCGTGGCGGGAGCATTCTTCCCCCTCGAATGTTGTATGCACACGTTTTAAGCTAATTTTCGTCTCAGAAAAAACAAAACACTAAATATGTATATATATGTTATGATAATAAATTATGCATACATATATGTGTATAAATACTACGTAACATTAACTGTGTGCACTCCTTCGTGAAGTGTACGCAGTTTGGCGCGTCGTACCTCCCGTCTGCGTTCGTCACGTCTAATCGGCTACGACTCTCAAACGGGGACGGTCGAAAGCGGAAATCGGATTTCTAACCGATCACGACCTGTCTTCCGCCCACGTGTCTTCACCGTGACACTCGAAGGTATAAGACATAATAAGTCACATAATACACGTGATTTGACTTCGGTACGCGCGTACACGAAAACATTTCGGGGAGGATTTTATTTATGGTTTTCAATTGGTAATGGCACTGCTACCGCAACAAATGGCGAACAAATAGGTTGCGACGGAAAATTTTACATAGCTACGTATACCAATCGAACATCTTTTACATACTCCCACTAATCGTGAAATGTGGGTGTACAAATACGATTGTAATTTTTATCGAAATTCCAGGGGGAAATCGAACCCTTAATCAACCTTGTGCGACTTATATTGTACAATAACACACACTGCGAACGATTTATACGCGAATCGCGTCTTCGGTGTTTTCAACGCGTAGATTACACTATTAGTATTCAGCGCGAAAGATACATTACTATTTATAGTAAAACAAACTCCTGAACAAATGTCATCGAAAGTCCCTTTGGAACACAATACCGTGTTATTTCATGATAATGATATGCGCGTTATCCTAAGCATTGGTTAACATGCTGCGGTACTGAGATAATCTACATCGTCAGGTCGCTGACGGTTCCGTTGTTTTTCGTACGTCTACACTGCAGAACAGAAGGTCATTCGATTCGAACCCCGCGGGCCATTCAATATTTCTACATGTCATCACATATCAAGTTTTTTTCAAACAACCGGTATGTTTGAAATTCTCGACTGGTTTATTTTTTCACACACACATTTTGTTTATGATAAGTATTTTCATTTTTCACAATTCCATGTACTCATATTAATATTTTTAAAAAAAAACTCAATTTTTTCCATTAAAAAATGTTGTGATTTGGTAAGTCATTTTTCATATTTACCCATTATTTTTTCAGACAGTCGAGATAAACTTACTAAAACTTACGAAAAAAAATGGTAACAAGTTTCAAAATACCACTTTACGAGAAAATTAAATTTTTTTTTTTTTAGTCGTAAACTAGAAAAGTATTGATCGTAGCAATATAAAACGTTCACCGAAAGTTGTCTAAAGATTTTTAAAGTATTCCGACTTTGCACGTTTTCTTAAGTATTTTTTATAAAATAATTTTAATTCTAAAAATCTAACATTGAAAACCCGATGCAAAATTCCCGAAAAGATGTTCTATCTTTTGTAAAAAAATATCGAATACCACCAAGAAATGTTGTATCATTTTCTAGCTCGAAAATTCATAAAACTTACTAAGGTAATGCAATCAATTATAATTCTGTCTTCTTTATTTTCAGAGTGCACGCCTATCTTGCTGAATCCTATGCACTGTAATTTCGCATTTAAAGCGAACGTATATAATTATAAAACATAAATCTTTGACTTCCGGGAAACTCAGCCAACGTGTAAGTATTTAGACGATTTGAAAACGTGATAAATTTTTCGAAGTAATTAATTCCAACCGTGTGTATTGTACGTAAATAAATTACGCGCTACAAAAGCATACGGAACAACGCGTGCCCGCGTACTTAATACTGTATCGGATGAATTGTGTTTCGATTAAATGTTGTAACGTTATACGCGATACGAAGGCGAACGGGTCCGTTGAAGTATCCCAACCGCGTGATGAAAATTATGTTAAACGGTTTGTTTTTTATGAAAAAAACGCAGTAAATCCAATATCGGTGTGTCTCCCGATAGCGATACCGTTTGCGGGCGGTCGGAAATCACAAGAAACACTATACGGATTCGTTATGGCGGCGTACAAGATGTAATATCCGTGTTTTATTTCGATCGGTTGCGCGCACTGTGATACGCGTGTAAACGTCAATAATGTATATGGTCGTACGACTTCGAACGGGTCGCAGACGAACGTCGGATCGATTAATCAAAACTCTCCGAAGGTATGCGCCGGCCAGCGAAGAGAAAAAAAAAATAACCGTCCTCCGTTTACGTCAGAGTCGTCCGCTCGTGTTGTTCCGATGTGTAATACACGTGGACGACGTCGGGAAACTTATATCGATTTCACGGCACGACAGTTGCACAGCCGATTGGTATTGTTGAACACCGCGACAGCGACATTGTACCCCTGCAACACTACTTGTGTCCCTCAAGTCGACGGTAACCCGCAGTCGTTAACGTGATCCAACATTTCGTATTACGTACGGTACGAGTGAACGTACGGAGGGGGGAGGGGGAAGTCAATAATAACAAATTGGAATGCGTTTCGACACAAATATTCGACTACATGAAACATAGTGAAAGGACAGTTGTTCTTGGACGGCATCAAAATCATCGATGTAGCGGACTGTAAAATGCCAGTTGACGAATATGATGATTAAGTTTCGATAAGTTTCTGCCCACTCGCCCGGAATGGGTGAGGATCGATTCGTTTATGCCATGCAGATCGTCGAGTCGACCGAGATCAATTTAATTTTCGATTTTCGGTTCGGGCGAACGTTTCTGAACTTTTCTGTGTCACGTAGCCGAAATATAAATGAACGTTGACATATTTACATAATATATACATGGTTTTCGATTAGTTGGATATAATGCAATATGTTTATTTGGATATCTCAAAAAAAAAAAAAAAATTAAATAAATATGCTGATATAAGAAGTGGTGCAATATGGTATTCTTCGTGATTCTTGGAAAATGGATATCATGGATAATATTTTGTTCTGCGATCGACTTAATCGATAAATAGCAGAACACACGGGGAAAACATTTATTTTTTGATTTTTCAAAGGAAATATAAATACGATTAACGCCGAAGTTACCGAAAATGCTTCGAAATTATTATATATTTTTTTAAAAAAAAATTCCTTTCTCTTTGAAAAACTATTGGACAACCGAAAAAATATTGCTTTCTCAACCTTCTTGTGTAGGATATGATGAATATCGATGAATATGATTGTAATTTGATTTATTTTAACGTACGAAATAAGTGTTTACAAAAGAAATGATATTGTACAGTGCAATACATAATGCCGCGTGGACACGATTTATGATTAAACTGCAGTTCGGCGTCACGCTATCGTATATCGGGTTTTTGAGTGCGATCAGAAATCGTTTACGTTTCGAATATCTGGAACGCCGGACGGGTCGCAACGCGAAATTGGCAACACAAAATTCCATTACGAATCGTTGTTGACGTGGGAGAAGGGCGATGGTTATTGTTGCAATAAGATTTCAAGAAACAATTTCAACAAAACGTTCAAAATAGTATTTCCGGCCGATTTGATTTCTCGATGTTTACGTGTCTTAGAAGATTGTTAGCTTAGCCGGTAAGATTAGTCGGAAACTGGAAAGAGTAAATAATTTCCTTTCATCCTTCACAGTCGATTGTTGTTGTTGTTATTATTATTATTATTCAGATCTTTCGCGAGAGTTTATGAATGTATATTATATACTCGCCCGAAACGTCCTCGTTGCGTCAGGCGGGGGGTGACAGTTAAATATATGTTTAGGAAATTAGGTTAAGTTCCTCTATATTAGGTTGACAAAGTTTCGTTCGAGGGAGTTGAGTTTGGTGGCACGGTACGTATATCGGGTCACAATACTATATACGTAATAACAGTTCATATTATTATTATTATTATTATTATTCGTTGCATTGATAACTACACGATAATTATTGTTTTGAAAGTTACGAGTTATATTTCAATTTAGTTTTTGACTGTCAATTTAAACGACTTAATGTATAATATCATTGGAGTTTGAAAAGCATCATCTAGTATACGAATGAAGTAATTCTTAAGTTTGCCATTTTGATTGCATTATAATAAACTTTATGATTTTGTCGCGCATAAAGTACACATAATACCTATAATGATTGACGTTATTAACCGTAGTAGATTGGAAATCAAAAGTGACAATTCATTATTCGTACATTATACGTGTCCGTTCTAGCGTCTATGGTATAAAAAAAATCTAACAATGGTGTATTATAATATAAATAAATTAACATATTTAAGATCATATAAAAAATTAATCGTTATAATAGCTCATAATCATAGGCACAGACCGACACGAAATTATTAACTAATAATCAGTAATCCTAAGCATGTGAACATTTTAATACCTTATTAACCAGCCGTGTACTGGTTTATGTCAATTATAATAATTACTCGCATCGAATATATTTTCACTGCTTCATATAATTTCCTTGGAAATAAGATACGTATTAAACGTGTGCTCATTATAGTATGAAATGAAAATAGTATAATTATCCACGCAGATGTATTTAACACCAAAACCGGAGAAAGTAACCGAACGTTCTATTGTGTATTGGTATAAAATACAAATCTAGAAAATTTCTAACTGAATAAAATTAATACTGTATTAAATGAAATGCGGAATTGAGTTTTACAGCTGCGCATCATTATATCATGTACGATAGGACTAATGTAAATCTCATACCTATATCAAAATTGCTTATATGCTAATCACGCAAACCATAAAATATTGTTATTAATTTTTCATTTTTCTCTTTCTCTTATTACCAAGGACGCTGAAAATAACACATGTGAGATGTTAAACTTGTTCATTGCAAGACTATAGTTTTGTGTTTACATATTTCTACGACTACTCGTATAATGACATAGCCGTGCACGATCCTAGAAATCTACGACGCGTAAACTGTACATTACATTATGATATTATATAGTCATAGTGTACGAAACGAAGATGAATCGAAATACGCAGACCCAATGTGTCAATGTCACGTCCAATACAGATAACGCGCATTACAGGGTTACGAGACGTTATTTTGTTTCTCGAGAAACAATAAACGACGATATAATTATAATAATAATAATAATAATAATATATGCACGCGGCGACGGCGACACGCGGTGATTTAAACGATCGGACCACACTGGAACTCAACCGCCTTCGCCCCGTTTTACCTGCGGCAGACGACGTGCACAATAGTAGGTAATATACGGCGGCCGAGGGATCTATCTACCGGGTGATACGGGTGTTATTGGCACGAATATCGGATAGCTTGGGCGACACACGCAGTGCACACGATGTAGGTACGTATGCGTTTGAGATGGAGAGACAGCGAGAGTGAGACAGAGTGAGGGCATAATATTTTGTCGTTGTCGTTATTCGGTCCGGAGGAAGAAGAAACCACGCGTCGTTGGTGCCATAAAGAACGGAAAAATATGCATTATATAATATTGTACAGCTGCGTACATGTGTACCGAAACTCGTTGGCCTCAGATTACCCGACCGATAAATCAGGTCGCCAGCCGCAGAGTCCGGTCGAGAATGCGCGCGCGAATACACATATACCACGCGACGACCGCGTACGAGGTACACGGTGACGGACCGCGTGCAATATTCGTCGGGCCAACGAATAACGGATGTGTTCATAATCGACAAACGATGTCGCGCACGGTCGATAAGGGACTAATAAATCGCCTGCGTTGGTCCGATACGTAAATGAACCGCTTTTTTTTTTCTTTTTTTTTTCAACCTGTGTAAAATAAACGTCTTTGCGCGCAGTAAATCGTCATTTCATTTCCGCGCACGGCTACGAACGAATATACGACCGAAGATAAAATTTAATTACGAATAAACCGTGCACGTTTATCGATAAGCCGACCGAAACGAGGATGTCCTCTACAAATCATTTGGTTTTTCCGTTCCACCATACGTGTTTCTGATTCCATCGCCGACAACGGATACGTGTCCGTCGTGAGATCGCAACACGTGATTTGCGATCTCTATCGTTTAAGGTTACAATTAAAGTTCAAAGTTACATTTAAGGTTCCATTTTATGCGAAACCACTGAGTGATCTCCGCGAGCCGGCTTTTCGCAGATATCATCAACTCGATACCGGTGAAACAAGCAAATTATACCTACGGTAAATATAACCTAGGGGGGTAAGATTTTACTAGGAATATTGTACCCCCAGGGGGGTATGATTAGGTATGCACAGTGTGTAATAAATGTAGTGTAAATGTATAAAAGTACAGATATGTGAAAATAGTGAGATTAAAAAATCAACTAATTTATTAAATTTATATTTATTTGCATACACAATGTATATCATAATTTATTATTGATTTTTTTTTTTATAAAATCGCAATTTTTAAATAACTATTTATATAAAACCTTAATTTTGTCGCTTATATTAGAAGTTAGGTATAACAGGTATACAATATTAGATTGGCGCTTATGTACTACACATTTTGGCGCAAATGATAGGTAATTTTTGTACCTTTGGCGCTTTTGTCATATAGCCCTCTGTCCCTCTAGATTTTAATTTTCTAAAAA
The DNA here is from genome assembly GCF_003268045.1 of Sipha flava. Taxonomy (NCBI): domain Eukaryota; kingdom Metazoa; phylum Arthropoda; class Insecta; order Hemiptera; family Aphididae; genus Sipha; species Sipha flava. The sequence goes on from NW_020272875.1 coordinate 356,848, forward strand.
TTGGCCCGATAGTAACTTTGAGTTGCCCACCCCTGAACTATATAGCACTATATAGTATAGTTATCATGCTTATCAACATTGTTTGATACGTACTTAAGTAAATAAAATTACTAAAATAATAAATAAAATTTAGATTTTATATTGCCACAATAGTCGCAACGCATACAATAGTTTAGCCGACCCGGTGGGGCCAACAAATACGAACCATTGATCAGTATATTATCGTGTATATGTGTGTTATAAATTTCTGGAATCTAATTATTGACCATGGGTTTCCTTAGAATGGTAATAGTACTATGACAATTAGATGTTTATCGATTTCACCGAAATCATAGTATTTTTGGAAATTATTTGTAAAGTGTTATCGACTACACCGAATTTTTTTACATGTTTATTACGCCATATACCGGAAAATCATAAAATATAGAAAATTAGCAAAATTGTGCTAATTAAATCTAAAATTGCATAAGATCTGTTGATAAAAATTATTTTAAATAGATAACAGAAAGGCGAAAAAACATATTTTATTAATAAAATAACGTTTATACCTACACCATTGTCTTTACATTAAAAAACAGATAGCTTAAAAAAATAATTGTATTTGTGCTATATTTTTTAGAACGTAGGAACATTGTACAGGGGGGGGGGGGGGGGGTAAAAAGTCCTAGGAAAATCATGTCCCCCTCAAGGTACAATATTCCTAGTAAATTCTTACCGGGAGATAAAATTATCCTAGGATATTCTTACCGGGGGATAAAACTTTCCTAGGATAATCGTACCCACTGAAGGGAGTATAATTAATCTAGGATAATATTCCTCCCCTCCGGTAATATTTTCCGGGGTATGATTTGACTGGAACACCGGCTCCACATTCCCTAGGCGTTCCGTCCGTCTTCTGATCTCGTACTTATCGTCTGCTATCCGCTCGACCGTTGAGCACACGGCTCTCGCGTGATCTTTACGATGACCGCAATGCACCGTACTCAGTGTTTATTTCAGGGGGATATCGAAAATGTTAGGGGAGGCGGGTATATGTGGTACGCAGCACGTCATAGGAATGAATGATTAATAAATACGCTTTTTCGGGGTGGTATAAATTTTTTTCTTTGAAGGGGTAAAAACTCCCTTCCGGTCACCCTTCTGAAACAAACACTGACAGTACATGCTTATACCGTTGTCCACGTGGTCGACGCGACGAACGGAAAAATAAAATCACCGAACGCTGCTTCCTCCGGCGTGCCGCTTACACGCTTTTCGTCGGTTCTTCTTTTGGTGTACGCGTTGTTGTTCCAGTGGATCAACGTGTTCGCGAGTTTTTAACGCACGCGCATGCGTGCGTTTATCGTTCGAAACACGATCGACGTTTTGACGTATAAAACAAAAAAATAAAACGACCGTTTTGTCCGGAAAAATTATAATTTTCAATGTCGTTTGTACGCGCCCCGGGAATCTCTACCAGCGCTACCCACTGCATTAAAGAAAATAAAAATAAAAATTCTTTTAAACACAATATTTTACTCGAACGATGGACGTATAATAAACATGTCTAAACGCGTAGTGAATTATTATTAAAAACTGTTAATTTATTGTTTTTTACACGATTCTTCATTTTTTTTCTCCATATTATACATGGTCACGGAGCATTATATATTATTTAGTAACACCTACGTCCGACGTTCACTTAGCAGCGATATCGATAGGAATCAGAAGTTGAACTATTACGACCGTATCATCCGATTTTAAAAACCATCAATATCAACGATTTTCATCAAAATCATAATTTAGTCAAATTTTAAGAGAAATTAAAATTAAATCTTATAAAATTTACTTTAAAAAATTGCCATATTATAATTTTTTTTTTTATAAATAAATGTAATTTTAAACCTTTAAATATTAAAATAAGCGTCAAATGAAAATAAATAATAGTCGTTTAAACCTAACGAATTTCTTGTATAAAAAATTAGAAACTTAGATTTTAGACAAGAACTTCTGTTAGGTTAATTGTTCGGAATTCAATTTAAATATTGTGTTGCCTAAATATATATATATAGTACTATAAAATTATATTGGTTATACACTAATACCAAATTTATCAGAATATAACTTATTGGTATTGTGTCTAACCAAGTAGTATTAGATAATTTTAACATATTTCTCCGAGACAATATTTATTATTTGATTCCGTACCATGCACCAATCCTATACTTTGACCTGCATTTCTGATATTGAGTTATAAATAAAAAGTAAATACGTTTCTTAGTGATAGTCAACATATGTTACTTGCACAAACAAGAACTGCATACAGATCAGGTATTTTCCTATTTAGTCTCGTTTCTACATTCTTCAGATATCTAAGTTAGTGTATGCGTGCGTGCGTGTGTATGTGTGTGTTGCGGTGACTTGTGGTGACGAAGGTTGGACGGCGTTAAACGAAGACGACAAAGGGCGCAGTATGTATATGCGTATGTGTGCGCGTGTGTGTTAATGAAAAGGAAAGGGAAGTGCTAAAGATGAAGGACTCAAAGAACAGAGAAAGCAAGTGTGTGTGTGTGTGCTTGTGCGTGTGCGTGTGTAAACGAAAAAGATAGAATGATGGCGGGTGGGAGTACAAGAGAAATAGAAAGAGATGGACAAATTTGATTTGTGTATCTCTTTGGATTATTTATGAGTTGGCCCGAGCAACGGGTTTCGCCGCCAATTTATAATATCAAAGCGCGTATTATGTGGTGCTCTTTCTCTCTTTTGCCAAACTTCATCGACAAACTTTTCATCGCGTACGTGAGAGGTCTCGAGCTTCAATATTTCCTCGAAGATATAATACACACACACACACACACACACACACACACACGCGCGCGCACGCGCGCGCGAATATCATACACACTATAATATCGTTTCTCGTTCGCTCTCTTCGTCACCGCCGTCCGCTCCGTCCGCGAGTTAGTTCCTTGTTTTGCGACGAAAATAAGTTAGTATAAACATCGTAGCCGGACAATGTGTCGCGAACAGCATAACACCTCTTGCACGTCCATAGCCGGACACCGTCTCGCTGCGAGTCGGGTCAAATCTCGCGTACGCGTCGTTTTTCGCGGTCGGTGGCCGTGTCGAGCGACATCGCGAAGGGGTACGACGTCGTGCGACTCTTAAATCTCGAGAACGAACTCTTTCCGGTTTTCGGAAACAAACCACGCGCGGTATAGGTCGAAAGCCACTGGAACAGACCGGGTACGTTTACAGCGCAAAAGTTGATTTTTCCAAACCGACGTCCGACCGGTAAGAACCATCGAAAACGACCGAGAACAACGCGCATACGTTTTCGAGAGATCGTAATTATCATCGAGAAACTCGTGGGCGCGCGTGATTGGATAACGGATTCGTAACGGGTTTCCACGCGGTTCGAACGCGAATCGCACAATCACGAGCCGTCGCGATTAGGTAATTATTTTTTTTTTTTTTTTGTTTCGGATCACGCGAATTTCGCGTTATAACGTCATGGGCGTATTTTAGGAGGGGGGGAGCGAAGGGGCGATCGCCCTCTCTTGAATCTTTATTTAAGAAACTGATTATATGTGAGACGCACATTTCAAATTTTTTTAATGAGGATCATTTTGTAACGAAATCAAATTACGCGAGGCTGTGAATATTGAATCGGGCTTTTTTTTGGGCTCATACTTAGTGAAAAATCAAATAAAACAAAAACGTAACTTTCAAAACACAGACGGGTGTTAAAAAGTACTATACAAAAGGCCATTCTAAGAGGTTTCGGCACTAGATTAAAAGAAAAAAAAAACCCACAAATATTAAGGATTCGCCTGATTTAAATATTACCAACAATTTTACTTGTACATTTTGAGCCCGAATTAATAAAAAAACCGCTTCCCCCCTAGAAATAAGTCAAAATATGTCCCTGAATAACGTCAGCCCCAAAACGTTCACAATCGCTGTTCGAGTGGGGTTTCGTAGTGCAAAACGAGCGTCTATGACCGGTGATACGAGGTGGTTGTTTAACGTGTTCATTTCGCTTGGTTATAGTTCTGGAAAAACGTGTCTATTCGCGAACACTTCGCGTCAAAAACTTTTCCCGTACAGATAAATGATTTGGAAGGAGTCCAGCATGGTTTACGCTGCGCTCCGAACGCGTTTCACCGGGTACGTCGTTTCGGTAACACAACGCGACCGGCACCACGTGGCCCGCGACAACCCTTGCGACGAGCAGTTGCCACGTTTTCCAATACTTCCGACGAAACCCCTACCCGGGCATTGCAGTTTTCGTCGCGTCGGATCTTGTGGGGAAACACACATTACTTGTACGATAATTTTTTATCGCTTCGTTATCCAAGAAGTCCGATTCGGTTATGCTTGTTGCGATGCCTTAACACTTTGTACACGGTCTTAGTACGTCTCTTGTTACGGGATATTAATTACACTTTTTTTCTTCTTAACGTTTTAAAGTCGCGATTTATGACGGTCGACCGGTCGTAAAAATATTATCGTTCTAATGCAGCTTTCATCGAAAAATACATACATCATAATTTTGCGCATGGGGCTTTATCTTAAAAATTTAAGAGGCTCGTACTGCTCGTACGTTAACGATTCTGAAACACTTTCAAGTTCAAACATTACTTTTGACAAAGCGGTCCATAAAACTCATTTATCCAATGGAAGTGCTTTAATGACTTGCACCAGTATATTATTGCTACGCGGATATTGGAGTACATTTTTTTTTTAAGTATAATTTCGCACAAAACTTCTAACTTTGTAATTTTTAGGGAATTATTAATGGCCGGTGCACGTGCAGCTTAACATTATACCGCATTAGAGTACTCCACTGTTATGGTTATAGAAACAGTCTATATCGGCTGTATGATGTACAAAACTTTTGATTCATACTAAAATCATGTATACATAAATATATCATAACATGTATCCAACGATTAAAAACAATAATGACTTACGTATCCGAAAGTTAAAAAATCGACATCAATTTTAATTCAAATTTTAAATGGTCACATGTGGTCTCCGTTAAATGTTAAAGCTTTCAAGCTTTCTCGGTACACTCATCACAATGTGTGACTTGACTAAAAATTTAATTTAATTGAACATGAGCTCTAAAGTACGACAATTTAACACTGGTATGCAATGTATTCAAAAATTAAATTCTTATGTCACACGTGTACACAAGCGCTAACATTTATACACATCAGATGTTTTGGTAACCCGGACTCGATTTCTGACATCGAAATTCAAAAATTAATTCGCGTCGACATCTGGTGTATATAATTTTGTCGGTAAGATTTACGCATTAAACGTTGTGTACACGAATCAGACAGTTTAATTAATTCGTATTAATTCGTTGTGAACAATCGATATAAAATATAACCTGTTGTTTGACAAACCGGTAGAAATATTTGCTGTGCGCTGAAAGCGTATAATAATTGTCATAATCGGAAACAATTATATACTTCAAGTACCTATACGGTACACGATATTAAACGCGATTTGACAGCTGAAATTCGTTGAAGTCATATGTTGTATTCGCTATGGAAAAATCTCTTTACTACATTTATGATGTTCCATACGCGCATTCGTATTCGTCGGTATACAGAGTGATATGCAAGCACAAACACATTTTTTTTTTCTATTTAAACTATGAATTTATTGAAATTTTAACCTATAGAAAATGTACGTCTACTGTAAGATTATATTTTTAAAAAAATAGATCGTTTGTACCTCTAAATGACTAAAGATTGTCCTGAGGCAACATAAACATTTTTTTTTCAAACAGGAATATAATTTTTCTTACGCAAGTAACTATTCAGATAGCATACGATAGTCAAAATTTGGACCTATACATTCGGAATCGTTCAAATTTAAAATCGTGTATGAAAAGTGTAAAATAACTTGATGATACACTTTTGTCTTTATAGCTTCAAGATCACGTAAAGATTACTGAGCTCCAATAACACAATTAGGAGTTTGATACGCTTGTATATACAAATATTTATTAATAATTATTTAATATATTTATATTTAATAATTATTTTTTAAAGATCAATTAATGTTGATCAATATCGGTATCTTATGTTGGTTTCATAGTTTTCTCGCAGCCTAAAAACAAAATCATCAATATTTTAATTGTTTCTATATACTTTTTACACTAGGTTCGAAATTTAAACAATTCCGAATGTACCGATTGATGACATCGAAAACTCAAAAAAAAAAAAAAAAATGCATCAAATAACTATTTGCGTTAAGGGAATTTAATTGACGTTTCGTTTAAAAAATCAAAAGTGGATATTAACACTTTTTCCTTAAAAGGTCTTCTTTTGGGTATTCAACACTTAAGGTTGGTTTTGAAATTGGATATTGGTTCTCTCAGAACAGAGAAATCTTAGCAAACCTTTTCAGTTCGGTATAACTTATTAGTCCAACCTCGGAGATCATTTGTTTGATAAATGAAGTTTTCGGACGTTCCCGGTCCATTTTACCTTCAATTATCACTTCTATTATTTAATGGGCTAGTTCATTTTCATGTCTTAATATATGACCCATAATGTTTCATCGTCTTGTTCTGATGTCTTTGCCTATCTCACTTCGTGCATCTAATTCATTGAATATGTTTTCGTTGGTACGGTGTTCTATCCAACTCACTCTCAGCATCCTTCTCCAACACCACATTTCGAAACTTTCGAGTGTTCGTTGTTTTGCTTTATTTAAAATTCATGTTTTGCAACCATAGAGTGCCAAACAAAACGTTTTTTCATCTTAATACTCATGGTATATGTATTGGAGCATAGGTAACAAATTTTTCGTTTTTCATAAATGCTGACTTTGTCCTCTTACACCCTTTCTAATTATTGCTGTCTCTTTTTTGTCCGTTACTTTTATTGTAGCTGATTGGTCTTTGTATAAATTGTATATTATACAATTGTATATCTATACTTTTAAAGTATAGAATTCTTTCCGTGGTACATTATCAAAAGCCTTTTCCAAATCTATAAATGCTATATATGTGTCTTTATTAAATTATATTTGTTTTTTTATCAATATTCTTAAGCTTAAGATTGCCTTTCTAATACCTTTGTTCCTTCTAAATCCGAAAAGATCATTGCTCAACTTTTTTTCTACTATGTTCTCGATTCGGGTGCGTATTATTTTCATTAAGATTTTAGCTGCGTGTACCATTAAACTTATCGTTCTGAATTCCTTATATTTATCAACCGCTGCTATTTAAGGTATAGATATAATAATGCTTTCCTTAAAATCTTTGGGGATCTCTCCCGTAATGTATATATCATTCACTAATTTAAATAGCTCATATTGCAATTCTGTACTCGCATTTTTGATTAGTTTCATTGCTATGTCGTCTATACCTGCTGCTTCACATGTTTTCATTAGCTTCAAAGTTTTATTGAACTCGTCTCTTAAGATGACTCTCCCCTGCATATCTGGGTTATTAATATTATTGAGATTTGCTGTTTCTCCTTATTGGTATAAAATTTCAAGATATTGTTTCCATCTTGTTGCTATTTCGTCGTTGTCCAATATCAAGTTTCTATTCATATCTCTTATTTTGCTGTTTAGTTTCGTTTTTCCTCCGAAAAATGTCTTGATTATGTTAAACGCTTGACCCTAGAGTGTTCCATTTCTCGGCACTTTTCTTTTAACCATTTCTCTCTTGCAAATTTCGCTTCTCTATTAATTTTATTCCTTAGCTCTTTCTATCTTCGTATTCTATGATTATCTTTGGCGTTGTTCTTATACTTCCTTCTCCCTTCAATATCTCTTTCAATATTATCGTTTATCAATGATTTCTTAAAAGGTACAACAAAAGAATAACCGATTATTTGGAAAACATAGTCTTATACACAGTAGTACGTACGTTTTGCGTGGAGGATCGTAAATAATTCTCAGCACAAGCATACGCGAGGGATAAGCATGCTTAAAAATAAATCCTGTACATTATTTCGCCGCGCGAACAGGCGAGACCAGTTTCGGTCGTGCGAACCGGAGAAGACCGCGTGTACCTACCTAAAGCCGCGCACGTAACGCGGTGAGAGGCCGCAATTTGTGGACAGGTCAAGATTTTCTGGGTGACTTTTAGGAAAACTATAATTCTAGTGTTCGGCACGCGGTCGTCCCGCCGTCGCAATAAAACGTAATGATAATCCAAAAACGCAATGGTTCTCACGACCGTAATGATTACGTACTGGCGCAGAATCAGTCCGCCTGACTGTCGCCTCTCGCGTCCGACCTCTCCACGTCTGTCCACCGGCACACCTATGCATTAAACGAATTCGGTTACGTCAATGCGACGGTTAATATAACTCCGAACGGTTTGGCGATCTCGGCACGCTTCCCGGATCGAACGGTACTCCGTGCACGTGCAGTGTTACGCGACAGCGGTGGCCAACGCGTGGAAAAATAAAACGATATTAAGAGCAAAAAACGTTTATGAATACATTTTATAATTTTTATAATTTGATCCGAGTAATAATGATTTCATTTTTTTTTTTTTCAGTATTCTATAAAATATAATATTTTATTTTATTTTTTCAATTATGTGTGCCGAAAAAATAAAAAAAAAAACCTTAATAATAATAAGAACATTTTGGTTTTTGTTAATAAGACACGAGCCATAAGTCGGACACCTCTGTTGTACAACGAGCGGTTGTGAATTGAAAAATAAATGTGTCTCGGGAAGATCGCGTAAAGATGTGCGACAAACATAATTTTTCCTGCGAACGCCGCTGAGTGCGATGTTCTAAACAGATCGTTGGATTGAGTTGTGATTTGTATGATCCGCCGCGCAATAAGATTTGTGTGATCGCGCTCTGCAATTGTCGAGACGTAGTCAGTGACGGTGGTGTCCGACGGTCAAGAGGTTTGAAACTCTGTCAGAAATCGTGATTTGCGTCGCAGTGGAAAGAAAAAGCATTAGCGTAAAAGATAATCATCAATAATTTTTATTTTAACAATTGTTGTGTTTATAAAATGTTATCTATTTTTTTTCAACAGAAATATCTAGATAATCGGGGATGTAATGTACCGGGACGTCAAGGAGCGTCTAAAATCTAAATCTAAAATTCAAATTTGCTGTTTCGTCAGTTTTTGGTTTTTTTGCGTTCTTCTTCATATTTATTCATTGTATACCGTTGAATAGTGAACTTATCAATCGAAATATGTGTATTTGAACGTGGTGCACAAAAACAAAAAAAAAAAGTTACTTTTACAGAATTATTTTTTTTTAAACGACGTCTGATAAGTATTTGCATCCCGGCCTCCCGGAATATAAATCCGGCACTGATCACAGTACCCGAAAATAAGTCAAAAAACCGCATGGGACTCGGGCCATATGATCGTAGATTATTTTGTATGCGTAACAGCGCCTTCATTGATACTTGGACTTGAGTATAAAAGCTTGTAGTAGTGGTACCGTACATAGGTAACCACAGTTGGGTTTATGCTCGTTATCCGCGCGCCGTTCGGTTACGATAGGCGGCTGCTCACGTCAGTCGCCAAACGGATTAATCGTGATTATTTATTTATTTGTCGTGCGTCCTAACCGCCGCTAAAGTCTCCGGGTCGAGTTTGATATGAAATATGAAATGAGAGAGAACAAAAAGTGAAGGAAAAAAAAATGGCAACGACAATCTGGTTTCCTTTGTAAACGGCCGCCGGCGCAGAGCTGAAACACAAATTCGCTGTCGGCGACAGATGTTAAGTCACGCGCGCTGTAACCCGGTTTCCTCTTTATATATTATTTATTTATTAGTTTTTTTTTTCTTCGTATTTATTTCAAAAGACGTCAATATTAATGAATTACACGCGAAATGTATAGGCAGCGTATGGTCGGTTCGAGTGACGCCTGCGGATCGCATGCAAATTTCCCTAACGACCCTTGACAAGACAACAGGAGTTTACTGCAACGCGGCGAAGGAGACTAAATTAAAAAAAAAAAATTGAAACGTTCTGCGGGCTAAATACCGGTATGTATGTGTATGTGTGTGTGTGAGTATGATAAATGTGCTCGCGAACGGAACCGCGATGCCGATCACACGACTGTGTGCTTATATGCCTGTCCATCGGTGCGATCCACATCCTTAAACTCGATACATCCTTATATAGTGTATACCATACGGTATATCAATAGGTACGTGGAGCAAGGATCTATAGTGTTTGCGTGTACAATAAATCTATGGCCAACGCTTTTGGTGATCTGTACAACAATTCGACGCTCGGAACAAAGCGAAAATTAAATCTACCCCGTACGTTTTTCGACCGATTCGTTTTTTGTTTCGCCCGGTGAAAGAAACGAAATAATAAAAAAAAATAATAAAAATAAAAAAAAATAAGTAAATAAATGAATAAATTCGTTATTATATCTCCGAAGAAACGACTACAGTGACCATTATTTTATTACCGTTTTATAATGTATTTTTAACTGGATTTTAAAAATACGTACATTTGGAACACGACATTTTGGCACAGTTTGTTTTATTTTTTAGAATGATAGTGATTTACCGTTTTGTTTGGCTTTTATAATGAACGACGGATAACAATGAAGACATGTGACGAGGAGCGCACGAAGAAGACATTTAAAATTGAACTAATTTAACCCAGTGTTTTTTATATAAAATCGGTTACGGTCGAAGAGATTTGGTTTTTGTTTTTGTTTTTTTTTTTTAAGTTCGCGCGTTCAATTAGACACATTATTTTTTACGGGGAACACAAGTAATCGGACTCTTGTCTATTATTAGACGGACACTTTAATATTATTATGGGATATGGAACGATAGTACTTTTAGCGGGTCATAGATTTCTTTTATTTCAATTTCGCGTCAAGAACGTTAAACAGATCGTTATTATCATCAAACGTTACACGTTTGTCGCGCATATTACATCGTTATTTATTTATTATTATTATTATTATTTTTTTTTTAAAAAAATATGTCAGAACGGTGTATGTACCAAAATACATTTCGTGTACGTACATAAATCTGTTTTCCGACACGTTCGGTGAGCGATCATCGAACGCACATAATAATAAAAAAAACGCTACGAGAACGGCGTTAAAAGACGGAAGACGGAGGGTGCGACTCGTATTCCGACGGATCGCATTCGAAAGTAACACGAGAACAAAACGTTTGTTTTCCCATCGACGCACCAACTTCTATGATCTGCGTATACGATGCGATCGCGTTGGGGCTGAAAATCGGCTGTTATTATTTTTTTTTTTTAAAAAATTTCTTCATTGTTCTTCCCGTATTTAACGTGGAAACATATAATTTACATTCGACGCTCGCCGTCCGCCGATGATCGTACGTACGTACGTTTACGGACCATGTTCTATCGTTGTCACCGTGTGTGCTCTTTACGACGTGCAGTGAATCGCGGTAAAATCGAAATCGATAGGAGCAAACGGTGAGAAATCAATCGGTCTTGAAAGTAGGTATTATAGTGTTCGCTTTTAAGATATGCAATTACACAGTTAGTGCCGGAACTACGTTATAATCACTATTCCATATCCGACCGATCGGCGAAAACAGCCGTTATATTTCGGAGTGCATTGGTGATGAAAGCACGTACTCTTTTTTTCAGTTTTTTTTTTTTTTATATTATTTTATTTTATTATTATAATTTCGTAATCGAAACACACACAAAAAACATGATAAATACAAAAACGGACAGAAAAAAATCCGCACCCTTATTTAATAAAATATTCGTTAAACGGTCCCAGTTTCTCGAACTCCGTCGTCGACGATCCGTCTCTCTTCTGCGCATACACTATCGCACGCACAAATATATAGATAGATGTATTTAGGGTTATCCCAACGAAGAACACGTCTTGTGTTTGCGCATCACGAATCATGATCTGGTTGAATAATCGCGGCTTTCCACTACCTCTCTCTCTCTCTCTCCCTCTGCCACGTCTCTTGTCGTTCGACCCTATTACTTAACGGGTTGATAAATGGATACGGTGCACATCGAACACCCTTTGTTCCTGTCCTGCATACCTGATTTATATCGTTCGAACGACGGGCTGCCGCCGGATCCATCACTTTCTTCTCGCAACCCTTTCCCGACGGCGCTTCCTTTAGCGGCGGCGGCACACACTTAACTTGACCCCCTCGGCCCCCGCCGGTCGCGCTATGCGTGTACACTTCCGGTGGTGATTAATCGACCGGAAATCGGCGGCGTGAGATGTCCTGAGAGAAACTGTAATACAGTATACATTTATATATATATATATATATATATATACAGTGCTGCGCGCCGTGCACCCCGTACACATCCTTGCGCAATCGTCGACTGATATCCTCTTCTCCGAGCTTTTACGCGGCAGAAGCGCGGTGCACGGCGGTGGAATACGTGCCACGACCATTGATCAAAACTATTATCGTACACCTATGATACGCAGCGCGTGTATCTTAAAACGTGTTATCGTTACAGACGGGGTGTTGTGTGTACAGGGGTAGTTACAGGGGGACCATAGGGGTAAGAAAAATCATGAACACAAAAACATAATACTATCGACTATTATAGATACGTGAAAGCATGTAGTTGGAGGAGGTATGACTTGTACCAGCTATCTATATTATGTTTAAAACATTAACTGCGTATTTGCGTAGCACAAATTTCTGTACGGAGTACGGACTACGGGAAATGGGAATACTAAACAACTAGGGAAGTGCTAAGAATATTCTTTCGATGAGAATTGTATTGTTATTATTCTATAAATAAATAATAATGTTGCGCGTCGCATCGACTATTGGCTATTGGATAACGCATTAACGTCCAGTGGCCTACACAGTACACGCGTCTGGTATACACTATATAATATAATATTATTTCGGCCCCTGCCGAAAAAAGTTTTTCCACACTCAGGAGAGTAAAAACTTGGCTTCGGTCAAGGATGACCGAAGATAGACTATCTGCATTATGTCTAATAATGTACATAACAAAGTGAATAGGTTTTAGGTCAAATAGATCATCTTAGAGATGTGTTTGCAAATTCAAAAAATAGAAGACTGGAAATTGCATAGTAAAAATTGTTGTTTTGTATTTGTTATTAAGTTTTGTGAAAATTGTAACCTAGCCCCTCTCCCCCTCGAACCAAGTCTCTGTGGAACCGCCATTGCATCTGTATCACACATGCCTACAACGGCTGTTCACCGTTCATAGACAAACATACAAGGACGATGTTACCGACGACTTTTGTGCACCCGTTCGGCTGCACATCAACGATTCAAATCGGTCAAGCAGTGGTGCGCGTGTCCGGTGGTATGGGTACGCCTCAACGACGTTTTTACGATTTTAACGGTTCCGCCGTATATTAATCGAACGTGGGTTTCGAATGTGCGATTGTAATTGTAATCGATTGTTACCGTTGATCGTATGAAAACGAACATGCATTAGGTTAGCATTTTCGTTGTGATTTGTTTGGAGGAAAAAAAAATAGTTAAAAATGGGCGCGCTCTAATGAGGATAGAATTTTGGCTACGATTCGGACGGAATATTTGAAATTCACTGTGAAATAGAAGTTTTTTTGTTTTTACAGTACACTTGGGATGGTGTGTACAACTAAAAAGTTTTCTTTTTAGTGGTTGGTTAGCAGCGCTGTAACTGTACACTAAGGGCTAACATTGGCAATACAAATGTCCACTTTGGTGCAACAAAAAAGTATCCGATCAATTTAAATGCCAAAAATGCAGCAACGTGTTTAACAAATAATCTTTTGTTTGTTGTTTCACAATTTTTATCTGGTTCACTTATTTCCTCGGTTTTAATACGTAATGGACTGAAAGCCGACGAGTAAACTCTGTAATATTAGTTGTTTGCACCAATACATATAATCGAGTGTGTTTGATACGCAAAGAAATACCTACACGATTTAAAAAAAAATAAATTTAAGATATTCGTAATTACTTTTAATTAATTTTTAAACGCATATCACAAGTGTGTACACGTGTAGTGAAAATGTACGATGCGCCGAAAGAATGAAACAGATTTTTAAATTTTTCCTTACTCCGCCTTGGTATACCGGTATATAAACCTATAATGCGCTTCATGTAAGTCCACGACGTATCCGAAAAAAGTGCTTCGGTACAAGTTTTTTATTGTTGTCATTTAAATTTATGTAATTTCCTGAGAAAATCGGGTTCGTTCATCCCGTACTCTGGCGTGGCACAATAATATATCATTTCATAATCGAAAATCACCGTTCACACTTCGTGTCGTACTGTTTTTTTTTCCTTTTCATTTTTTGTAATCATCCTTTTTTTTTATTTTTATTATTATTATTATTGTTTTACAAATATATTACCCGCAACCATTCCGCACCACACATGCACAGATATTTCAAAATACAAGCGTACAGTGTCGGCGCGACACCAATAGGCCATATAATAATATCCTATTGTAATCCGCGTGTTGATTATATAGACGTAGGCGTGTAATCGTCCGTCGTGCGACATGCGGTACAAAATTGATAATTCGAAAATAATACCAGTCTCTCCCTGGAAATAATATCGTATACGTATTCGTGTGTGTACTCACACCTCTCCGTCGAGAGTGTGGAAAATTCCGTATCGAGTGGGAAAATTGGTTTCGTGTCGTATATAATTATAGTATTAGTTGTTCTGTGTGCTGTGTGTGTTTTTTACAGAACGATTCCGTGCAAGCGCGTTCTAACTTCATGGAAATCGCAGAACGTGTGAAAAGCTGTAATAGCAAAGTAATTTTTTTTTTTTTTTTAAGTTCAACAAACAATACAGCGTATGTTGTAGTGCAATACAGAGACGTACATGTACGTCGTCGTGCGGGTGATACTTATGAAATCGTATATTATGTAACCGAAAATTTAATCGTTACATTCTGTTACATTTAGAAACCGAAACCAAAATGGTTTCAGAAAATATGCATAAGAATCATAATAATATGTCGATAAGACCAAATGATAATCATTATATTTACGATAACAGTTATTTCAAATTTTGTTTTAACTTAAAAATGTATTTTGAACTATTATGTTTTATAGTTTTAAAATATGACCGTGTTACGCGATTACCTAGTGATAACGTAATAAAATTATAATGTTTGAATAATACACTATTGTATTATCCAAGTATCAAGTATAATAAACAACTAAACTGCTATAAACATTAAAATCGCGTTATTATTATCTATACTTTTAATATTTGAAAAAAGTAAATTATATTTTATCGTGATATCCAGTACGATGTATAACATTCAAATCATATATTTTTGTGTAAAATTTTATTTTCATTAACGATATTTTTGCGTGTGCTTGATTTCGTATTTTTTCGATGTTTTCCATTAATGGCTGTGTAAAACTGTTATTCAGAGTTATTACAAAAACAATTTCAGAAGAATCAGTAGTTTTTCGACAAGATAATGAAAATATTAATAAACCCACTGCAAGATTTGATAATGAATAATAGCACCGTCCTGCAAAATATTTTGTTATTTTTGTTGTTTGTATAATAATACCTGATCCTTATAGATCTTAATGCGCAAAATTCAAATCTGAAATTAGTTTGTCTCTATCACGTCTAGTATTTTTACAAGATAGTATAACATTTACCTATACTATAACCTATACTAACCTATACTATAACCTTATAGGTTATATAAGCCACCTTGTTGACCTAATAACATTCCCAAAACTTTTAAGTCACCACAAACAATCCACTTATGTAGTGGATATTGAACTTTTTCTAACATTAAATGTAAGTTTTCGTACGTTTCTTTTAAATGTACAGAATGTGCAATGGGAATAGACGCTAACTGGTTTCCGTTATGAAGTAAAACACCTTTTAGACTTCTTTTAGATGAATCTATAAACGACCTCCATTCATTCACATCATAATATTTGCCAAAATGTTTAATTAATCCAGAAATATTATTACAAAATACAAGTGGTCCTTCCTTTGAAAAAAATTGTTTGAATTCCATTTCACGATTCCTGTACCAAGAAAAAGTAGTAGCTTTTGCAAGTAAATTTTTTTCTTTGAGTCTCGAACCCAAAATTTCAGCTGCCTCTTTAATAAGAGCTAAGTCACGTACTAAATCATTTAATTCAAATTGATTGAAAAGTTGTGGAGCATCTGTGGTGTCAAGTTGAAAGTCTTCGTCATTATTACTAGAATTGCCAGCGGAATCTATAGAAGTATCGTGGTTTAAAATAGTTTCGGAAGCTTTGGATGGTACAGGCACTGGTAATTCAGGGTCATGTGGTATTGGTCGTATAGCAGAAAGTAAATTTGGATAAATTATATTCGATTTATTTTTTTTTTATTATAACCGGAAATATTAACCATACAAAAATAGCAATCATCAATATGATTTTTTGGTTCTCGCCAAACCATTGGTACTGCAAAAGGCATTGATAAACGCTTACCTTGTTTCCAATTTCGCAAACTTTCAACACAGGATCGGCAAGCAATATGGGGTGCCCAAGATTTATTTTGATCGCCTAAATGAATACCAAAATATTCTTGGTATACATTTTTAATAAAATTTGTAATGTTATTTCGTTGTTTCATTATAACATATTCACCACATATATAACAAAATAAATTTGAGTTGTTTTTACAACATCTTCTTTTAATTGGTTTAGACGTCATACTAAAAAAAAATTGAAAATCAAAAATCGCACAAATAAACTCTAAGAAAGGTGATATAGGTACAACTCGGATATTTTATGAAGACTAAAATGAACGTAACTATAGAGAATAAACATAAATTGTGTGAGTTTAAAAATATATTTAATTGAATTACTATAAGATAAAAAATTTAATAAAGATAAGATTAAAATTTCAGTAAAGTAGACGACATTCAGTTTATAATTATAATAATTCGACGAATATATCGCACATTATTGTATGACTAATGACTATACAGAAGAGACAATATTTATTATTCGAATTGTAGAAAAACTAGACGTGTTAGAGAAAAATTGATTACAGATTTGAATTCAGCGCTTCAAAATCTATAAATATAAGTGCAAAAAGTTAAAACAGCAAAGTAGTCGCAGGACGGTGTAGTTTTATTAGCACTTTTATAAATTACAATAAATCTAAAAATCAATTTTTTTGGTTGAGATATTTACGAAAATCTTGTTAAATATTCATGTTTTTCAAATCCAATGGTTTTGTAATAGTTATAATTTTATTTAGACTACTGTAATGATTTCAATGATACCTTTGAAAAATACATGATTTTTCATTTTGCATTTCGTTGATTAAACCAAAGCAGTTTAACTTATAATAAATACATCTTTTTTTGTATTGAAATTTTGTAATTATTCAACTATTCTAATTAATGCATCTGATTGCAAGTAAAAAAAAACGAACAAGATACAAAAAATAAACAAATACAAAACTAAAATCTAATATTTTTATATCAAATCAAATATAATGCAGAATGTCAATATCGCTGCCGTTTGAACGTAATATACATTTTTAAGAATTCCCATGGACATTATGTGTTTCCATCATACGAATATTGTTTTCGGGTTTAATATACTAGTTTTACTACAATATCTAACAACGTTTATAATATCAGAAGAACGATTAGTCATCTGAAGAGTTCGACGGCGAAAAAAATAAAAAAAATGTTAAATATCTATTGTACACGAATGGACATTTTGAAACATAATGCACATGACGTAAGAACCATGCGCGTACAGCGTAGAATTATACAAATTATAATACACACACACACGCATACGCACACAAAAGGATGGAAGTCGTACGGACGTTTGTGGCTTTGGAATTCGATCGTTCATCACCTCCTATATCCAAGCGGCTCCCGGGCTCTAAAGCAATAATATAATATATTCTGTCGGCTAAATGTTTTATATGAATACACACACGTACCGCGGGCACACGAATCGACCGAACGCAACGCAATTAACATAATATTGTAACCCGACCATTAAGAACGTCCGTTCGGCAATAAAATGCAACATTTTTCGGTTCCTTTATCATTCGATTTTATTATGTTATTTATAACGTTCGACCATTAGCGACCAATAAAGATAAACCTACTGACTTTTTTCTTTTTTTTTTTTTCAACCCGTTCTACGGTATATACCTGTACGTTATATTCGTATATTGTACATGTAGCGTATAAAAATATGTATACGTATTAATATTACGTGTGTGTGTACCGCGTAAGAAAAGCTGCCGAGTATTTATGCAGGAGGTAGGTGTCGGCGGCGGTGGCGATAATTCGGAAAACGATAAACGCGCGCCAACGATAACGAACGGTATTGGATGTCACGAATTTAAATAAAATAACCATAATTAAATGAGAATACACGTTGAACGTGTGCGTTTCATATGCTAATTGTTATCGTTACGATTGTGCGCGGCTGATGACGACGGCATCTTAACCGAACGGAAAGGACATGCGCGTATAACGCGGTGATTAAATCGATTTCAACAATATATTTTTTTTCAACACTCGTGGCGCGGCGGCGTCATACCTTGCGATTCGGCGTTTTATTCAAATTCGTCAGATGAGTGATCGCCACACGTGTTTCCGTGTCTGATTATTCCGTGGAATAAGAGGTATTAGCATAAATCACGAGGATTTCAGAAAAATAAACCTCACGGAAACGGTTTACGAGAAAATAACAGAACAGAAAAACGTGAAGGTAGGTACATTAATTCCTTACGGAAACGTTTATACGTTTTTCAACATTTATATAAACACGTGCAGACTTATTCCGCGCGAGCCTTTCACAGCGTTCGTTTATCTTTATTGACGTGGAATTTATCGGAACTACAAGGTAATCCTCGTTTGACACCTTGTATGATGGCCGAACGCACTTGTACACGTCGAATACGCTCACAGCGATGCAACGATTAGCTTACAGACGTACAGAGGTTTTTCACGCAGTACACCTGCAGTCAACGGTAGTTTTGTGTGAAACTCACTGTTTGAAAATCGTAAAACTTTTTTTTTTTTTTTCAATATCTTAAAACTATTGATTTCGGCATCTTTGACCGGTGACATCCCATAAAAATCGCTTTGAACAAACAAACGACTCGACTGTTGGCGCGTTAATGCGCGTACGTACGTACTTCCAAATGTCAAACAGGAATTTTTATTAGTACGTAATGCATAGTTTACGTACCGACAGCAGCAACACAAGACAGTCTTTGTGAACGAACACGGCGTGCCCAATATTCAAACGAGATAAGAGGTCGATGAAACGTGGAAAAAAAAAACGAAACCGTTCGTGCCAAATCGTCGGGGCGCCAACGGAAACGGCACAGCAATGACGACGCGTTATTATTATGACGATGAAATGTCTCCAGTGCTCTGATAACAGTAGCCTGCACTATGGCTACAGCACCACCGGTGGCTGTACAGTGCGTGTATTATTATATTGTTTCGTGTTAATAAATATATATATTTTTCCGTTGCCGCCGCGAGTAAGCCCACGGCACGAATTATCGTGTTTGATCTGACCGGGATCAAAGGGGTCCGCCGGCTTCCTGTTATATGGCCACCATAAAAATCGCATTGATAAACAATCGTAAAAATACACTTTTATAAATAAATCCATAAAAGAAATATACGTCTGATTGGCCATTAAGAGACACGTCCGTGTGAACGCAAGAAGAAAGAAAACGAGAGAGAGAGAGAGAGAGAGAGAGAGAAAACGTTTTATACATACATACACATTATGTGTAGTTATATAAGGCAGGTGGCAAATATGCTGAATATGTTTGGACCGTAGTGTACTCTATAGTGTTGACAATCATCGACAGGTTTTTTTTTTTTTGTCGACGCCGAAAGAAGAATGCGTGCGTGCGTTTGTGCGCTCACCCGAACACCGGTCGCCGCCGAGGGATGTGTACGCGTGGACGAGCAAGAGAGTGGAACAGCGTTTGCAGAATTCCAAATTGGCAACGGATATTATACCTTATTTTGTGTAATTTTTTTTTTTTTATTTATTTACCTTTTTTTCCCCCCGTCGAAAGTACGACTCGATAGTTATTCCGTCTGTGTTTGGGTTAATGGCCGAGTCGAAAGAATAACGCATTAAAAAGATAAGAGAAAAAAAAAAATAAGAAAAACAGCAACAATAATTCCGAAGCAAAATCCATTTGGGCTTCGTGCGCAGTATTCAATATGGTGTATACGGGGTGTACGATGCGACACGTACGTTGAAATTTCCCAGCACGTTAATTGTTCGCGGGGCGACCCCTTGCACAATTATCACACCCCCGGGTGGAATAACAGACCAAGCCGAACATCACCTTAACCTTAACGAACGGTTACCGGATTCGCACGCCCGATTAGACGCGTTGGATCGCGTGTACACTGTTCTACGAGAGATATGCACATCCTACGCGTCGTGGCTTGCACACACGTTTTATCGGATTTCGAGACGTACGTCGTCGAGAGGTGCCGAAATGCCGAATATCGTAATACGGTTTTGTGGACGATTGCGTTTCGAAAAAGTCGTCTCCGGGATTCCGTTCGGATGACGAGTGTTGTGCGCAGTCAGTGATTGTAACACGCCGTAACGGCGACTTGATTAGCTGCGCGGGTTACGGAATATACGGTTAAGCGTTCGGTCGAAACGCATAAATAATACAATTCAGAAGTCGAAAACGAGAATAATTTAAAAATATTAAATACTGTTGATAGTTTTTTTTTTTTTTTTACTTGAGCACCCCTGATATTGTTCGGACCCAACGTAAACACGAAAAGCAATAAATTATCGTATACATACACGAATAAATTGATAAAACTCATAATTCGGAATCCGTTCTGTTCACATGCGTCCGTATTATTAACAGAGTGGCCGTACGGATATTTTTTATACGTGTATATGTTTTAAATAACAGGGCAGTAAATCATTGTATCACAAAAAAAAGAACACAAGGAGAAAAAAAAATATAAAATAAAATACGTTTCCCAACCGATCGGCGGCCACAGCCACCGCCGCCGCCGCCCCCTCGTACTCTAATGACCCGTAAAAGGCGATTGGTTAAGGCGACCGAGAGTTTAATCAGAATTTATTGTTAAACCGCACAAAAGATGCCAAACGACATAAATATGTATTTCTTTATTTTTTCCCCCTACATTTTCTATCTCTCTCCCCACTCGCTTCGACTTCACCGCCGCCACAGTCTTCGTTTCCAGAATTCAACATTCGGTACGGTCCTCGCGCACCTGTTTTATGCTATTTCGTTTTTCACTATTTAATTTTTTTCGTGTTGGTTATGATTTTTTTTTTTTACCCTCACTAAATCGAAACGCTGACAGCGAAATACTCGTGCGACCTTAAAAGGCCCGGCCGTCACGATCGAAATATGTTGCCAACAGCCCTTTCATGCACGTATGTGTTCACAACTAATTATTACGCACGCAGCGGGATCTCGCGACAGGATACAACGTGTGGGTTTGGAAGATTTCTATCGATCCGATTCTTTCAGGAATCTTACAGCTTATCCAATAACAGTCGTACAACAACAGCCGAACTTAAAATATTTATTGCGTGGACATTATATTGTATTAATTAATCACGTCGATTCATTTCATGAATTAGTTCCCATTAGGAATTCTGTGACCGAAAACCGTGAAATTAAATAAATTCAAAAATGCAATAACTCTCAATTTGAATAAATAAATATGATGTGTATCTCGAGTGTGGTTTTTTAATTATTTATTTGGGCCAAATGATATTCATTATTCGAAGATATGTAAAGTACTCGCAACCGATAAAATTATATTTTTCATTAGCTAAGGTGCTTAAAAAATCGTAATTATAATTATATCACGGGAATAATTCTTAAAATTTAATTAACATTTTTTTCCTCTTTAAAATATGCAAATATTGCTTTCAATATTATAACTATAAGAAAATAAACTTAGTAAGATATCAGAAATTATTTTGAATGAGGAGGAATACCGCTCCCATGGGTCTGCAGTTTGGTATAATATAGATATTCAATAGATTGTTTTTAATTACTTTTATACATTTTATTGACGCGCAATACTACACCAAAGTCTGTTAACGCATTCGAATCTCGTTCATTTCGTTTTACAACTTCGACTATATGCTGTTTAAAAATATATCTAAAACAAGACGATTTCACATTTTCAATTTCTTCATTGGAATATTTAGTTATTTTTGTTTTATTTTCAAAAAGATAAGTCTGTGTATTTTTGCAACAAACATGGTTCGTTGAAACTTTAGAATATTTCAAAATCAACAGCTTTTTATGCTGCTCGTTCGCGTCGTATCAATATAATCATTGTAAAATGGTTTTCAAAGAACGTAAAATACACCCACAGGCTATTTTAATCAAAAATATATCTATACGTATACAACACACATATATTTGTTTAAAAAGTATTGTTGATACCATAGTACGCTTTTAAATATGAGATCGATTTTTAACAGTTCAACCGGAGGCTAAATGAAAAAATAAAGAAATCCGTTTATTTACCCCAAGGGAACCACTCGAGGTCTCATGTGGAAGTCTTGGAATGGCATATGATTGTTTGTTTTGACTACGATTTGTTATTATTGTCTAGATCGCAAATATTAATCTTTATTAATCGCGGTGGTCGTTTCGTGTCCATTTAGCGAACAAACTTGAAATCCCTAGGCAGTACAGATTGTTTCAAACATTTACTAACTTTTATTATTTCGTGTGACCAAATAACGATTTTTTTGTATTGAAAAAACATTCTTTTTATTTGCAATTTCGTAGTGTCATATTTTTATTATGTTCATGATTGACTACAATAATTGTATTATACAATAATAATTATTATTTTTACTTCATTATTTATTGCTTATGATTATTTTTTGATATTATAATACGTTAATTAATACATTTCATGAATTTTATTTACTATTCACAACTTCTAAAACTAGTAAAACCTACGAATTGACTCATTAATTTACGAATACGCTAACAATTTAAATCATCATAAAAATTAAAATATCGTTCAAGACATTTAACTGAGCTAACGTAGAGGTTTTTTTTAGACATTTTATCACCCGCTATTAATACTAAAAAATGTTATGGTATGATATGATTGATATATTATAATTTATTTGAATTTTTATACAGTTCCCAGTATACCCGCACTAAATCTATACTTTTTCATTTTCATTTTATTTAAAAATAAATTTAGAATCTGTAGAATCTTACAATAAGTAGGTAATGGACATGAGTAACTTGATTAGGGCAGAGGCCAATAGGTAATATTTTCTTATAATTTTTTACTTCTTTAATTTAAAAGATGAATGAACAATTTTATTTTAACAGTTCACGGGATCATTTTCTTTTTAAACGTTATTCTAAGTGTTCATGTAGGGTACTAGAGAACATATTTTTTATAAGGAGCGTTATATGGGAGTCAATGAAATTGTTAATGGTATTTAATGGCTATTTCTTTAACGATTGTGATGTTGAGGCCTTTGTAAACGAAAGCATTGCTAATACACGACAGTGCATCTGTAATTAGTTGAAAACTAAAACTGAAATATTTTGCATTCAAAAAAAAAACCATTCAAGGTTTAATACAGTTTTCGATTTCATGTGTACACATTACAGTATATTGTTATGCAGCTTAGTGATGGCAACGGTTTATTAGATTTTTAATTAAGTTTTTTTTTTTTTTAATACTATTAAAAAGTATTCATGCCACATAAAATAAGTCACATTTTTACTTTTATCAATGAAATGTTAATTAAAAAATGAAGAAATTCAACTATTAGCTAAACAACTTGCTGCATAAAAATCAGGCATTTAATCGAAAAAATAATTTCTCATTAACGAGTAAACGTTGCTACAGTTGATATTCGTTGCTGCAATGTCAGCGAAAGTTATCAAATAGAAAAATGAGATTTATTCAATTTGATTTTTCTTCTAGAATTATACATTTTTTTTTTTTTTTTTTTGTAAAGCCAACACTTTCTCCCCGCGGAATGAAAACGATTAGAAAAACAAATGGTGATGAATATAAAAGAAAGACATTTATCTAATAGAAACTATTTACTAATGATGGACATTATAATAAACATGTTGAAACGTACTTAACACATCAGAAAACTTAATATGGACGACGGTGTGCGTATAAAACATTTTTCATAGTATCTCCCAACGACGTAATGCGTTTTATTTTTATTCCGGGCCACCGTAATTACGGGTCTAATTAAAGAATGGCTTCTCATCGTCATCAGAAATAGGTGCACGTGGTAAAACGGGTTGTTGATCCGGGGGTTAAAGAAGTATGGGGGAGGGGCTAATTATTGAGCGGAGAACTATCTCAGTCGAGTCGTTTTGGAGATCAACGCAGCGCAAAGGCGACACGAGCGGATACGTGAATCGATTTTCGGAACACGATATTTGTCTTTGTCGCGCGTACGCGAAACGTCCCGGCGTTCCTGATCGTTTTGCTGATCGGCCGTTGTAATTTCCAGCCACCACCACTGAAATTTACCGTAAACGCGCGCACGTCGCCGTGCGTTATCGGCCCGCGGGGCGGTCTTACGCGTCTGTTACGATACGTGTTTCGGGGCGCGGTGCGGAATAGGGGAATAGCGTAAGGGGGGATAGGAGATAGACGGACAGACGCGACCTTGAAAATCAGCTGCTTTAAAAGTGCGCCGTGCACGAGACTCGTAAAAAAAAAAAAAGACAGAAAAAAGTCGTTCGAAACGCAGCCGTCCGCGCGCACGTAGTAAACGTATAAACGTATACGCGTTAACCGTGTTCCACTTGGATATTTTCGACCCGGTCCCGTTTATGGTCCCGGTATTCGATGCACGTGTATGCGTTTCCCCCTTTGTCGCCGCGGTCGGTTCTGTTGGCGATTTCGGAACGTACCGACACGCGTACAGAAAAACATTACGTGCACGTACGTGCTTAAATCGTGCACCGCACGCGGAAGAATCTCGTGTGCACGGTACGTAAAATCGCACGTTTACGGTGTGAACGGAAAAAAACCGCCGGGGGGGGGGGGCGGCGTATGGATTTACAACAACAATAATCGCTTTTCGACCTCTGATACGCGCACAGGCATTGTACTATATGCAGTGGCGTAGATCCAATTTTTTTCTCCGGAGGGGGGTGGGTGTTTAAGAGTAAGTTTTTAAGTGTTCTTAGTATATCTTGAAACGAGGTCATATGCAATTATAATACGTTTAAAATGGTATTATTATTATTTCCCGTATTTAATGAAAATTATTTTGTTACTCAATTTTTAATATATACCTAATCATGGTAAGATCAAAATATTTTACTATAATATGTAAACGTTAATAAACAACAATCAAACATCATTAAAAAAAAAAATCTGTTGGGGAGGGGCTTGGAAACCCCTTACAACCTTCCTGTAACCACGCCACTGACTGTACGTGCAAACATAAAAGTTTCACGTGAATTTTTGTACACCTCGCGCACTCGTCGCGGTATTTATGGACCGTTCGGTTTCGAATTGGATTACGTAATACGGCCGCTTCGCAACGGTGTTCGTGTTTTTTATTTTATTCTCTCGTCCCGTCCGCGGACCGTGTCTTGCCACGTCTCGGAAACCGAGTCGATTGGTTTTTCTCCTTCCGATTCCCCGGACACCGCGCCATCCTGCGCGCATCTCCGATGCGCGGGTAATACTATTTATCGTCGACCGATACGCGCGACTCGCATGGATCGCTGGTGCAATCCCTTTCCGTCTTTTCGCGTATCCCCACGACCGGCCGCTCGATACACTTTCGATTTGCATACGAAACAAAAGGATCGACCGGTCGTTTATCATGCGCGACGCGCAAAAGCCGCCGTCCCGTCGAGCACTCGTATCGGATAGGGATCGTGAATAACTAATATTTTCGATTGTTTTTTTTTTTTTTATCCTCCGTCTCTCTCCCGCACCGCTGCGGCGCTACGTGCACGCGCGTAGTACGTCCATTATCTCGATAACTGTGGCGCCCGGGTTCTCACGGCTAAGTGCTCCGGCCGTAGATTGGTTTCCGATGGGGGTAGTTTCCGGTGGCCCCGGGGCCGAACCCGAACGTCGTCGGACTATTACGTACCGCGTAGCTTCTGCGTATGGTTGTACTGTAGTACGTCTTATGTCGACCGATCCCATGTAAATTTCTCCACGTAACACATTTTGTTCGCGCACACGTATGCGTTTTATAAGCCGCCGTGTATTTGCGTCTCGATCGTGTCGCAGATCCTTCGCACAACGATTTCTATTTCAAAATATCTTCAACTGTTCTATATTCGGACACACACACTCGCACGCACACAACGCACAACGGATTAGCTCTGCTGAAACAGCTTAAATATATTTCAAGTGATGAGCGATTTATGAAAACAATAGGTCTTATCAAATGTTGTCATTATACGTGTAAATGCGTGGTCGAATAATGTGAAACGGACCGCATTAACCGTTGTTGTTCGATGAATCTTGTAACGGTGAATTATTGTATTTTTTTTTTTTTTTTAAATTACAAGTCAGGAGACGAAACACTAATTATAATGTAGCCAAATTTATAATTTAAAAAAAGAATTGCTCAAAACGAATAGAAATAATAATAATGAAACCAGACGAACACATAAAATTAATTGAACAAATTATTAAAAAACGGCTATATTTATTAATCTCGAATTATAATTATAATTAATATGCTTGAATGTTTTCAAAACATAAATGCACATAAAAATATTGTTTTCCGATCACAATTAATTCAAACCCGTATGCATGATACTATTTTTGATTTTAAAACATTTTCATCATTGATTAATAATTATTACAAAAAATATTATAATCATTTCATATTGAAAATAATTTTTCATCTTAATTAAATAATCAAACTTAATTTCATCAATATTTTGTTAAAACATAATTAAAATGTCACATACAATATAAA
Organism: Sipha flava; assembly: GCF_003268045.1. NCBI lineage: Eukaryota > Metazoa > Arthropoda > Insecta > Hemiptera > Aphididae > Sipha > Sipha flava. The sequence goes on from NW_020272875.1 coordinate 383,789, forward strand.
AACAAAATATTTTTGTAAAATAGTTTTTGGAACGCCGATCAATACAATAAGGTAATTTTTTTGAACGATGCGTAAAAAATCGAATTTTAAATTTACAGATTTTCGAACGGCCTCTGACAATTTCCAGATTTGTTGTTTTAAAATTATTTAATTTATAAAATTGTATGTTATATATGCAAACATTAAACAAATCCTCTTTTCTTATTTTAACATCTTGACTCGATAATCATTTGTAAAATTTACAAAATCCACCAATCATCATCGTTTTAAATAATATAATTTTTTAGATTGACTTAATTGGAATGTCGTATGGTTGGTGATAGGAACTCATAAAGTTATTTAATGCTATTATTGTTATTTTTTTTTTTTTTTAAAGAAAGTATGGATTTTTAAATAATTATATTAAATATATAAGCTAAATTAATAACTGTAAATAATAAATAACAGGATAATATTTTTATCTTGTTATATCTAGAATACTTTCTAGAAAGTTATTTGTTTAAATTTTTTCGTAATTGATTTAGCAAACGCTTTAGTCGAATAAACTGTACGTGTGAAAAACAACATAAAATAACAACCAACACCATTTACGCAATAACGACTTTTTTCTCATTGTTTTTGTTCTACGATTTGTGAAATAAAAAAAACCATCGAAGATTTATAATTGGCGTTTGGTTAGTTATTATTTTTTTTCCACTGAACACATGCTATTAACCAACAGTAAAATCTATTGTTTCTATACTTTATAAAATGTATGTATTTTTGTTGGTTACTAAGACGAGAGCATTCAACGATGTGTTCCGTTAAAAAAAAAAAAAAAAATAAGAAAAGAGTATTCATTTACGTCAGAGTTTCAAATTAATCAATTGTATATGAATATATTATTTGTTTGGGTTTATACGCAGAACATGTTTTTACTTTTATTGTTAATTTTACAATCCACGAAATTGCTATACATATCTTAATGAAGTGATGAGTATTTATGAGGGAATCGTCCATTGGTATATTACCTAGATGGAACGTAAAACATTAATTTTATTACTAATTACTTATCGTTATAATGCAGTTTTGGGTTAGCATAAATAATTGGTTTAGTTTAATTTTCTTATGTTTTATATCTACATAAATTACAAATAATAGCTCAAATAGAATTTATGGTCAGTTTTTACAAATAATTTAGATATTATATGGTAATTTTTTATTACGACTTATTATTATAACAATAACTCATATAAATTTAATTTTCTGGAGTATTTTAAATTGCCATAAATAATGATAATTTAATATGTTTTTATTTGCATAATTACGGATGACCGACATCAAAATAACGGTTAAATTGATAAAAGTACGAATAAAATATAAAATGAAACTATTTTCATTTAAGATACATTCATAACATAATCGTGGTTTTAAACCAAATATCATGACATTTGGTTTTATTTAAGTGCCAGCGTTATTGATTTGTAAGAAAATATTTATTATAATGCGCTTTATTGGCGAAAAACTAATACATAACGTATTTTTAATGTAAATTAATGCTTAGTTTTAATATTAATTACGTAAATTGTTCGTAATCTTAATAAATAACTTAAATAGTTGTGAAAATAATTCGTGGCAAAACAACTGAAGCCAATAAGAAATAATTATTTTGGTATTTTTGATTATAATTTGTTTTCCATTTTTAGTGCAATATGCGTATCATAATCGTTTTGAATAGAAACAAATATCTGAATATAATATCGGATTATAATTCGAGTATCGTGGTACATTCACTTATGAAATGCGGGAAGGGTACGTGTTTCTTTTTTATTTAACCTTAAGTCTACATAGACTATTAACTGTACAAATATCGGTGTACCTTTTTTGAGGAACGTTCGTAATCGATCTATAAAACTGATCTCGTTTACTTAGGTAGCTGGCTCGTTAAATTAGCACTTTCCGCTCTCAATCATGTCGTAATAATTATTACTGATCGGGGCACGTTTTGTACGAGTTAAGGAAGCTGCAAAAATGTTGATGCGATGCGTGATTTTCGACTTTACTTTTCCAATGTCCGTATTGCACCTTATCCGGTGGATATGTGTTAAGACATAAAGACAACGAGGTGTCGGTTTCGTTATCGCGTCGATTCATTTGAGTCGTCGAATCCGGACTATTTGAAAAGACTTTTTTAAAAAAAACGCGCTCCTTTGTTCGTCTGGAAAACCGAATGAAATGTTTTAACAGCAGTGTTTGACTGTAAACGCGACTAGTGGAAATCCGAGAGCAGTATCGAGTGTCACAACTCATAAATCGCTGTTTCTCGTTGATATTAACACGACGTGCGAACACAACCGCCCGGCCGGCCGATCCGGAGTAGTGGCCGGGATAGCCGCTGTAGCGCGTTATTATGTATAATTATTCGGCGGTAATAACATGTCATCGCGCGTCTGTTTTCTCGTCCATAACATCGTCCCCTCGAAACAGGCGCGCGGATCCAAAGGTGCGGGGGAATAATTGGGCTGCAGCGCCACCCGTTGGTCGTATTACGTATTGTTCGAGTACGCGGTAAACGCGGTAATACACCTATTACAATAAGTACGCGCTTTCAATTGAAGATCGGCCAAAGGACCGATGAACATTTTTTTTTTTCGTATTTCATCGTTTTTTTTTTTTTTGAAAATGTATCGTGAGTCATAACATACGCGTGACTTGTTCGTAACCAATACACATAGACGTACTGGGATCGCGTATTTCCGTAAATCGGATCTAGCGAAACGTGCCGGGCTCGGCGCGCGCACGCACTTCGGACGGTTATTAGTCGTAATGGTGGCACCGGTGACGTGTGAAGTCGATCGTTACGTTGGCGCCGCCGGTGCGTGGTCGGTCTTCTCGTCCATTCAAGTCGTTCCCGTAATAACTATACCCGCGCGCGCTCGCTCACTACATCTGTGCTTACGCGCGAAACGAGAGCGGAGAACGTAAAAACAAAAAAAAAAAAAACCGTTCGTCGCACTCGTCAAAGACAATCGAACCTCCACGACTGGTACTCGCCGATGATTACAGGGCCGGGACCCGACCAAGAGCTCCGCCGCCGCCGCTACCGGTCTTGGCGGCGCGCGCTCGCCGCCGCACGCCCCGTCCGCCCGGCACCGACATCCGGTTCTGTTGCGTGCGCCGGCGCCCCGTCCCGAACGTTATCGTCTCCTCGTGTGTATGGTTTTTTTCTTTATTTCCTTAACGTTTCATCCCGTTTTCGGTAGTACATGCATGTGCGCACCCGTTCACACGATCGTTAATACTTCCGAATCGTCCGCGTGCGGGGACGAGATGAGTGCGTGCCAGAGCAAAAAAAGTGTGTACGCGCACGATCTCGCAGCAGCCGCGGACGCGGAAACGACTGTTCCGACCCTCTCATACGCGAAATGTGTCTCTTGATTGCAGCGCCCGCCAAAGTAACATGACGCGTGATATGACCCATGAGTAACATGTGATTTGTGTGCCTCGCACCAAAATTACATGATTTTCTAATGACAAGTCATTTCTATGTTTTTTTTTTTTTTTTTCATTTGCCAAAAGTGTCGCCTGAGTATGAAGACGTTCTTGCTGCAATAAATTTAGTAAATTATTTAAAATTGCGATCAAGGTTCTACTGTGCGCAAATACTGGGTCCATCCATTTTGGCGTAAAAATTGCTATTCCCGTGGTGTATACTCCGTATTTAAAGAGCTAGACTCGTTTCAAAAGTTTTTATAGAATGGAAAAATCGATATTTGAAGGGTTTTTTAGGTCGGTCGGACCAGGTATTCGGAAAAAAATACTTTGTACTTTGTAGCACACGTCGTCAACCTATCGACGTCTATGCACTTCTCCACGTGACAAATGACAAAAAGTAGTACAAGCTCTATTATTTTGCGCGACAAGTAACAACAATATTACACATGATCTAACATATCGTATTGGTGAGCGCGATTAAGTGATTTTTCCGTTATAATTATAAATATAATTTTACGAATGACACTTTACTAACACGTTACTTGTCATATCACTCGTCAGATCACGCGTCATGTTACTTTGGTGGGCGCTGCGCCTTACGCGAAAACGCGTTTAAATTAATGTGGTTCACGTTCGGTTTTCTCGGTACCGAATAACCCGGAAACGATCGAATTCCTTGTCGCGACGCCGTCTGCGCACGCGAAAATTGTCCTTCGCTGACGATAAAAATCACCCTCGCGCACCGCCGATCGATAACGATGATCGTTCGCCGCGGGGAATAAGAAACGTCGTGCGCGGGATCGAACCCCATCACGCCCGGATCCGAATGCGCGTAAATATTCGTATAGTGCCGTCTCACGAAACGCACCCCCGCGGAATACGTCTAGTATACGCGGATTCGTACAAGATTTTTCGCTTACAACTATTACATTTTTTTCTTCATAACATTCTATTTGATTTACTACTACATACATGCATCGCGCACGTAGGCCAGGTTAGTGTAACTTAGCGAGACGAAGCTTTTCTCGGACGAATCCAATCCGATGTACACTGCATCGAATTGTCACGAATTATAACGGTACACGCGTACGGCGTTACCGTCGGATCGATCGTGACCCTATAATATTTCCGATCGAACCCGTAAGCGATTATCGTAGATCAACGTCAACGGTGCCGTTAAAACCGATCGCGATCATCACGCGATCGACGACTCCGTGAAAACAAATCGTCCTAACGGATAGAGCGATGCGCGCGTATGAGTCGATTATTGTAACGTTGCGTAACATAAATAACGTATTGTGTGTGTGCAAAGCGTCGTCGGAGTTTCACGTGATGCCCAATAGTAATAAAAAAAAAAAATTTAAAAAATCACACATGTAGGTTACGGCGGTTATAAATGCATTATACGTAGTACAAACACCGATAGCGTATTTGTGTAATTGACATAATTTGTTTTTTTTTTTTCTAATCATCAACAGACGAACAGATGGCTGCTGCCCCCCATATTAGCATAATCGTACGAGCAATAAAATCGGAACCAACCGTTTCCATTTTTTTTTTCTTTTTTCCGTCTTCTCATGGTTTTTTTCCTCTTTGTATCAGACGTCTTTTCTTCGTGTGCAGTGCGTGCATGGAAATATCACCGGAGAATTATCACGCGCGCGCGCAAGACCAGTGGCTTTCGATAACGTTAAACCCGAACGAATAACCCTCTCATCTGCAATCCGATCATTTATTATAGGATTTAAAAAGCGACAAGTCACGCGCATTGAATACATCATATAATTACTATATACGTTGCGACGATGCAACATGTATACATTATACGTGTACCATAGGTGTACCAAAAATCCTTTGATATATGTCAGCCGATATAATATCGAAACTTTTTTTTTTTATTTCTTATTATTTTTTGTCGTCTTCTTATTTTTTTTTTTTTTATTCATAAATATATACACATATATTAAATGTATTTACCGATTTGATTCATTTCAATGAATGTCATCTTTAACGACTGCGACAAAGCTATTTGAATAAACCACGCGGCATTCCTTCAGGTGTCCGTAAACTGGTTCGTAGGTGTATATGTGTGCGTGCGTGTGTATTATTGAAATGTGACAATAACTAATGGTTATATTACTCCGTATGGAATATTGGATGATTCGATTATTTTATTGTACTTCGTTATTTCGTTATCGAAAAAAGTAATATTGTATATATTAGTTACACCCGTATACCAGACATATTTCGTGTATGCCTTTATATTCGATTGACATCGTACTCGAATTAAACCTAAGACTCCGTTCTAAGATAATGGTGAACTGTGTAATTTTACTTTTAAGTAGGTACACAATAATATTATATAAATACACCAAAACGTAAACCACAAAAAATAATAACAAATAACTTTTAATAATCGTCTACTGAAATTCAAATTATAATTCCTTTCAAAAGAAAAATGTATATTATATTGAAATCATATACTTTTGATGTATCCGAAATTTAAAAAAAATAAATGAATAAATAATCAGCGCGTGGTTATTAAGTATGGAAAAAATAACAATATAATTGAATTGCCTAAAAAATACTGTTGTATCAGTAACGAATTTGTTATAACGCACGAATATTCGCGTTTTTTCTTAAATATTATTTTAAAACTGTGGCGATCGTATCATACGATATATTATAAGATACTGAAAACCGCATTGTTTGAAAAGTATAATAAATGTATTAGTAATTTTTTTAAAAAGTAAAAAAAATAATAGTAATTTTTCAAGTTCTTTGCAGAAAGTTTTAGAGTATTTAATTTTCAGATTTCTTTGTTCGTATAATTATCGTGAAATAAATTACAATTAAAAGTTAAAGAGTAAAATATTCTATTGAAAATTTATGACCAAAAACGTATAGCGAAATTAAAAACAATAGTGACCTTTCTTAAACTATACTTGATTCGATTCATAAATTAATATTATTATTATGATTATTATTGACTAGGCGAATGCGTCCGTGCTTTTATTTATAACAAGGACAATTTTCTACGCATTTTAAGCTCCTGGTTTCTAATTATTCTGGTAACATATTCAATTAAAGTCAATTAAATTGAATATTCGATTGATTACTAAATGTTATTAGAGTACACGAAGTTGTGTTGTAATATCCTGTGTACAACTTGATTGATTTATAAACCATACGCGTGATCAACACTGAATGCGTTCAATGTATATTTAATAAAATTACAGAGTTGACGTGCACAAGGATGCACGAAGTTGTTTTGGATATTCGTTAAATTAATGTTATGATAATCGCCCGATTATTTGATTGAATAATGTTCTCGGAAAACCAACAGTATGGGTTTGATGACCGGCGGTAACGATTTGATCTTCAGCTCGGTGTAATCGGGAATAACATTATTAAGTACACCCGCTTTCATAAACCATTATTTATCAATTTACTATGGTCGACGGAAACATGAAAATCATGTTAATTTTCGGAAAAATAATTGTAACCGTTGTCAGGGCAGACGGCTGTAGTAGTAGTTCTGCGCGCGTTCAAAGCTGTACAAAACATGTATCCTACACAATACGTAAATTCGATTGGACGCGTATTCTGCCGTGGAGTGCATATTTGCATTAACCGAACAGGTGTTTAACGCTTTTTTTCCGATAAAAACCGTTCTACACGCACCCTCTTCGATCGGTGTCTAATTCGAAAAAAACGTCTCCCGTTCCTGTTTCGCGGTCATAGTTCATTATAGCGCGGACCTTTGGTGAACACTAATTTCGTTCGGTAAACGATTCGGGGCGCATCGAGACCAAGTTGGAAAACGAGCATGACCTATAAAGGTCGGTCGTACGTACACAACAATAGGCCGATTCGGCCCGTTAATTGCCTTGAAGACATCGTACGCAATACAATCCTCTGGGTCGCCGCCAGGTCTTTCCCCGAGGCACTGCGGCTAGTACACCTGTACACCGCAATTTATAAGGCTGCTTACTGGTTGATTCCCGGGTCATTATATATTTTATTCGATATTTAGTAAAATATTCAGTCTATTAGCATAACCTAAGAAACATCACGAGAAGATTAGCTGAAAATTTCTCAAAAATGTTGTTTTTTTTAGTTTTTTCATTAAAATTAAAATTTCATTAAGATTCGCACGGTCGTGAACTCTTTACTCGTGCAATCTATTGATAATCGATGTACAACGATAGAGAATCAACTCGTACGTACCTCTTAATGACCCGGGGGAATCAACTAGTACATACCTAATAATAGCCCGGGGATCAACTAGTACGTAAAATAGGTCTCGGGAATCCACACATCTGCAATAGATTCATAATACATCCTACGGTCTCGTATGTATCCGCTGACGTGTACCATACCTGTAGACGGGTTACTATTTCAGCTCGTGCGCATCGTACGTTTACGGCCCGACGAGATAGTGCGCAGGTCCAGCGCACGTTGTAACCTGTTGGGACGACGAAACATCGAAACGATAAGTTTTTATCCTTAACAATTGTTTTGGCCCGTCGCACGTCAGCCGCCCGCGCGATCGGCAGCGGTGTTTCACGCGCACAGAAAGAATATTGTACCCGTTTGTAATGTCTTATCGGCTACGGGTTACAATCGTATGCGCTGGTGTAACGGCTGCAGACACAAGTCGAGCCGGTCAAAGTTGATCGAGAACTTTTACTTTCGGTTTTAGATTAATTCAAATCGGTCGTCGTCAAAACGTCTTATAAGACGTATACGCCTAGTGCGTTTGTAAACATGTAGTTTATGTATGCACACACACACACACACACACACACACGTATTACGCGGTACGTGAAAATTAAAATACGTGTATCGAATGCATGTTTGACGAACAGCGCAAAATATCTCTAAACATATCTCCGAGCGATTGTACGAAAATTAACGGAAACGTATGTGCCTGCGCCGGAGGTCGCGTTTATTGACCATCCAACCACCTGCGCTCCGAGCGGTTGCACTCGCGTTTTATATTATTTTTTATAAAATACCATAAGCTTTCTTCGTTTACAACGTAATCGTATGCACGCGGTATTTGCGATCGCCGCTTTAGGAACGAGACCAAATTAAACGTTAAATTATTACGAAAATGAATGCTGCGTCGTGTATTGAGAAATCATTATTATTTGATGAGATGTTATAAAAAATATAAAAAAATAAAAAAAGATTAGTAAAAAATAAATGTATACATTTTCAAATCGACGTTGTTTTGTGTGTGCTCAATGACACGGAAACCGGTTCCACGTTTCGGCGGATCAAACACACGCGAGACGCGGACACTAATGTAAATCGAATATTATTACAAATCGTAATTTGAATTTGATTGGTAACCGGTGTTCGGTTAATTATTTCCCGTGTTCGGATGACGAGTTGCCACGGGGGGTGCGGGAGAAGGAAGGGTAACGGCGACGGGCATGATGCTGGAAGGGAAAGAATGGAAAGAAAATATGAAACGGGAAACGGCATTTTTTTCTTTTTCTCTTTTTTTTTTTTTTTTTTTTTGATTGATTACTCGCAATGTCTGTTCTGGTGTACGGCTTGCGGTGTCTGTACACGGTCGTGTGACAAACGTTTTCCGAATGTTTGTGACAGGGTAGTGGCAAAAAATAATAATAATAATAATAATAAAAGAGGGACGACAGAATAAAAGGCAACTCGACGATTTCGGTTGACCACTGCGAATTTTCGTACTAATAATATAATTGTTGAGGCTAAATGGTACGATGCAAAAATATTGAATTGAAAATATCATGTGGAATACAATGGAAAACCGTTCAACCGCCAACTATTTCACTTTAATTTGTCAAAGCCGTTTTGAAGATAACAAACATACAAGTCCGTACGTATATCAAGGATGCATAGGTTGTGAGTTCTATTAATACAATGCAGGAAACAATTATGACTATCGAGGGTTAGATTTTTATCGAAATACCAAGACGGATAATTTCCTCTAACAACAAAAAAACATATGAATGAATTAAGAATAACGTTTTTTTTTTCATGTTCTTTTACAAGACCCCCCGACCCCTTTTACTTTGAGGGCATGGTATGTTTATACAACGTGCTTTGGTACACTGCGTAATATATTAAACACATTATATGATTTATTAATCGAAATCTTAAGATACTCGCACTTAAAACATTATTCATACGAGTACAACAAAATCTAGGTGTGAAACGGAAATGGAAACAAAATAGTGTAAATAATTGTTTAGTTTCATAATTTTATACCATATTCTGGTATAATTAATGACTGATTTCAAATTTCATATTTAATGCAAAATTTATGATTCATCACGAATCATTTTATAGCTTCGAGCTAATGCAATTTTATGATTTTGTTCGTAATTATAATACTTACCATCGTGTAATGACTACCTAATACTATAAATAATACTACTTTATACTACCTAATAACCGTTCTAGAAGTATAAAAATATTTAATATTTATTGCCACAGTTTAATGCTTTGTCAAATCAAATCATATATTTATAATTAATATAAATACATAATTAATATATTTATTGGTTTTCAATTAAATTTTTCGTACAATTTTAATTTGTTGTACTATTAAACCAGATGCAGGTCTAGAAAATAAAAAAGGGGGATAGGATAAAATAATGTACTTAAAATTCATTAAATCATAGGCATAAATTTAAGTTTTAAAAGTGAATAAAATAATAATCATACATGCATATAATAAAATTCTGATAAAAACTTTATTAACAAAATTATCTTTTATTGCATAAATTATATAATAACATAGACAAGAGTGCAAAATATTTAATAGTTTAAAAAATATTACAGTTTACTAGCAAATTAATTTGTCCAATTCTCTGATTTTATTCTTCTTAGTAAGAATTATTGAATACTGCATACATAATCACGAATTTCAATCACTCCTAAATGTCAAAAAGCAATATACAATAATATTTTATAAGTATATTATTGCTTCTCTTTAATTAATAAATTAATTTGAAATATTTTAAGTTCCTAAGGTCTAAAAGGTGGGGGCTTCAGCTCTCATAGCTTCCTTGTATCCGCGCCTGTATTGTACCATGTAGCTACTTGTATTTCTGTTTGCCCTTGCCGAGAGGAAACATTGCATTTTCAAATAAATATTAAACGAGAAGGTATTCAAATAACCTCGGTCATATTTCTTTTTTTTTCCATACGCACTTATATTGTATTATATTATACCGTCGCAATTTGTCCAAAATTAGATTATGGTAATTTTTAAATGTCCCCAGAGTGTTTTAATGACTCGGAGTGACTTATAGGACATCAGAAAGTAATGGGCGTCATTATATCTAACCTTATGAGTTTGGAAAGCTAATGAAACATCGAAGATGTAATAAAATAAACAGATGTAGGTATCATCTATACGCGCATCCGTCGGTATGATCGTTTGGGGAACCTTTCGTTGCGTCTCGCATTATAATTCGTTCAGATTACCGAGTCAATTGACTATTCATTCGTACGCGAAAAATAATTAAAAACAGCAAACGCCAACGCACCATCACGTTTCGTTCCAATCCTCGTATCGTGTGCAAAACGTTATGTATTAATATTATTTACGATTAGTCGATTGGATGTCGGACACCGGCAGAGAGTATATTACAGTATTTATCGCGCATTGCGAGTTTTCAATGACGTATTGTTATTTTCGTGAAATTCGAACAAATAATTTTCACACGCTTATCGTGCAATTAAGTTTCGGGAAATAATTTATGGGACGTATTTCAGACAGTATCAGAATTATTTTACAACGCGTATACTTTAATTGTACGAATTTATAAAACCTCATTACAGCGTAAACGAACGCGTTCGAATTGTATTTATTATAATGGTTTTTATTTAAGAAAGTATAATTTTAAATGTTTCAATTAAAATAGTGCGTTGAACTCGGACCAAATAATGTATGTTTTGTTCAACAACGTAACGGACGAATTGATATGGGGAAAATGAATAAATATTCTTCAGAAAAACGTCTGTTCAAAGTTATAAAAATACTTCTTTAAAAATAGTGAAATACAATTAATACCGCACGGTGAACCGATTGATTCTGATCGATAATCATAAACACGTAAACTTGAAAATGTATCCGTACACATATGCATGTTTCGTCATGACGTGTTACGCGTCTTCTGTTATCTGTTCTTAATTCTTGAACCAGAAACAATAATTAAACGAACACGTACAGGAAAACGCACTGCGCAATATAGTTCAAAGGAGACTTGGCCGAACGATAATACTTTACACGTCCGATTATCACACGTGCATTACGTACACGTATAGGTGGAGGTGCCGCGGGTTATAAGCAGTGTTCGACTTGAGGGTAGACGGAGTACTCCGACTAGTTTTCAGAAATGTTAGCGTCCCCCTAATATTATTACGTAATAATTATAACGTTTAACAAGTTTTGGGGGCGCTATTTATTTATTTTTTTTAAGTAAACCGAGTCCACTTTCTTTAATTTTGCCAATTTAAACACAGGTTATAAGCTACACGATAAATAACATTATTACGTCCGCGAACGGATATAACGTACAGTGTTACCGGTACACTTCTGCAAGGGCGATAGGACACGGTTACGGGACCGGCGGTGGAAACACCCGATAATTTTTACCATAGGGCACGGGGAAGACGTCGCGAACTCGTCGGCCGAACGGCAGTCGATTGTCGTCGCGCGGACGGGGGAAAAAAACGCGTTCCGGGCACGTCACGCGGTCGGTGGGCGTGTGACGCGGCATGTGGTGAACACAAGCCAAGAACGCGGACGCGGTTTCCTGCTGCGGTATTAAGGGTGTGAATAGCTGTGCGAGTCCGTCTACTACGCGTGAAACTGATTAAGCCGACTTGTACGACGCGCATCGTACCGTTATGCTGTCGGGTTCGGTTTGACGCGCGTTCGTTTTGGCAAGACGAGCTCTCAGCGAAAAATCCGCAAACGGTCCTGTGTTATCGCGGCCAATTCGCGCAGGAAGAAGACGGTGGACACGCGTCCGGCATCCGTGAAGAACACGTGACCGTGACCGCGCAAAAGATTTTCCAACCGTTTCTTCTCGAAATATGCGTCTAAAAGGTGACTAGGTCTGATTTCATACGATTTTTCTGGGCGGCGAACGAGGATCGTTCCGAAACGCACGACCGTCGCACACTCCTCCAGCGACCGGAGCACCGAACCGCTACGCAGTATTCGGTTACACACGTACTGCACCGAAGTCCTGCGGGACGGACCGCCGCCTAGCGGTGGCGGAACATTCGATTAAGATAATGGGAACGAACGAGGATTGATGGATGTGAATTTGAATGTACGACCATTGATATTGACCGTGTCGTTATATTGCTCGTGACGGTTACGGCTGGGGCGCGGAGCGGATTTGACAGAGGGACAAGTATCATCTCGTCATTTGCATATACATATTCGTAATATATATATATATATATATGTATACCTCTACAAAAGAGATCTCGTCGTCGCGCAAGTCTTCGGCAAAAGTAGAAGACGCGTAAGCGGTGGTGGCAGTATCGTTTAAGAGCGATTTGTCCCCCGCCCTCGTCGAACAATGGTCCCGGGATCAGAGCTTCCAAAGGTCCACCAAAGGGGTTGTTGTCGCGCGCACCGTGGCGACCCGTTTGATAAATGATAAAGCGGCGTTTTACCCTGTCCGTTTTCGAAACATTGACAAATTATGTAAACGTCTTATTCGCATTAGCCATCCATCGGTTCGGCCCGCCGCTGCGGCCGCATTTGGCGTGGTCGTGGCGTGTTCAGCAAGCGTTTTTTGACTTTTTTTCTCCGTCATTGTTGTTCGAAACTGTTTCACCGAGCTGTGTAATATATTTCGCGTTCACCGTCGGGCTATAAATAATATTATGTATACGTATTTACATACAAATCAAAACTATAAATAATTGAAACGTCACAGCGTGCACAATACTATAATGACGAAAGAACCGTCTTATTTCGCGATTCCTGCAGTGACATGTACACGTAAATGTATATAATATTATACGAGATATTTATAATTTTTTTTTACTCCTATGCGTTACGACGGGCTTCCTCTCGAAACATAACCCTTCGAATATCTATTTTTTTCCTCCCAGTCGAAAGTAATTAAATAATTTTGTCGATTTCATAACGAGGGGTGAGAATATCGCATAAGGGTGTGACGTTAGTGATATACTCTTTGGGTTGAGCAATGGAATAGTTTTCAAACATTGGCTGCAGACGTTACTCAACGACGTTAGGTGTACGTCTAAAAATAAAAAAAATATACGCACGTATATTAGCGTATTTCATCGTTTTGTTTATGAAACAATAACGAAATCTGTGAATTTCGTGCCCGTAAATATTAACCGTCGTAATGTAAAGTTAGAGATGGGGTTGTTCGACAACAATATTTTACCCGGCCTATTTTTAAAATTTCGAAATACTCTCGAATTATGGTTTACCATAAAAACTAACTTTTCGCGAATGTAAAACTAGATGGACTATCATTAATTATTGGATTAGTCGAAACTTCCAACGCGGAATTATTGAACGATAAAATTTTACATATTACCTTTCGGCTATATGTCCGTATAACACAGTTTCGTTCTAACGTTTTTTAAAAATGTCGTAAAAATAAAAATATCTTTTACGTGTGTACAGTGTTGTGGCGAATGAAAAATAAGCGTACGCGATTGGTTACAAAGATGTATATTCCTACATAATGCATTATGAATTATTAAACATTACATTTTGGAGGTTCGTAAGTTTTTTAATGGTTTGACGTGTACACATGTAAGTCTCCGATAAATGTTGTTGCAGACTGTCTATAATCGAAGAGTATTTTTTTTAATTTTTTTTTTTTTTTACATTGTATAATAAATTTAATTTTTATAATCCCATATGTGCTTTTGAATAATTTAATATCCACATTGAGTATCCTTAATCATATGTTTCTCTTCTTATAAATGAAGGATTATAATATTCGCATTTAATATCAAAGTACCAGATTTTTTTTATTCATATTGAAACAGATAACTTTTTTATCAATATACGTTTTACTGCACATATGTCCACACAACTATTTAATTATTCCATTTATTTTGCAAAGAGCTACTTGGAAATAACTCGCTTGGTTGTTTTATTCTTTATTTACAAATAGTATTCCTGTTGATAACCGAACTAAAATATTATATGAAGTAGTAATTTTTACAAATACGTTTATGGATCTAAATGAATTTTTGTCTGTCAGTTAGGAAATACGTAGATTTTTTTTTAGAATTTTTCTAATAACACAGACAATTATAATCACATATATTATTTATATTGTATCTGTTTCAAATACAATTAGGACTTAGTTCCCATCACTACGCAATGTATAACGTTGCATGTATAATATTTAATTGTATAAGTGATATTTTCGACGCTAAAATTGTTCTTAAAACTAAAAATGTACTTCGTCTTGGTACATAAAGTTTATAAATTATGTATGGATTAAAAACGCGTTTTATTAATAACATTCTAATTCGTTGTTGTTATTGAATTGAAAAATAACGTAGCATAAACTTTACGCTGGTTGAAAAAAAAAATGTTTGTACCAAAGTTCAATTAAGGACGAGTCTCGATAATTTGATTATGAACGACGGCAAAGAAAAATTAATTTTATTTCTGTAATTTATAACTTTCCCTTCTGGAAAATCTTTCAGCGCGCTCCGTTGAGCGCGCACCCCCCCTCCACCAATGCATGAACACTAATTGATCGGACTGACGTTTGGCGTGCAAAGTTTGAGTTCGTCATTTTATCTCCGTCCTCGGTGTATGAATAATATAAATCAGAGATTTACGATGGAGAGCACATCGGCTCGGCATTGGAACACCGACCGTTAAGAATCTGTTACGAACACACGGACATAATAGCTCCGAAACAATGATCAATAACAATCGATTTCGTACCGTTACACGTACACATCTGCTCGGACTTGCAGTCTTACAACAAGTCGAGTGAACCGGAGTGACGATGGAACGTTTAATAATATGCGCAATAGCTGTTTGCCCTGTACAATCGATATCAGTAACCGTTTAAGCGCGCATCAAAATGCGTTCGAGTGCGCCCGCGCGCGCATATACGTGTGCGCGTGAGTATATTTACGTGTGTGAATGTTTGATGATCATTAGCATTTGAGATTAATAATAAAAGAACACACGAAGGGTACGTTACCGATGCATAAATTAGGCCGTGGGAAAACGGTATTAATTTATGCTGGCAGAAAGGGCACGCACACACGCACCACGCGAATCATATTCTCGATAAACGCATGTACGTATATAGTTTATAATGTGTACGCCGAAGATAATGCAAATTCGTCCCCAAAGAACAATACCCCCGTTGGATTATGTAATTTTTTCCGTTTTGTTTTGTTTGCTTCTTTTCATCCTGACGTGTCCTCCGTCGCGTACACACACCTATAGGTACGTATTATTATTATACACTGCTGCGTTACTATAATATATTATACATGTATACACACACCGCGGCGCGTATAGTATATCTATACGTACCTTTGGCGATAATTTAAAACACTATATACCGGGCCCGGTACTCGGTACCGCTGCCGCGGCTGTTGGGTGGGACTTACGCGCGCCGCGTACACACAACGTTATATACGTATACACAACAAAACGAGGCTGAATATTTAATTAAAAGGGTTCGTTAGTTTTAGTTTAAGGGCAGTCACGGATAGAAGGAATTTGAATCCCTTAAGTTCAGCCTTCCCTTAAGAATAATACTACTTCGTTTGCATATATACCGTGGGCAGGGTGACGCGAAGGGGTGGATCGGTGGTGCGGCCGGGGGTTGATTAGTATTACCCCTTTTTAATCAATGGACACGATCTGCATGCTTAATTATAACCGGTCTCTCTACCGCCGTTGCCTCGCGCGCCCGATTGCCGGCAGCAGCTAATCAATTCCGGGACGCGGAAACTCTCATGTACTCTCCTCTACGTATAATAAATACGTACGCGTACATTATATACTGGTTCGAAATGAAAAGAAATCGCACAGGACGCGCATAGGTGTACAATACAAGGTAGGGGTACCGGCTCACGAGGTAAAAAAATCGTTTTCGCTTCGTGTGGTAACGTACGCGCGCGAGAGCAAGAGCACAGTAACAATAAAGCACCGGCGTGTCCCGTAATTAGCATATGCAAATGTCCAGGAGATGTTTCTTTTGTTTTCGTCGGCCCGCCACCGTGTCTTTGGGGCGTTTTTCACACGACCCCGAGATCGGGTCCGTTGTTTTAACGACCGCGGCGCGAGAACCGTAGCCCGATTGTTTCCGTTTAATTTCCCGAAAAACAACTGCGCACGACGTCCCTTCGAACCGTACAGTTTTCCGTTGCGCCATATGCACAACATCGTCTCCGATTCCACCGGGCGGGCCGGCCAACTCTTTGTGACGGATAACGGTTTCGAACACGTTTCGTCGACCTGCGCGCATCGACCTTGTTGCGCTTTGCATCCGTACTCGATGAAATGCACGTGTACGACTTACGCGGTCCCCGGACGTTGTTGGCGAAATCCAACAAACCAGTGGTGAAACCAGGATTGGTTGTCGGAGGGGGGGTTGTGAATTTGGAAAAAATGAAACATTTTCTGCAAGTGTTTGGTAGAGGGATAAGGAAGTATGATTAAGTTAGGTTTATGAATATAATATTGAAATTAAAAATTAAACTTCTATTTCATATTAGGATACCACAAAAAAAAAGTATTGTACAATCGACTATTGAGAAATCGTAGTAGCAACGTTATTGATATTTTAAAGTTGAACGGAACGTTACAAAACGTCATGTTATTATTGTTATCAATTATAATACGAACAATATTCTTATTTCATATCAATCAGCCGTTTCGCGTGTTCAAGGTAAACCGTTATTTTTCCTACATAGAATTTGTAAAAAACTCAGAAAAATTTCCGGGGGGATGGGTTCACGACGCCCAAACCCCAGCCCTATTTGCGCCACTGCAACAAACGATCGGCCGTACGTCGAACCGCCGACAATAATATTGCGCGTATCGAAGAGCGTTTCCCGTGCACAGACGAATGTACGATTAGTAGTCGATAGTCCGACGTGCGGTGAAACGCGGGCGCGGAAATACCGTAGACCGTCGTTATGTAGTACACTACTCGGTATGTACAAGAGCTTAATCGACCTTACATCCTCTCGGAGGGGGCGGATCGGCTGATGTCTAATTTTTCCTCTTCGGCCCGTGTTGTCCTGCAGGCAATCGAGTAATATTTACAGACCGTATGATTAAATATATTTATATATATAAATGCATTCGACCGTGATTCACGTGTACGTGTATAGGTTTTTTTTTTTGTATTCCGTTCTATTTCTTTTTTTTTTTTTTTTTTTACCGAACCTTCTACACGGAGTCGATTATTATTACCATTCGTATAATATTTTCTCTCTTTCTTTCCACCGTTACCTATCAATCTTGACCGGTCCTTGCATCGCGTCCTAATGTGATCTTAATTCGATTCTAATGACACACACACACCCGGCGGGGTCTTCCCCCGATCAATCGAACAGCCGCCGCCGCCGCCGCATTTTACGCAGACGAGTACACGTTTACACGGACGTAGCACAAGCGTTTCCCGCGCTAATGTCTTACGACGCGCAGCAGTCCTACCCCTCCGTCTGTACGTGTTGTTCAAACACAGATTTAGATCTTCTCCACCGGTAATATTTCTGTTGACAAAAATATGGTTTCCAGTACCTACTGTGTTTTTTCTTCGTTTTTTTTTTCTCTATTTCTTTTACCTCCCCGTTCTCATATTATACATTTATATACGTTACTACGTAGTCGTAACGATCATCTTAGATTATTCCCTATAATGACGATGACTAGTGTCTTTTTTGAAGGAGAAAAAAAAAAGAAAAAAAAAAGACCCTCTTCTAAGATTCAAACACACGTTTTGTGGAGCGACATTCACCGTGTATTGACATTTGGAAATTATTAGTTACACATACGACGCCGTCATCTGGCGGTATCCGGTGCGCACGTCTTCGTGGGGACCAAATCAAAGACCACATGAGTGTGTCCAATTAAAAAAAATAAATATATATGATGTATTTTTGTCTTTACAAAATATCCGTGTGTCCCGGGGCAGATATATTCGTTGCACGTTTCAGATTCAGTGGTTCGAGCCGATTTCGACGTTCCGATACATAACGACGATTCGATTGCAGCGAGAAAACATTACCGTTTAAAAATAAAACCGGACGACTCATCATATTTCTGTTCAATAATCCACTACTTGTATACATTTATTTGGTTTTCAATCGTAAAATTAGGAACCTATTTGGTATAAAGACAAGTTGATTTGTAGAAATGAATTCTAATATATCAGACGACACAGCTATTACGAATTTATCTTCTTTATTGTTATTTTATCGTTTATAAATTAATTCCAATTGTACAAGTATAATTTTCATGTTACACTTGAGATCCTATAATATTGCTATGAAATACATTTTTTATTGTACAATTCAAATAGGTACAACTAAAATTAAAATTAATATTATTTACCAGTTTTTCTTTCTGAATCAATTAAATCTATTTACAAATATTTCATACATGTTTCATGTGTTGTTTTAAAATTATTATAGAACAATAGAAGTATTAATTAAATTTGTTTTGTGAATATTTTTCGTTTTATAAAATATCAGTTTACATAAAAAAAAAAATAATAATAAAAATAGCTGGTATTTTCTATAATTATTGTGTAGGTACCTTTTATAATATATTTTGTGTTTATATTTAATTAAAATGTATACACGTATATATTTGACTTTAAGCCGAGTTTCAACGAGTATAACCGAATATATGATGTGCATGTATTTCGTTTGAATAACATTTCCGAATTCAGTTATTCTAAATGACGATTGGAATTTGTTTAAATTAATCAAAACAGTTTTAAGAAAGCCATTCAAACTATTTTCCGAAACGTTTTCAACGAGTACCGTAAAATGTGACTCGTACGTTAAATAACGCAAAAAAATCAATAACGATTCTGTTCAACAATGCTGATCGAAAAACGATCTATCGGAACTTTCATGGGACTTGCTGTCATTTGTGACAATTGTGTACGACCGTTTCGCATTATGTACGAACCGTCCGTATTCGCTCGGTCTTTAATGTTTCCGGGTCATATCGTAGACAAACCCGTGCATCAACGACGCGTTTTATACGTTTGTACTTTTATGTTTTATTATATTTACGCGAAATAGACGTGTTTGATGCGGACAACCGTACCTCTGCGCAACAATCGACAAGGCTTGAGACGAAATAGAGTAGGTAAAATAAATTGTTACCTCGAATAGCTGAACAACTCCGGGTTCGAACCGATTGTGAGAAAAACCGACTGGAAAAAACGTACGATTTTCTTCAACAATGGTCGAACGCCGAATATGTGGGACGTGCGATTCACATAAGAGATTTTTTTTTTTTTTTTTTTAATTGGCCGCGCACATAAATAATATATGTAACACGCACGCGCGGCCGATAGGTGCACACCGAATGTCGTTAATTTACACGCGCGTGTATGCAACGAAATAAATTAACGGTCGAGGTTTCCGTTGGTGTTACGGTTTTTCGCCGGTAATTCGGACGATTATTACCATTCTGTAGCAACGCGCTCGTTTTTCGATTAATTTTTCTCACATTACATCCAATACAGCGAGCCCCGCCGACGTCGCGGGAAGACGATTTGGACGAAATACCGTGGGAGTTTTTTCTTCTCGTCCGCAGCACATACCACCTTTACACTGTTCCGCGCGCGATTTTAGCAACCATCACCATCGCGTCCCTCCCCCTCCCTCCCCGGGATGCTTCAAGGGCTCGATCGGTAACGCGAATAGAACGGAGCGCACGAGTGTGATAAGCGACATTTTTTTTTTTTTGAAAAATGAGTTAAGTGCATATTCAATTCAATCATAAAATCCTGCCTAACATTGTGCACAAACGAAATTATAACATAATTCAAGTAATTGTTAAAAAATCTGATGTGTTCAAGTATTACTTTTTACGTGTACAAAATGTGTTAAGAACAATACTTTTTTTTTTAAAAATATTTCTTTGATAATTGCAGGGGTTTTTTTTAATCCTCATCACTCGTTACACGTTAAGGAAATCATAACAAAAAGTTCATTACAGTTCGTTACATTTTTGAATTGTTATAACAGTTCAAACTAAAAAAATCGTTCACCTGAACAATTACAAAAATGTCACTTATCACACTTATGCGCTACCCCATCGACATCATGACATTCGTTCGACGACAGCACCGATGTAATTACGGCTTTATATCAATTGCGCCGAAAATCGCTGGTTAAGAAAGAAAAATTATGGGATGGAAAAAATATACATCTATTGCGCCGGTGTTCTAGTTAAAACATTTTGCGATTTCCTCATTGATGTATATATTGATTAAAATGCAACTTTTCCCCGTATCTTTGGTCATCATGTAACATATCAGGCGAAAGAACAACAAATGCATATGAAGCATTTCACTCAGTGTTTGGGAAATATTTTTATTCACCCCATCAAAATATTTTTGTTTTTTATGAAGTTTTAAAAATAATATAACGAAAAAATCATAATACGTGTTCTCTTAGTCATCACAAATAGATCAAACTATAAATTTATGACAAAAAAATAAATAGTAAAATAGACACAACTAAATTTAATATTAGACCTAAGAACTTTTCAAAATTTGTAGGATTAGTGTATAATATACTAATTAGTGCAAATACCGAGTATGCAGAACGATAAGTTTAATTTTAATTTTAATTTTAATTAATTCTTTTTAGCCATTATGAATTTTACTTGTACTGTATAGTTGTTATACCGGCGTAATAGATGTACCTATATCTTTTAAATATACCCTTTTTATACCTGCGCAATAGATGTATTCCTCTTTGATATACCCTTTTTATACCGACGTAATATATGTGTACTATACAGATAGTGTCCCGAATTCGACGCAATTGACGAATACCGGTAATTACAACACTCAATATGCCAAGAAAACGGGCAACTTTATGAATCATTAAATTCATGAATCGCGCGTTGATTTGTTTGAAAACGCGCGGTACAAAAACCCAAATTCGTATTTGCCGACAGCCGAATCACGGGAGACAAAGCGCACAAAGCGCCTGTATCATTATGCTAAATAATCGTGTGTTATCGAACGCGCGAGGACCACACACTATTGAGTGATTTATTTTCGAGAAAAAAAAAAAAAAAACAAAAATAATAAAAGAAGAAAAAAGCAACGGATGACATCCGTAAATTATTGCCGGCATCTGCTGTTGGAGGCCGAACGATAGAGTACGGACGGTAAATGTAAAAATAATTCAAACTTCATCGATGTGTGAACGGTTCATCCGAACGCTAACACATGCGGCATTTTGTCAACAGTTTCGAATCGATCCGAAATCAAATGCGTTCGACGACAACCCACGTGCGTGTTCGTATGGTCTCAGTAAACGGTACACGAGAGGCGTCGAATACGTACCGTTTTTATCGCTCACCGAATTCGGTTTCATCTGTGGCATACCCGTTGCTCGGAGTACGTCCGCACAAGGTTATATCGCATCGGTTTTTGATTCGTTCCGAAATGGGTACCTATAAACCAACAAGTCGATAACTCGATAACAATAACTTACCTGCACCGCACTGTGCACAACGTTAATTCGTTATATTAATTCGCTCGCGAGTTAGTTTACGTCCAAACACTGATGTACACCGTTTTGTCATAACATTGTTGCACAATATTATTCACTTGTGCATCGGTATTGTTCACGTTGTACGTAACATCAATTATTTGTCGTGCAAAACTATTGAAACGTTTCTTATTCGGCACTGCGATTATAGTACTCTATACCGGGGAATCATAATTAATTTAAAAAGTTTTTTTCTTTTCTTTCGTTTTTTTTTTTTTTTTTTGAATTTCAATTGGTACGCTTAGATGTTCAATTATATTTTCAGTTGAATAAATGAAACAGAATTTTCAGCCTCGCTCGTTATACGAATTCAATTCCCAGAAAAATGTACGTTACACTGCGTCATACGATGCGCACAACAATGTTTATTTATTATCTCGATTTCTAGAGGTAGAGAATATACCGGGTTCCAACGCGGATGTTGCAATGACATAAAAAGTTTTCGTTTACTTTAATCGATTCCAAATATTGTATAAATATTACGTGTGGTGTGTGAAATTTTTTAAAAAAAATATTGATTTATCTTTTAACTATGGTTTTCTGTACGCTCGTTTAACAATCCTTTATTTTAGCATCTATTGTATCTTGCACACTTATTTACAATTAAAACTTATACGCGGTAGTTATAAATAATGATGATATATTATTATTTGTGCGCGGGCACGCGTGTGAACGGTGTACTATGCGGTAAACTTCACAAATTAATTATACATAATATTGTATACGTCATACGTGTATCACTATTGTGTGTAAAAATGTTTAGATAAATATATTGTATATACCTATTTATATATTAATAGATGGGGTAAGAAACTTAGAAAGTTGCAAATTTTTATTCCAGTTTTTACTTTCTCATGATAAGATCCGTTTTAGAGAGAAAAACTCAAATTAATGAATTTTGATAATTTCATGTAGGCAGGTACTTTTCTCGTAACGCACGGAAAATAAATTGATCCAATTATTTTTTATTTATATAAAATAAAATGTGTATAGTATGTGTAAGGACTTTTGAAACTATTACCTTTTGAGTTGATAGATAATAATTATAACTTCGGAAGTCGATATTTAGATTTTCTTCTCTTGTAATAAACGAACGGTTCTTTTCTACTTTTCTACCATTTTCGCACTAACGTATGTCACATTAAAACCTCAACTCAGGAATATATTTAGTCTCCATAGTTTCGCTCAGATTTTAAAACAATAAATTTAATTTTACATCAACCTTTTTGCTTATTAACCGACAGAAATTGAATATTTTTTATTTTTTTTTTTTAATTGGACATTAGCTAGCTACTATGTCCATAAGAAACTCCCGTGCGTATTGTGCTGTATGGTAGAGATGAGTTGCAGTTAAGGTTGCCACATTTGAATCATGGCAAATCCGGAGACGAGATAGATTAATAAGCAAAAACAGAAAAAATAAATAAATCAAATTATACTATATATTTTTCAGAGTTGAGATTATTAAAAAATTTGATTTAATTATTTAATTTAATCAAAAGTGGTTTTGTTTAAATCAGTTAAAACATTTGATTTAAACAATGTAAAAAAATCGTTGTTTTAAATAGAAAGAAAAAAATGTTTGTCCTATCATCTACAAGTTTTATTAAATTTTCTGCAATAGTTAATCCATTATTTTATTTTTATTGTTCAGTGATTAAACGGTGTTTACTTTATGATCTAAGGTGTTCACACGGTTATACGGCTGCAGATAGTGTAATCACAGAATACATTATAATTATAGCTTGATGTATAAATGTTTTTCAACTACCAAGTATTTCAATATTTTAATTTTTAGTTAATTATTAGACCTTTTGAAAAATAGGAAACGCAGAAACACTAATTTCATCACATTCTAGCACTTATAATCACTATAATAATAAAACAATATTATTAAGTTGCACGGAGACTAAAGTATAATAATTAATGTTATGTATATTATTAGTATTTATTAATAAATAAATGATCCTAATAATTTTTATTGTATTAAAATGTACCTAATGACTAATAACTAATAAGTAATAGTCAAGATCAAGTCTACAGTAGTCAATACGATAAAAAAAAAACCCCAACGTATACCTGCATTAGTTGTCAATACTTATTTTTAATTTTAATTTACAACACATTTCGTATATTTATTTTTATAATTTATTTACATTCCAAACATAGTGCATACTTCTGTTGTTACATTTTTACTATTTAGTATTTATATGTTATTACTTTTTAATTGTTAGTATTATTATTTATTAATTATTCACCGTGGGCACGTAGCTAATTGCTACTATATTTATTATTACTTTTAATTATTTAATTATACTCCTTTAAGTTCATATATTATATTATATTATATTATAAATAAACCTATACCGATAATTTTATTTCGTTTGAAATTCGATTAAAATTTGTTTTAAACATGTAAAATTATTGGAATAAACATGATTTAAACAAATAAAACATATTTCAAACGAATATAACCATTTTTTTTTTCATATAAAAACATATTTTTTATTAACTCTGATATTTTTATGCGTATAACTGATAAAAATTAAAGTATAATTAATAAAAGGTAATACAATTTGAAAAAAAATGTTAATTTAATTAAATATTTTATTAGGTATTGAAAAGTACAAAATATGTTAATTTAAGTTTAAAACCGTACTTAACATTTTTTGTTGCGCATTTTAATAATTTTATCTGTTCAGGATTTTTCGAAAATTGCAAAAATTCTTGACACTTCATATAATAATTTAATTTGACAAATAATTCTGATTTCATCATGTCCACTGATGGACGATTTCTTTTTTCAGACCACAAATATCCCATCAAAGAAAATACACAATCTACAAAAGCGTTACTAATAGGTAGAGATGTTAAAATACGGTATTTTATTTTTTTTTTTTATAATACCTTATAATACCGTATTATACCGTATAGAACCTTGTAGTACCTTAAATTATAAGGAATTTAACAAAGGTTATCACTCCATTGTTAATTATAAAATATAAATTATTTTAAAATGAAATAATTGAAAAAAATGTTCAAAAAATTAGAAAAAATTGAAAAAACACATAATACAACAATTAATTCACTAAATTCACCAAATTAATATTTAGTCATGCTATCGATTTGCAATTATGATATAGGTAACATACGTATGTATTTTAAATATAGAAATACAAATTTTTTAAACAGAAATTAAGATAAAACTATACTTTTATAGTTATATACTATATCATTGTATCTATATATTTACAATATTTGAATATTATAATAGTACAATAAATTATTTATTAGTCATTTTTAACACCTAAATTCTAAATTAACACGATGACAATAAAATTGTATATTTTTAATTTTTATACTAATACTATACTTTATTGGAGATCCATTTTATAAGTACTATTAAAAAATTAATACTTGAGTTACTAAAAATAACTAAAAATAACGCTTTCATTTTTTTTTTTTTTATACTGTCTGTATAAAATATTTTTATACCATGTGTATAATACCTTGTATAATACAATTTTATACCACTATATAATACAAACTCATAACTACTTATAGGTATATTTTTCCAACAATTTTTGGAAGTTCAGTGAAATCATATTTTTATCAACTCTACCCATATTAAATCTGAAGATACGTTTCATTTTTCTAAGCTCACCTCACACTCTCCGTACATTTTTTATTTCGTTGTAAAGTCGGTCTTCTTCAATTTTATTTAAGCCTAATAGGTTCACAGATTTTATTGCATCGTCGTACTCAATTATTTTATTTTTTAAATTAAAGTTCGAAAACATGTTAAAAATAGAATCGTTGAAAAATTAATTTTTTTTTTCAATAATTAATAGTTTTTTTGTACATTTCATTAGCTTTTTTTTTGTGAATTGCTTGCTCATTTGGCCGAAGTGATGAAATATTTTTCATGACTTTTTCACCATAAAATGAAATCATATAATGAAGTCATTCATACGATTTTATCTTTTAGACCTAGTATAACATTGTGTAAGTGAACAGAAGTTACGGAATTTGTTTTGAGTATTAATATCGCCTCACTTGGTATATTCATTTAGTGGTGAATAAAGTACAAAAAGCATTCTGGTAAACTTACTTTACGTGGCAAATCAGTAATTTCTGTCTTAGCAATATTTTTCACGAACTTTTGTATAACTTCATGACACGTATATTCTCCTCGGTATTTAAAATAAGACGAAATAGCAGGCCAAGACATTATCAGTCTATCAACAGCTTTAAATAAACTTAACCATCTTGCTGGTTCATGTCGAAGAACTTTGTAGTTCTCTTACGCGCATAGCACTATATGAAAATTCGGCATAAACTTTCAACACTAAATTTTCTGCATCATGCGTTAATTTTTTTCATAGAAATTCTAGCAGCGTTATGAATTGTCACGACAAATACAATTTACTTAGATTATTTTAGTTTCAGCATGTTTTTCAAGAATTTTTTGATAGACCGAATTACGAATGCCGTAATTCATTGATGCTTTGTCTGCAGAAAATCCAAGTAATAATTCAGGATTCAAATTTAATCACTGCATACATTTTCAATATTTTCGAACATTTTTAACGATGTATCATCCAGATCTTCATAAAAATCCATCAGTTTATTTTGGATTC
This sequence comes from Sipha flava, assembly GCF_003268045.1. NCBI lineage: Eukaryota > Metazoa > Arthropoda > Insecta > Hemiptera > Aphididae > Sipha > Sipha flava. The sequence goes on from NW_020272875.1 coordinate 410,719, forward strand.
CTTTTTTAATGTGAAAATTCTGAACAAAAATAGAGTACATTTTTAGAGAACCCTTATTGACTTATTGACAGCAATTTAAAAATAATTTTGAAAAGCAGTCACCATTTTAAAATCTTGAATAGTTAGTTCAATTGTGTTAGGACTTAAAATGTTTTTGACTATTTCTTCTGTCTCAGTACCTACGTCAACAGTAAACTTTTTTTGCCATGACAGAATCTTCAGTATTCAATTTTATTCTACAATTCATTCTTAAATAACTATTAATTGCTTAGTAAATTGATGCTTTTTCAATGATTGCTACTTAAAGTTTATCCGAGATATTTTGTTTATTTATAAACGCAGTCATTAATAAATAACGTTGCAAAGTCTGTATAGTTTTTTTATGATTTCCACTGTATAGGAGTAAATGTGTAGTTAGAGATGTACAATGTACATAATAAATTGGATTAATTTTTGTAATTTATAATTTTTTTGTATCTTTAATATTTAAAAAGATAATTTCAAAAAACATAAAAACGGGCATTTTTCACAAAATGTTACTATCATATAGTTTTTTTAGTTTTTACAAAAAAATATTGACTGTACGAAAAATGTATTAGAATCACTAATTTTAGTAAATAACAAATTCTACAAAAAAGCTTTTTATATTTTTTTAGGTAAAACCAAAACTTGTGCGATAATATCTAAAAAACTAGAAATTTTTACATTTTCTCTTAACTTTGAGCTTAGAACGCGACCTGTTAATCATATTATATATAAAGCTCAAATTTTGTAGATCTTATTTTTCGACCCATAGAAAAATATTCCTAAGCGGCACTCCTCAAATTTTGAAGAAAAAAAATCGTACATATATAAATAACGGGCATCCTACTGTACATGTTATGTGTTAGAATACAGAACCGTCCTATTTTACCGTAAAATTAATGTGATACATAGAACATTTCGCTTTTTAAACTAACTATTTAATCTATTTAAACTAACCGTTTCTTATATTTTACGTTAGTTAACCACGACAATTTCACTTTTCTTGGATTATCTTCAAATTTCTTTCATGATGATAAAAGGTGTAAGTATACAAGAACTAACTAATACCTATTAAACAACCGGGTACGATGTACGAAATCAATTACATGAACACAAAACGCAAATCGAAAATTCGATCAAACACAACCGGCTGTGTGGTTGAAACTCGTGTTTTCGAAGACTGTAATTTGTAATACGTATAATAATGTTATCGGTGTTTAGTAGTTTAATTTAATGTACAACGAAAAGTCAATAAATCGTATTTTATCTCTTTTTCTGGTGTATGATAATCTTTGTTCTCGGTGCTTATCGACTATCTATAATTTTATAAACAGAATTAATTTTACGATAACCCGGAGAATAATTCACTGAACTCGTAGACCGTAGATTTATTTTGTAAAACCGGATTATAAGGGTGAAACCCGAAGAAGTTGCAACCCTAGTTGTAACTCGTATCGGATCGGTTTGATAGAGCGGTGGGGTAGCAGTTTCTGTTCTGAAAACGGTGACATTTTCCTCTCGGAAAGCGAAACCGCCGGTGACCGTGTCCGAACGTTTAAACATTGCTGCCTTGTATCGCTCGACCACAACTGCATGCACCCATAATATATAATATATATATGTATATATGCCTATCTACGCATTATTATACGTGTTTAACTTTAGATATGAAATAATTATCGTTTAGCGGTAACGAATATTTATGTTACGGAAAAGTTTGTTTCTAATATAAAAAAGTAATTTTAATTTGATTGGGAATATTTCAGCGTCACATTTTATATTATTACATAAACGGTACACTATTTTACCAACGGCAATTTTTCAAACCGAAACGGTTCGAATCAAATATATACAATAATAATTATAGTCATAAATTACTGGTGTAATCGTTTGGGTGCCGATGAGTTGTCATCGTTTCCAGATATAGTAAATACGTTTCTGTTTGCACACAATTGGGCGGTTTACCGGTTAACGTTTTGCATTTAGATTAAACGAAAATAATATTCCGTAACGTTGAAAAAAACTTTTAAAGTCCACTCGAACCGAATGAAATGTAATTACATTGCGGTGGCGGTACACATAAAACAGAATCATTAGGAAATGAAACGTTAACCTTGTATCCTCCCATTGTCTGAAGATTTTCGATAAATGTACGCAAACCTTTAATTTGGTGTACCACTATAAATTATAATACACGTTCGTTAACGATCGTTGTCGAAACCGAATTTTATTTCATTTTTTTATTCGATTTTTAAAAATCGTCAGGAATACATTATAGCCAACTCCTTCCCTCTACTGTTCGACTTGTTATTATTATTGTTAATTTCGATTACTCGTGTTGAATCCAATGAATCGATATTACTTCGAAACATCCGAATAATCGGAGTACGAATATGCCGTTGAATATTGTGTGTGTAATCATAATTATTAATATGTACACGATTACATCGAATATTTCTCGTGACTTAAGGGGGAATAGTGACAGTTACATATTTCATCCTGCTTATTGACGGTATAGCGGTTGGTTATGAAAAATGTTATGGATTCGGACGCGTTCCGTTAATAGAAACTCGGGCAATATCGCTCTAACTAATTTAAATTTATTATGTTAACCTCATTAGTCATTACTAATAGTTTGATCACGAATTATAGAAATTGATCAATATTGGTTCAATTGTTCGAACGCCATCATCAAATTGTACCGATAGTTAATTAATAACCAAATAATGATTTACGAATAAAACGTTTTCGATACGCTTCGAATGTATACCATGCGTTATTGAAATTAGAAAGCATTATCACGTATACAAATATTCTGTATTCGTAAATCATTTTTTTTTTGTTTAGAAAACACATTTTTTCAAAAGACCCGCGTAAACAATGCACTAATGATTAGAAAACCAACAACGTATTGTTTCGCGGTCTGTTCGAAAATGTTTTTTGAACGTGGGACGCAACATAACGCGCGGGCGAAAAACCAATAAATCACGTAATGCCGATGTTGTTTTGCGCGTAAACGGTACTCGGACGCCGTGGCCGTTGGATCGAAGATCGTAACATCGGGACAGGTAGATCGATCCCGTTTCGTGAACGGAGCAGAAACGATAGAAACGGTGAACGTGTGATGACGGGTTTCGTGACCGAATGGCGGAAATATGAATACGCAGGGCCGTATCAAAGGGGGGGGGGGTGGAGGCTAGAGACTAGAGGTGTCTACGCCCCTGGCGCAATTCCTGGAGGGCACAAAAATGAAAAATTTGCAACTGAATTATTACTAAAATTGAATTGTTATAAGTATATAAGTAAAAGAAATATTATCTATTTATGTAATTACTTATACGTATTACTTAAATTACTTGTATTACTCATATTACTTAAAAATATTATAATGTTAAATCTATGTACCTACTTATAACTATAAGTTATTGATTTAAATAAAATTAAAAATCGCTTATACAATTATAAGGAAAAATCAGTATTTATATTACAACTATAAAAAAATATTTAGTTTATCGTGAGTTTTTTTTTTTTATAAATTAAAATATTTAAGGGCGTATTTTGAAGTTTCACCCCGGACGCAATATTTGGTTGCTACGGTTGCTCTGTTAACTGATCGGTACACGTCGGACGGGACGTGGTGTTATCGAGCCACGATATCATTGTCCCCAGTCGACGACGAGTCTTTGGACCCGAAAATTTTTCACCGCGCACAGTCGTACAACTACCGCGCCGACCATAGACGCAACTAGGGGGGGGGGCAAGAGGGATTTTAGCACCCCCGATTTCAAATTTAGTATTCTGGTTTTTTTTTTTATTCGGATCTATACAATCTACAGCAAAAACAGTAAAATACCATTCAATTTTACTTTCAGTAATTTCAGCACCTCCAATATTTGGGCTCTAGTTGCGACCATGGCTCTCCGTATCTAGTCGAGCTCTGATCGCGATGATTAAACGTTTACACGTACTCGATGTAGGTGTTCTCCCAACGAAAACGTAATCGTTCGACGGCTCGCACGTCCCTTTGCCGCCCGTGTTCACCGCGAACCGATAATGAAGTGATGCGATCCCGTCGGTGCATTATGCGCTCGCACGTTCATGCTGTACAATGAATCAGTGTGGGGATAGCTCAATGAAATAAACATGAACCGTATAATATATATTTATGTAGAGGTACTTTCTGTAAGCGCGTCTAAGTTTATATATACGATATTATAAATGGGGTTAGGGAATCGCATCAACGAGAATCGTAGTCGTTGGGAAACTATATATATATACGTATGTACATGCAGTGGAAAGGAAAACAAAAACTGTCGATTCAGAATCGTAATGACGATAATAAGTCATGAATTCACCCTTTGGCGATACCGGCGCCTCTAGTTCTTTTTTTTTTTTCTTCTTCTTGTTATTATTATTATTACCGTTCGAACATTTTTATAAGAATAATGACCGATAATAAAGGAAGGGGGCGTTCACACGGGCGGCCGTAATGCGTTTTTAATTATCGCTAGTTTCGTATACAACAATAGTTACGCGTATAACAATATATATATGTATAAAATAAAAGGTACAACACATCTTCCTATATGTATGTACATATTGTTCGTCATCGTATTTCGACTCCAAAACGAACTATTGAAATTCTCGTGTTACCGCAAACGACGGTGATACGACCGTATATTAGTGCGTATTATATGATTACACAATATTTTCGTTAAAATATTATTTTACAACCGTTCGGACGTAATAGTACTTAAATCGCTAAATGAGTTACAAGGTGACTTGGACGGCGATCCGACGGTTCGACTTGTACGCGATCTATTGGTCGTCCACGATATTCAACGAGTTCTACAGCAGTTTTTATAACGGTACAACATTTCTGTATACATTTATGTTGTATGTGGACGACTGTGTCCGTTACAATTTTTTTTTCCTACAAAAATCTACACGGCACGTTGACAATTCGTCGTCAACAACCTTGCTCTGGTGATGCGATTTCCGCTGGTGTTCGATACATCGGACCTTTAGCGTTTACAATCCAATCGCCTTGAACCACGAAACTTTTCATCTACCATATTTTTAGAGTGGTCACGCTGTGTTCAGATGGTAGAACGTGAACACTAATTGTTGTGACGACTGTCGCTCGTTCCGGTGGACTTTTTGATACTAGTCGGATCGCTTTGTTGCTTGGTCGTCATAATGCCACGTGAAAAGGTTTCGATACATTTGCTCGGGAGAAATCAACTGCCACGACTTTCAAGTTTAGCTCAACGATCGGCAATGATTAGATATTTTTTCTTGTACAGGTTCATGAATTTAATTTCTCGGTTCAAATTGATAAAATATTGTCTGTAACTGGTAATAAATGCCGCACGTTTATTATTTTTAATCAAGTAATATGTGTGTGTGTGTTTTTAAATATTCGATCGTGAAAATATTCGTATTTTGAATAACAATTTGTTTAACGTACAATGATGCAGTTTATAAAGGTGTGCCGTTGATTCAAAACGCATGAATCTAATTATACGAAACCGCATGGGCTTTCAGTGCGGTTTAAAAATTATTTTGTCTGATATCGTCTTCAGCTAACAGCGAAATAGATTCGATTTATCTCAATTTTTCGTATTCTATGTGTATGTATGTGCGTTCGTGCGCGTATGTATGGGCATGTTTAATGATTATATATGTAAACATGTATGTACGTGTATGTATGTGCATAATGTGAATAAGCGCTCCACCGTGTACACTCGTTCTAAAACGGAAAACGAATATTTGAATAATATCAAAGAGACCGCCAAAACCCCTTTATCCGTTGTCCTTTGCGGGCAACTTCGAGGAATGCTAAGCTTGACATCATATATTGTTCGTGCATTGTTTACTCACTGCGCATTTAGTATTTTTTTCTGAACGTACATGATAGGGTACACGGGTCTACACGGCGTACTATCTACCCGAAAATTCAACCCCAAGTCAAACATGTTCATCTTTTATTGTTCAAAGGACAAACTTCCTACCAATCAACATATACTAATAACATCAAAACATTGTTGTCTTGTCACGACAAACTATTATGGTTTCGGAATAGTTTAAAATCAAACTTTTTGAGATGGCAAAAATTAAATTAAACAATATCATTTGCATAATGCGCGCATATAAGTACTTAATGCGTTAATAGTGTAAAACTTGTATACTACAATAGGTTTGTAAACAGTTTTCTGTGTTTGTGTTATCGTTGTCGTAATAACCGAAATGACGCGTTGAAACATTACCCGCAGTAAATCTTTTAGAAATAATATAGCAAGGAAGTTATTACTTAATAAAAAACAAAAATAAACATTCGATGGAAAAAAAAAAAGTTCAAGGTATAAATATTACGGCCTATGCAAACAGGTCGGCAGACCGTAGCTATATAAAGCCCTTTAAGAATTCAGTGGATGCTTTTTATTTTTATTTTTTTCTGCCCTACACCACCACCCCTGACCGATTTACAACAGATTGACCGCGGATCGTTTTTACGCTCGAACGCCCCCGCGGTAGTGTAGTAACAAAAGGGCGGAAAATCCAGTGGGATAGCAAAAAAAAAAAAAAACCGATGACGGGGGAGAGAAAGCTGTCGATTTTGTAAACAAGCCAGCGACCCCCTCGGGTAGGTTTTTTTTCTCGTACACATTTTGTTACTACTTAACGTCATGATAGGTGGGGGCGAGGTTACGCCGGAAGTATTTGGAGAAAAGGTCCGCTTTGAAAAAAAAATAAAAAAGAAAAGTTCGAAAGGAAAGGGATTAAGGGTTGGTGGTGGTGGTGGCCGACACTTCAAAATGACCGTGAAGAGATACTGCGAACCCTTTATAAAATAAAAAAAAAAGAGTAACGAGGGTGCAAATGTCTGAAAGGAAAATACGGCGGCGAATGTTTATTTTATCGGACTTTGAATACGTAACGGGAGAAAGTTTTAGATGTAAGGCCGCGCGATCCGTTCGGACCGGTGCCGCAACGTACACTCGCCTACACAGCTGTTGGGTTCCAGCGGCTTCAGACGGGCGTCGCCCGATTGCGGCCCTAAGTAACATTTTTACCTTTTCACCTATCCCGATTGCGGCCCATACATAGCAGGTAGGAATTACTATTCAAGTGATTATCAAAACCAAATAAATATCCCGATTGCATCCGATACGTATTTTGATATCGTAATCAACTATCGTAATCACGATTTATACGATAAGCGATATTCGGCGTGGTAATTTCCATAGATATATACAACAACTATTATCTATTTTTTTACTGTAGACAATTTATTATTTTAATATTCGACTATTTATTGACTATTTACTGACATAATTGTATTTCATATCTTTTTATATTGTAAAAAATATATTATTTTACTATTTTACTATTTGTTATTGCAATCTTGTAATTATACTTTAAAAATAAATATTAAACATTTTGTGAACCAATGTGTGTCTGGACGCAATCAGGATACTTATATTTGGGATAAAATACGACTACCTGGATTCGGACCTCAATCGGGCAACTTCGCTTCAGATAACCTTACGTGCACAACAGTGCAGAACATGTGTTTTAAGTAATTTTCACTAGGTGTCACTTCAATAAAATTTTCTACCATAATAGTTCGTAGACGTAGTGTTCTTCTGCAGAGAATCATACAAGGAAAATAAACTTCCGAAAATTATTTGTTGAACGCGTGTGGGCAACGGGAACACCGGTCCTGTTCACCGGAAATGTAAACATTCAGTGTTGTGACGAAACGCGTAAAAGCGGACGTGCACACGGTCGTATGGTTGTGATGTTGTCGATGCTTGATTTGAGGGGGGACGCAAGGGCACGGAGTACACCAACTAATTTTCTGAAATTTTAACGTCCCTCTACTACTATTACGTTATAACGCTTAACACGTTTTGGGGACGCTATTTTTTTTTTTTTAAATAGAGTCCTCCTCCTTTAATTTTGCGAAGTCGAGCACTGAATATTGTCGATTCTCCGCGTTGAGCTGTACCTCAGCGAACCAAGTACCGTCGGTGTGCAGCTTAAAAGAGTATTTTTTGAAAATTTTCTGTTTTATCTGGTTCCTAGAAATGCTATGGGAATTTAAAAAAATTCATAATTCTCTTTTTGTCTAATATTAAATAATAATATATATAATATATTATATATAATATAATAATAATCGATGGCGTGTTTAATACAAACTGTACATTGATGGTAAAAAGTAGTGATATTGTTTCACGTGGATATACATGATCTTGATAATAATCGAGGTGAATTCAAGCTCGCTTTGAACATCGTTTACTATTAAAAAAAAAAAAAAACATAATTCATATCACAATTCTAATAATAATAAAAAACAAAATACATCCCTGCGTTTTCATTTATAGAAATATTGTGATATTTTTTTTTTAATTTTTATTCATGAAATCTTCTCGTCTGGTTAGGTTTATGAGGGCATGAAAAGTCAATGGATTTGATGGTATGAAAATAATAATTGTATCTTCAAAATCTACTGTTGGCCGATGGATGTGGTATATATAAGTACCCATGTTATTATACGAGTAGTTGATGTACACACTAAATCAGGGGTTTTCTCTAACTGTCAGATTTGTCCGCCCTGTTTTCTTTGTGGCTTCCCCATTGCGATCATCGACGGTCGAAAATTGCAATTTTTTTCCCCTTCAATGCTGGTTTCTACTATTATTTACTAATGGCAATACCTGGATTCGTAATCGAGCTGGAAATGATTTTTTTTAATTATTCTAACCAAGTCATTTTTTATATTTTGACATTCTTCAGATTTTTACTGAAACGATTAAAAAAAATATCGACATTTTACCTTATTTTCCTTCAATAATCGTGTATTATTTTATAAAATGAAATTATAATTTGAGTAAAATTCTACCGGTTTTTAGTTGAATTTTAATAATCTATGCATAATAATTCGATATAATGTTTACCATGCAGTTAAACTGTTTCAACTATAATACATTGTCTCTCATAGTGAAACCTAATTTTTCATTATACTTTGACAAACAGTCTCCTATCTATATCTATGCGCTTTTATAACATCTAAACGTCTAATATGTTGATAACAATATCATTATTATTCGCCTTATTAATCATAATGCGCACAAAGTTGACTCAATAGCTGTTCATTTTTTGACATTATTTACATTTTCCGACGGTTTATGAGTATCATATAACACGATTATAATATTTTACTTACTGTAATAAAATATGTTTGGCACATAAAGGGCGTCATCATCGCTGCCACTGTGTATACGTATATAGCTAACATTTAAATAAAATAATAAATAACCTTCTCCTCTCGATTAAATGACGAAAATTCGATATGATTATAAAATTTTTATTTTATGCCAGAACACAGATTCGAAAACTATAGCGATGCGTTTTTTTTTCGAATTGGGTCACGGAGGAATATTTGTAAATATAATATAGGTGTTACATAAGACGTATGCATTTATTAGTTCGAATTACTACATTATTTCTGTAACAATAATAACATAAAATAAAAATAAAACATGTAAAGCATTCGTACTGTGTTTACATTTATACATTTTTTCACTGCGCTTACAATCGGCATACTAATAATTTTTTATCGCTAACAAGCTACCTGCACGTACCGAGCTAACGTTTGTGTATATTAAAAATTTCAATATCGCAGCAAATAGGCGATTTAGCGTTTTAGAATTCTTACCTACAGCACAATAATATGCCCTCGTAATTAAATTGAACTGGTGTGTACGTTCATCAATCGCGATCATTAATGCGCGTAACCGTTCGATAGACGTACGAAGTGAAACAATGTTTATTTTTTAATTTCTCCCCCCCCCCCCCCGTTTCGCAACGTTAATTCAGGTGCGCATAGTAGACGTGTAATACGCGCTCTTATGTGTATCCGTGCACTAGGATTTTGTTCGTTTCGCAACTCGTGTATTGTTTTTAATTATCGTTGATGAAAATCGCAGCATGAGAACGAATCTATTCTTACGGCAATAATAATAATAATAATGAAAATAATTGCTGCGCGCAAAACCAGAATCTGTACGTTATAATAATAATAATAATAATAATATTCGTCCACGTATACAGCATGTTCTTTCTCTAGCCCGTACGAAAACAATTTCCACTCGATAATCGAGGTTCGCGGGTTATTATTTTTGTTGTTTTCCGCAAAGAACAATAAAATATTTTATCCAAGTCTCAGTCGAGCACCGACGGGAACACGTTATGTTTTCGACGAAATGTTTTCTAACACGTTCGGCACGGATTACGTTTGCAGTCCCGTAGAGTTGGTTACCGTCTTTACAAAAGTATAGAAATGTTTAGTGGACGTATCAAGTACAGTAAGTACTGTATTTTCGGAATGTTCCGATTTTCGGGGAATTCAATTTTCCCGTAGTTTTTTTTTTTTTTTTTTGTTACGCACATAACATAAGATCCATAGGGGAAATATTACGTTATGAATATAATACGTTCATGTAATTTGTACTCGCAATTATTAACCTGGTCTTTGTGAAGTGAAGTGGGAGAATGATTTATTAAAAGCGAGGAAAAAAAAAACTTAAGAATATAATAATCGAGACCATCCGGCCTCGGTGCTCACCAAAATGTCAAAAGAAGCAATACCACTAAAAACTTACATTTCCCTCCACCGCGTATCAATTACTTTTCGGTGCCGGTTTTTTCGCCACTTACCCTACCGCCGCCTGCCCACCCTAACGCAGTGCGCGTTCACTCCGAACACAATTTAAAGTCCGCCGGGCGTTTTCTCCGTCATTGTGTTCGGTTTTTGTGACGGCACAAGACTTTAATAGACATTAAACCCAGAGGCTATTTTAATTTTCTCCGACTTCATCCCCACCGACTCCTACCACCGGTCGCTCACCCGCCAGGGCCATTTGCCGCATCGACTCGTTTTATACGGCTCACCCAAAATGAATATGTACACCCCTCGCCCACGACGCAGCGCCAAAGACGCGCCCGGTTATCCGCTGCCCCTTCTTATCTCACGCGCAATACAATTCGCCGGGGTCTTATGTACGTATTATTTTTTTTTTTCATTTTTTTTTTCCGATACACTTCAATACGCTCCCTCGCCGAGGCGGCAGTCTAAAACCGCTTCGGTCGTGTCTCACAAATGTTATTTCCAGCGACGCTTTTCGGCGATTTTATCAATGTCCGACCACAACGTCTGCGGCTGTTCGATTTCAAAACCGTCATCCATTTCGCCCCGCCATCCATCTATGAGTCCCCGAACCGATATTCAGTAGTCGATTGCACATAGCACCATTTTCGTGTTCACTTTCTGTGCGTATTCGGCTCGTTTTTTTCGTAAAACAATTCAAAATGTTTGAGAACCACATAGCATTGCGTCGAATGTACGTGATATCGATGTACGATAATTATCTTACTCTGCTGTACCTGTACATTAAAACCTATTAATTAACATATATCGTATACGATGTATGCTGTTCGACAAGTGCAAAGACATTTTTTTTGGATTAAATGTTTATGAGCCACTACATTTTGACTAGCATGTACGTTAATAACGTTCAATTATCCACGGGGGAGTCCCGTACGATTAATCAAAAACCGCATATGAAATGGTATATCGACAACGCGCTGACCTTTACCGACGGACCGTACACAATGTTCAGTATTTCGATGTCTGTAGTGAACCTCACACCCAACCGGTGGTCCGTGGACTCATCTCAAGTGGTCCGCGAATGAAGAAATTCAAATTTAAAAAAATGAATGAAATTATACTTTATATTTTTTGTTATTTATGAAATTAAGGCTTAGCACCCTACAGCCAGATAATACACTCCCGCAACCAATGAAAATGTATGTACAGATATAAATAACATTCGGTCATGCGGGTATATCTGAATTTTGATAAATAGTTATATGCGTTTTTCCACTACAGTATTATGTTTCATAATCTGACGATAATGTGTTATGTAAAGTTTATTATCACGTAGGTATTATCCACTAACCTACTTACTTGTTTCGTATTTTATCTTCATAATATAGACTATTATTCTTTTACTCGTATGATATTTATTTGTCATATCGCACGTGCGTTGTGAGTCGTGCGTTGTGCGTTGTTTGATTAATTAACGTTTTTAATTAACATTTATTTATTTGTATAATATTTCTATTAAACATCCCATTAAAAATAAAATACAATGATGATTACAATAAACCTTGTTTTACTAATATTACAGTGAATAAGGAAGTAAGACCACAGTGCGTGATTTGAACCACAGTTATCAGTAATTATGCACTTAAACCTGCAAAATTGGGACGACATTTGAAGACAGTCCACCCAAATGTTAGAAATCGTTTTCGAGAATTCTTTAAAGGTAAGAAGGAAAACTTTAAAAAAATGAAACTTGGGACAAGTGGTATAAGATTTAAAACCTCTGAAAGAGTGCTTCATGCCTCATATGAGATCTCTCTATTAATTGCAAAATCTAAAAAACCTCGTACGATTGGTGAAACTTTGGTTAAACAGTGTTTGTTGAAAGCCACCAATGTGATTATAGGTAAGGAAGCAGCAAAAAAGAAATACAAGACATTCCTTTATCAAATAACACGGTAAAATCACGAATAGAAAATATGTCACAAAACATTGAAGAATAGCTTATATATCTCATAAAAAAATTTCTCTGGTTTGCTCTTCAGTGTGACAAAAGTACAGATGTTGCATATTGTTGTCAATTGCTAATCTTTGTTCGATTTTTAAGTGAAGATAGTACAATCAAAGAAGAATTATAATTATCACAAGTATTAGAAACTACGTTAAAAGGGATTGACGTTATGAAAATAATTCTTGATTTTGAAAAACAAACTAATGTGGGAATATCTTGTTGGATTTTGTACCGATGGCGCCCCTGCTATGCTCGGGTCACGTTCAGGTTTAGCTACATTGGTAAAACAAAAAAATCCAACCACATAAACAGCGCACTGTATTATACATCGTCAAGCGTTGGCGTCCAAAACATTACTAAAAGACTTAGCTTTTGCAATGAAAATATCCAGACAGTTAGTCAATGCTGTTAAAAATAGTACACTCAATACAAGTTTTTCAAAAATTATGTGCAAATATGGACGCTGAGCATGAAACATTACTATTTCATACTGAAACAAGATGGCTTTCAAAAGGAAATATGCTGGCATGTTTATTTGAGTTTCGAGAGGAGTTGAAGGGTTTTTTTAATTGATAAAGGTATAAAATAATTACATGAGCAAATTTCTGAGCCAAAAATTGAAATGCAAATTTCATATGTTGCAGATATATTTGCTCATTTAAATTTAAATTTGCAACTGCAAGGTTCTGGTAGTGTTAAACTTGAAGGTTCTGCAAATATTTTCGTATTTGAAGATAAAGTTCGCGCTTTTTTCTGTAAAATAAATCTTCGGATTGACAAAACTCAAATAAAAAATTATTACGCATTTCCTACACTGCGAATTCTTATTGATGACGAACACTAAAAATGTTTTACTGAAGATATTCAAAATAAAATATTAGAACACTTACGAATCCTTAAAGAGGAATTTACCAGATACTTTTCAGAATATGGTGTAAGAGACACTGATGCTTTTAAGAAGTTAATTCATAATCTTTTCACTGTCGAAGTCAAGAACGTTCAAAAGGAAATGCAATAATTATTAGAGCTTCAGAATGACAACACCTTTAAAAGTTAATTTGAATATAATACAAACTTAGAAGAGTTTTGGTGTAAAAAGGCTAAGGGGATATCAATCCAAATGTTCGGCAAACAGCATTGCATTTCCTCGTGGTTTTTTCAATATGTATTTAAATATGTATATATGCGAGCAAGAATTTTCTTCACTACTTACTATAAAAAATAAATAACGAAATCGTCTAAATCCAAGTGCTAATATGCGACTTGTACTGAGCAACAGCATCGTTCCAAGAATTTCACGACTGGTAAAAGAAGCGCGCCCTGATAAGTCACATTCATTAAGTATATAAATGTATTTTATTTTTTTCTCATTGGACAAGTTTTTTAATATAAGTTCGTTTGTAACATTTGAATTTGTACCATCTTTTTTTATTAAATAAAATTTTTAAATATATAGGTTAAAATATTTTTCCATTAAATAAACTTTATTCTCGATTTTATTTTCTAGAAATTATAAACTATAAAAGTGTAAAAAAATAAAAATAAGTGATATAAGGAGGGGGCGATTGAAATCGGGTCGTGGTCTGTAACGGTGAAAAATTTATAAAAGTGGTCCGTGCTTAGTGTTGAGTTGTGAACCACTGCATAAGGTACTTGCACAATATGTAAACGGATCGTTGGAAAAACATTCGCGAGCCTCGTCGCTTTTGTTATTTTTGCGAATGTTTTTTCCGACCAAAAGCGACATTAATTACACATGCCGTTTCGCGGCGTGTGTTACGACCTGCTGCAGCTCTCCGTACAAGTGGTCGTTTTTCGCGTCACGACCGTGCAAGACCGGTGGCGCTTTCTTTGCTTCGCTCGCACGATCGACAAAAACATAAAACGGCGCGTACCGAGAACACGCTCGAATGATATGTAAATTACGACCCGGATACATGTGGAAAACATCGCGCGTTGACGGTTGTCCGGGGGGGGGGGGGGGTTGCTGATCAATTTTTACACATAGGTGGTTTGGTTTTTCGCGACACCGATGCACAATATTACATGCGTTAATTACCTACTACCACAGATAGCTGTAAAGTGTTAATAATAAAATTTTTAAATATTTTTACTTTTTTAGCGATTTTCATGGACCATTAATCTAATTTTCTCAACATTTCGGGGAGGCTGCAGCTCCCTCAGTCCCCCCCCCCTGGCTACGCCACTGAAGTACGGAAAGGGACATAATATACAGCGTATACGCGTGACATTGTGCGCGTACACATAGCTCGGTACGGTTGATACGCGTGCACCAGAATATAAAACGCGTGGCGATAACTTTTTCCGGAACGGCATTAAATCCGCCGTGTCCGCGTTCCTCGTAACGTGTTGTACATTTCACGCTCCCATGTTATACACCGTGCGATTATGTGATTTCATATGTATCGTCGTATCGCACGAGCCTATGTCTAGTATTGAAATATCTGCAGAACCGCTAGGCGACGACGACGATTATGATGATGACGACGACGACGATGATGATGATGATGATGATGACGCTACGCGGAAATAATAACAATTTGAATATTTAAGAATTAATTGAAAGGATTAATATCAGTTACAAACGGTGGGAAACGGCTCGATTTTACGCCACGGCGGACCAAGAATAAAGGTACACGGTATCCCATTTAAATGCATACGAATGCAAATTAGTTTGCGGAACTCGTACCGGGTGGGCTGGGCGTCTGCAATGACGGTAAAAGATGAGATCGGATACATTGAAATTAATAAGTCCGCCGGGAAAGAGTCGCGCAGCGGCGGAGGAGACGGAAAGAAAAAAGGAATGAGGTCGGGAGAGAGATACGAGGAGTATAAAAAGGATTCGAGGGTTTTAAATTTTTCGATCGTATATACACGGACGCGGTCGAACGGGATAAAACCACGCGCGCGTTATCCGGCGGGATCGCAAAACGTTTCCGAGTTTATGGGCGCGCACAAGACGAATAAAAACGGTTTTATCGCTTTTTTGTTTATTGCACATTTCGTTGTTCGTAGCGCTCGTCGTTCGACGATGTTCCGATCCGGCTTTTCGCTGCAGACGTGTACGTTAACCGACGTATACGACATTAATTATCATCACGACGCGCGATAAGGCTATTGCTCCGTGTCGCGCGACACCGTGGATTAGGGCCAGTGGCGTGGATAGAATTCTTTTCCGGAGGGCGGGGTGTTTAAGAGTCAATTCATAATGTTCTTAACATATTTTAATACGAGGTCCTATACAATAATATTACATTATTATTATCATTTCCCGTAGTTAATGTGAAATTATTTTGATACTCAATTTTTAATACATACCTAATCATAGTGAAATGAAAACATGATTTTACTGTAATACGTAAATATTAATAAATAATAATTAAATATCATTTAAAAAAATATCTTGGAGGGTGGAACTCCCCTGGAACTACGCCCCTGCTTAGGGCTGGTGTTGGAAAGGTGGCAGAAAGTTGAACGGGGCACCGAAGCGTGGTCGATTTACGTTGTACGTTTTCGACGTCATGATTTTCGCGTGCGCGCGCGCAAATAATGAACAATCGACGAGGACGCCCGCGAGTAATTGCTGTTTCAGTCGTTCGATGAACACCGGATATCGGATATCCGACATTCGGTTCAATTGTTGTACAACCGAAATAGCCAGTAGAAAACGAAAAAACAACAAAAAAATCCAATCCCGACCGGAAACGGCACGTCCCAAAACCGTCGAAAATCGCGTGCATTCCGAATGCGTCGGCGGACGTGCAACAATAACGGCGTGCATGACCACACGTGTCTGTTCGGACGCCTTTTACCCGTCGCGTCGCCGCAACGATTTCGCACGTTACGGGTCTGCCGGCTGTAGCCCTGCGCAGGATCGTGATGCCTAAGGGCCTGATTACGCTGTGTCATACGCAGGGTCAACGAGAGTTTGGGGCAGGGAGGAATAGAACCCCGGGACCCGTCGTCTCAACGTTTTACACAATGTTCTCATCGTACCAAAATATGTACAAGTAGTATGTACGTCTTGGCCGAACAAGTGTTAGTTGAGGGGCGCTGAAAAGTTCTCGCCGGCCCTGGACCGTACGCCATTTATTCGCACGCGACCGGGATTCGTTTTCGGCGCAGGGGGTCCGACGTGATCGAAAGAAACTCTGGTTCGGCAACCGTTGAGCGGGCAGAACGGACGAGTCAGGTTTACGAGTAAAATATTTAGACCGTTTGACTATTTTTTGTGCATGATGCATATCGGGAGAAGAAACAGTTAAAACTTGTTTCGGCGGAGGCGGTCCGCAACATCTAACCCCGTGTCGATCGTCCGGTGCTTTGTAGACGATAAATTGATCGTCGTTCGCGCGCTCTACACACGGCACTCGTGTACGGCGAAATGCGATCGAAACATTTATTCGAAACTCGCGCCCCGTAGGTCGGTACTGTAATCACACGCGCGTTTGACAAAAGAGAAAATAAACGTCCGAGTTCGATATTTATACCTGTATACACACAGGTAGCGGATCGCCTTACGTTCGTCCCTACCACTCGACGCCCGACGGACGTGTAAATATTTTATGCAGCGCCGTACGTGTATTTTTTTTGACAATAAATCGCTTTCAAAGTGCACACCTTACGACCCGATCGCTGGAGCACGTCGCGTCTTAACGTCGCGCGTAACTCAAGCCCGACGACCGATTGGGTCTAACAGGTATGCGCTAGTGCACCGCTGCGCGCGATGGTGTACACATATTTTAGTGTAACGTATCCGCAGTGCAGTGTTTGCGGTTCGACGCTCGTGGACGTCATGCTAATCGCGAGGTACGGGCGTCGAAAACGAAAATAAAAAAAAAAAACAACCAATACCCTCGTGATATTGTATCATTCCGTTTATTCGCGAATAAAATAATAATATTGATTTCGTGCGACGCCATCGCATCGTTACGCCCCGATCGATTTCCTCGGCCTCGGCACCGCCGTCGAGGTCGTTTTGTTCGGGCCCCGAAAGCTGCGGAACATCAACGTCGAATTCCGTTTCGGAAGAAACGGTGCACCCAGACGACTCAACCGGTGTGTTTCCGGAGGATCCCGTTGCTTCGTGACGCCGACGTGTTAATGTAGGGCGACAAACGTCTTGTCTCACACAGGATTGTCCTGTTTTTTCAATCGGAATTAAACAGGACGCATTTAATCCTGTTTTCCGGGACTGTCCTGTTTGTCAACCTTGTTTTTCACCGTTTCTTCATCAAAAAGTGATTATAGCGATTTATTGATAGGCATCAATAATAAACGGATTTAGATATTTTTATCCATGAAATCCAATCACATGCTCAAATGTTGTTTTCAAACGATGCGGTACAAACGGTAACATGGACGATGCGAGGGTGCGAGCCACGATTTAATTCGGACGGGTCCGTGGAGTCCCGGGATTCGTCCCCGCGGAAACGGAAGGTCCGCGGAGTCCCTGCCTTCCGCTGCTTCGGGCGCCCGTGGGCCCCCGCGGGACCCGTGCAAGAATAACTCTTTATCGTTGCGGTTTCGGACACGTGGAGGAACACGCTACGGGTTCCCGGACGTAAGACGACCGGAGTTGCGCGTAAAAATCGAATTCAACGTCGAAACGGCGAACGGTGTTCGTAAACTCGATGCCGCGACGATGCAACATGTTCCGGCCACACGTCTTTATATGAAAAAAAAAAATTTAAAACACTCTACGATAACGTGTTACATCGACACGGCGTGTTCATTCGATCACGCGGCGATCGTTGTTGTCTGTACGGTTTGGTGAGCGTCCCGGAATGTTAAACGAGACGAAAACTGTTCGACGGATCTTCGTCACGCACGCTCGCGGGAATGAGGAGGGGGGGGAAGGAAAAAAAAAGGGAAACTCGTACTTGAAGCCACGTCGATCCTGACGGCACGCGGTGTTGATGTCATAACAATCGTATTGCGTTTCGACAGCGGGGGACGGATTGGCCTCGGAC